>NC_071406.1:38639410-38962975 GCF_017976375.1 Cuculus canorus | reverse complement strand
TCTAACCCTCCGATCATCTTTGTAGCCACCTCTGGACCCATTCCAACAGTTCCATATTCTTCTCATGTTGAGGATTCCAGAACTGGACACAATACTCCAGATGAGGTCTCACAACAGAAGAACAGAGGGGCAAAATCACTTTCCTCGTCCCGCTGGCCACACTTCTTTTGATGCAGCCCAGAACACGGTTGTCCTTCTGGGCTGCGAGCACACATTGCTGGCACAGGTTGATATTACTTTCAAGTGTGTCCCATACTGGAAACAATACCTACACTTCCATTAGAGAAATACTGCAGCAGATGACATCCTTTACCAGTCAATCAGGGCTCAACTGTAGCCTTTAAGATGAAAGGAACAGAGAGAACACTTAAGGTGTACCTCAACTACTGTCACAAAGCAAACAAACAAGAAATTAGTTCCGATTTCTGTCACAACACAATGCCTATTTTTAGAAATCATTTTTAAAAGGTTTAGTAGTGCATCTAAGCCTTAAAGCAATAAGTATCACTAGAGCTTTGGAATAAAAGAATTATGCTGCTATTTATTTCTGTTAATGTATACAGGGATGCAGGGATTTTCTAGCATCAAGATGCTCTTTGACATTGAACAGCCAATTAAAAATACATCCTCATCACATACTGACAATGAAGCTGATTGTGATTTTTCACTTTAAATAACAAAACACCACAGTTAAATGTCACCAACAGCCTGCAATCCACTCCCTTGGCCCTCCAGCTTACCATGCAATCACATAAATACTGTATTAAAATACCCAAAATACAACCATAGTTAGCTTCTAGACACTGAATCTGTTCCATCAATTCCTAAACAAGATCAAAGCAAGATGTAATTGGTTCACACATTTATCCTGGGCTCCCATGCCACCACAGTCCCAAACATCATTTCATTTCTCCAAGACCACTGTCGGGAGTACCAAGCTCAGAAATACCAAATGTAATTAAAAGCTTTCTTCTAATACACTTCACAGCACTATCTCACAATCAAAGTTTTTCGATTAATCCAGAAAACACAGGGAGACCTTCTTTGCTCATAAATCTTTGGTTTCTAACCGGCCAAATCAAATTTAGCCCTCTTAGGTGTTCCATTTACAGCATAAGCTGGTGGATTCTCCCTCCATACCTGAGAGCTCAAATTGTTCTCCAGGTAATTTTGACTCCTGCTGGAATTTGCTTTATCACAGTCAGAGCACTGACTCTAGTTATTGAATGAACAAGAAAAAATGCTGTTAACAGTCACTGCAGTAAATGGATTTAGTACAGAGTATTATGATTACTTTGTCCAAGAGACACAAGGGAACACTAGCACGTGGTACATACAGAAACGCTCAATTTAACCCGGTATTCCAGAAATGATACTGGTTTAATTCATAAATTGTCCAAAACAAAACAAACAAAATGAATGTCACAGAGGTGCTGAACTGTAACATCAGTACCAACAAAAACTTTGAAAGTTATTTGAAATAAGAAGGTTGAAAACTAAAGCAGTGACTGTGACCAAAACCAAGTTTCACATCTACCTGCAGTCCATCCCTGTATCAGCAAGAAAGCAACAAAAATAAAGCTCACCCTACAGGTGGGGAAAGGAGGAATAGTGCTTTAACAAGCTACGTGCAGAATAAATACAGTACTTAGCAGTCAACGCCAACAAAAAGAATTTACCCACCTCTACTTTGTCTCACATGGAATTGCCCTGTAGCTGCCTGGAATACCAAACAGGTAACGTGACTCATTTGTAAGCCACCAGAGCACTGCTATTCCAGGTTTTATCACACATTGCAGTGTGAAAAAGACAAGCACAGTTCATTAATTTATTTTTTAGCAGAGTTGACTTGAATGCTGGGAATTTTTTTAACAGATAACCTGTAGGAACACAGCATATCGACAATCTTTCCCGTCTCCTGCTTTCTTCCTGGTGCACAATATCACGTCATCTCAGCCTCTCAACTAGACATCTGCTATAAAAGAAATGTTCTGGCACCCTGTAGAGCATATACAGTTTTACAGGGAAAACCCAACTCACTCATGACCACAGTGAAATGGTTTTGAGCTTTATGTTCTTAAACAACCATGCAGGAAGGCAACAAACCCAGGAAAACTCTTATCGAGTTATAATGCACTCAGATTATCTTGTTATAACCTTCTACTTCATAAGGGGGATGGGGGTGGGGGCAGAGGAAGAAAGATAAAGAGGAGAGCAAAGAATGGAAAGCCTGTTAAAACTACCACCAACAATAATAAATTTCAGAAGGGCTAGATTGTGTCTTTCCTATTCTTTACTGCTTCTTACTCTCTCACTCAAATGAGAGGGATAATCCCCGACTCTCAAATGTCCAGAGAAGCCACAATTCATGTACAGGAATGTTTTCTACATGGCCCGTCTCCAGGAGCAACAGCATATTTACACTGCACAGTATTTGCCTTTATCATTAAAGCTGTTTACTTAACTATTAGCCTATGGCAAATTAACTTACAAATATAATAAACCATTTTTATCATAAAAAAATCTGATTGTCATTATAATCACCTGCAATCATTTACAAAACAAGTAGCTATCATTCTCACAAAGGAACAACCTAAGTGAAAATTAGCAGCTTGAGCAATCTTGAGGGAAAAAAAAAAAAAATCAAAGAGATGGAATAAACATTGTTTTACAGCTCCGTATTTTACAACTACACACTAGGAGAACCAAAATGAGTGCATTAATAGTTCTCAGAGACATTTTTCAATGAGCACACCCATCGCAGCCACTGTTCTTCAGAAAACACTTTGTAACACGTAGACAGTTCCTCACTGCAGCTCTCCATCGCACAGCCTACTTTAACTCTTATGACTGATGCACAGCTGACTCTTCAAATCACCTATACAACGTACACAAGTACAGTCAGTGATGATAATTTGCACTGACAACGCATTTAACACTAAGGCCAGAGTGATAAGACTTTTTGCAATTAAGGAATAAACATACAGCAATTTTTCCTAGGCTGATGTTTTTCAGTAGCTGTAATTTATAGTGCTGTATTTTAATACAAAACACTCAATTTATTTTCTAGTTCTACATAAAATACACACAACTCTTTGTAGTAATTTGTTGCAATTATTGAATATAGAAAATTATCTCCTATAGCCCAGTAAATACAACTAGAAGAAATGAAGATTTAGGTTTCTAAGAAAGCTCAGAGAAAATTGAATTTTAATTATCAATGTCACCTAGAAATAAAAATATGTGCAGACAGCATAACGAACAGGAACTTATTATTTCCATTAAGTACTTGAGTTCACTTTAAATGGCAATTTAACACTCTATATCAAAGTCTCATTTAGATCAAATAACATACTTGGCAGCAATTTTATAGTTCTCCAAATCTTTCCTCAAACGCATATTCTCATCCTGAAGTTGCTGGTTGCGGGTGTACACAGTTGGAACTAACCCAGTATCTTCAGCTTTTAACGCTCCTCTCTGTATGAGTTCGTACCTAGTAAAATAAATATGGTTTATTTCATGTTTCCTTTTTCTCATTTTACTGAAGTCTCCATTTCAATGATAGCATTTACCTAAAGTGGAATCACAAAGGTTACCATCATTAACAACTTGTAGCAGTATCATCTTCCCACAGTGTTCTATTTTACTGCTTTTCATTCCAAAACATATTATTGTTCATAATAGACACAAGCTATGTCCTATTTAACACAGTACTTCAAGCTAAACAATTGTTCTTCTCCTTTTCATCCAAATTGATTAAGAAAAAGACAGTAAAAAATACTATTGTTCAAATAACATTTGTATACACTCAGTCCTTTTTATCTCATACTCAAATACATGCAAGACTATTATTTTGAGGACTGACACGTGATGACAAAGCTGTTGACAACCTGGATGAATAATTCTATGAGCTGTCTTCAACATGGAATACAGAGCTCCCCTAGGGAAATGCCTTCCTGTTTACATGTGTTGCCCTCTCCTTATTTAATTCTATCTACCTATTTTACCAGCCCCTCAGCAAACACAATTCCATGATGCAGAAGCTTCAGTTAAATACTTGTACAGACTAAGCTTGCATTTTCAGAGGTGAAAGAGAATCTGGAGCAGCATCTAATGCTGCGTAGCAGCTTGGGGATCTCCATAGCCTCTGGCACTCAAGTCTCCTCAGTCAGTCTCACATCTTTTAGGACTATCCAGCTTCCAGCAGGATATCAACAAAAGAAAAGAATATTCCAACAGGCAGTAGAAAGTTTGTAGGCATTGACACTACTCGTTTTAGGCTTAATTTGAAAGCATTTAAACACAGAAGCACTGCAAGGACAAGAAGAGCAGAGTGATATTACAAAGGATTCAGAAAAGCTAAATCTGATTAAAAAAACATGACTGTCACTACACAAAATAAATGCTTCCACGCATATTGAAGGAATGGTTATAAGCTATCAGTTTTTATCCAAGTATTTCAAGAGACATCAAGATTGAAGTAGACATCAAGATTCAAGTCTATGTATAGGAGTGTAGGATGTTTCTGTGCGGACATCACAGAGGTGATTCCAGAATCCAGTGCACACACATACAAAACCTCTATTTCTTCATCTATTTCTGTACCGGAAGACAAAAGACCAAGTTCTTCAGTTGTAAAAAACTTTTATAGACCCATTGAAGAAAAAGACATTGTGCACTTCTGTAGCCACAGTATCGGTTCAGCATCAGTACGATGGAGCTATAAACAATTTATCAGACAAACCAGAGCCTCACCATCTTCTGCCTGCTGACCGTGACTGCAGCAGGACACACGCAGCACATGTGAAGCTTGGGGAGTAAGCACAGTATTCCTACATCAATAAAATACGCTGCAGCAACAAAAAGTGTTTCGAGAGTAAGAGATTCTTACCTGACAAGCAACTCTTAACATAGCCCAAAAAACTTGAGGGGAATGTGAGGAACTCATGTCCAAACAACTCCTTACAGCCAGCTGCTGATCTGCATTCTGTGGATACTTCTTGGAATGCTTTTCCTTATGAACTAAGCTGTCACTCACATACACCACCAGCAGATGAAAGGCTTTTGAAAAGTTAAAATGAGAGTGAAATTTGCTTTGGACATGTTATAAGCGCTTTGTTTTCCTAAGCCAATTGCAGTAGCAACAGGTTTTAATACTAAGAAACAAGCTTAGTCTTTTTTTTCCATATGAACAATGACTGATGAGTAGGTACAATTCCTATTGGAAACAGAGCAAATAAGGGCACTTCTCATTGCAAACGATCACAACCTCTACAAAATTGTTTGCTGGAAAAAAATCTCCACCGATTGCCCTAACCCATCACATCAGACGTGGATAATTGATGAACTTGGCCCCCAGCAAAGCTAAGAACTCTGAAAGACAATTTTAATGAAATACAATTAATATCAATAAATTCACTATGCCCTTGTCTAAGAACACTACTAAAAAGGAAGGCTTCTGTGCGTGTAGTGGGAATGGAATAGAAAACAACACAGGAAGATTGCATTGTGAAATCTCAGTATCTTTCATCAACTTACAGAAGCCCTACATGCCCAGCCTACCGCTAAACAGCGATTCTCACTTCTCTCCCTTACACAACAGAGCTGTGGCAACTTAAATCAGTTGGCCCCATGCACACACAGGTGTTTTTCTAAGCTTTTCAGGACAAGAGTTATATTCTTGAACTGCTATTTAAAATTAACCAGGAATTTGGAAACCCAAGAAAGAGATATTCCACTATAATTTTGATTTTATGATCAAAAGCAGAGCACACTGACTAAAAATAATGTATTTTTACCATATACATTCTGCTGAATTCAAGTTAAAGAGTTCTAAAGGAATCAGATTGCACAGAGGCCCTACAATAAACTGAGATGTAGCTCAAGATACTTCTTTACCAAGAGATAACTCCCCTAACCTAGAGATGCATTCAGGAATTAGACTTTCAAGTTTTAGCTTTCAGAAAAGCTTCTAACTGAAAACGATCTTTGTAATTGATAACCTCTTAATAGTTACAACAGACGGCTAAGAAATGAGCACACAAAAATAAAGCGCCTCTTGGCCTTAGTGCACTCCTCCAACATATTGGGGCATATAAGCAGAAAACTTATAATATGTTGTGCTTATTACAGAGGCAAAAAGGTAGATATGTTCACGTGGCTTCTTGCAAATGAGACTTGAAGTTATTTCCCTTGTATTCTGAGCCAAAAAAACTTTTTTTTAGCAAGAGGCTGTCGTAGAACTGAAAATTCTCTTCTCTCACAATTTATTAATTCAGAGGACCACATACATGACCATGACCACATTGTTTCCAAGCCAGATGAAGAAAAGCTATGTTTTCCTGAAATAAGCTGATTGTTTCCGCTCTCCAGCAAGTTTTCACATGGAGAATCACAAACTCTACCCATTTCCTCGATTCTGCCAAAGGGAATTTTTGTAATGAGCCTACATTTATGCTCAGAGAAGTCGAAGGGGTTTTGATGCATGTGCTCACAGACTCTGCTTTTCACCTTGCTCTGTTACATAAGTTTATTCACAACTTAAGCCACAAAGAAAAAACAATTTTCAAATCATGTTTCTGTAATTAGTCTGCAGCTCTCCTTTCACTCCCACGCCAAAATACCTCCAGGTCTCTAGGAACACTCAGCCAGAGGTTACCAGCCCAACGAGTGCACCAAACACACCCATAGCCCTGTGTGCATGTGGAAACAGCAAAGGATTCAACTGCTCAGACTGGAAACACTGCCAGCAGCAGCAAGACTTTTTGGGATTAGAGGGGTAGAGAGCATCAGATGTGTGAAGCTACAGGTGACCAGCCCTCACACTTCAAAGCTGCCAGTCCAATATCATTAATAGGCAACAAAAGCACTATCAAGTTTTGTGTATGCGAGGAATAGAAAAATGTAGTGGTACCTTAGACACTCTAAAGACAATTAACACTAATTTTACTTTTCTCAAGGTGTAAATGGAAGAAAAAAATAGCATGCCCAAAAAAAGTGAAAAAATCACTAGACATGCAATAAAATTATTCGCTACATGAAAAAAAACGTTTGGCTTAAAATAAAACAATCAAGTAATGATTTTTTCATACAGCTGGCCAGCATAACAGAATGTTTTTTCAAGCTCTGAAATCAACACATAATTTGGTCCAATTTAAGTGACCTTTAGATGTCAGAAAGACAATTATTTCAAAGCAAGGTTTTTGATAAATTTTCTCTACGTTAATTAATTTCTCATTTTAAATTCCATTAGTACTTGATCACGATAGCTGTGTCATCCCAATACTTAATGAGGAACCCGAGTACACTAATCTGCTCTCACTTTCATTAATATTGTAAATTACCTCTTTCAAACTAACATGTAACATTTTTAAATAAGGCATTAATGCAGGAAAAGTCTCAATACAGTAAGATTAGATCCTGACATCCTGAGCTCATTTGTAATGCTAACGAAATTAAAAATATTACTTACAGAGGAAAAAATATACACGCAGCTAAGGATTTACAAGATGAAGCCCCCTAAGCTCCGCTCTTGCTCTTTTAAAAAGCATTTTGAAGTACTTGGAGTCTGAATTTATATCAGTGGAAAAATTCAAAGAATGCTGGAGTTTCATAAAAGCCACTGTTTGTATCTGTCTAGTATTAATTATTTTTTTCCATAAAAAACGCTAAACTTCCTGGAAGTTAATGCGATTCATATCAGTTCTTTTCTCAAGAAAGAAAACAGACCTACACAGCCTCTTCTCTAAGGAATCTCTTAAGTCACACTATTACACTAACAAACCCCAAGCGCTATTAATTCCAAAGACAATCCCTGATTGGAAAGCTCTACACTAACACAACCACAGCCTTGCAAACGGTAGCAATTGTTGCCCATTAAGGAACATTTTTAAGAGAATTTAAAAGCTTCAAGGCTTCTTTAAGAAAAAATAAGGCATTTCTAACTCTGCAAGTTTACTCATTTCCTAATTAAACAATTTTAAAAGACCTTATTAACAAATCTCTGAATCTCTGATGTTTAAAGACTGAAAACTTTATTCAGGGAGGTGCTTCCACTTCTCAGAACCTTTCCAAGATGACTTGCACATTCAAAGCAGGCTTGAAACTGGATGTATGTATGCACAACTTTGACAAGTGCAATCTTTTGCTCCACACCTCAAGTTTTGCAGCACTCCTTGCACATACTACTTGATCAGTACTGGAAAAACCTATTTCCTATTTAATTCCCTATATGAAGAGTGGTGGAGGAATTAGAGCACTTAGACAAAGCAAGTAGTATGGACAAAATCTCTCCAGCCTTTAAAAGACAGGGAAAAGATGACAGCAACAGCTTAAGAGTAAAAACTCTTCTGATTACTATGAATTAAAATAAAACAAAAAAAAAAAAAATAAAAAACCAAACCAACCAATCATACTATTTCGACCGATGTACCAAAGACTACCAAGAACATATACAAAAGTTGTGATTATTCTGCTTCAAAATACAAAGTGATTATGACAAGTGTCCAAAAAGACCCAAACAAGTAGGGTAAAAATATTATGCTATACTACAGAACAGTCAGTTTTTAAGCAGGCTCCCAGGTTCTGGAAAAGCAAGACAATTAAAGCCACATCATTTTTCAGCACTGCTGAAATGAAACACTGGCCATTTTGCATTGGACTCCTCTGATCCAACGACTTCTGCGCTGCAGCTGGTTTCTAGTTTTTGTTAGCAATGTGTGGAGAGCAGAATGTGCTTCAAAAACTATAACTGAATTCATTCTACCTTAAAAGAGGGGAATTAAGCAACTCATCTCAGTTGCATCCTGAAAATGAGAACTTGTCTTCACTGTTCACAGAAGAGGCCCAAGGTGACCAATTCAAGCTTGTAAATATCTGGAATTTGGTGAAATGCACACAGACCTTCAATGGTACCTGTTCAAGGAATCCTCACGGTCAGCTTTCTTGAAAGTCTGTCCTTAAAACAATAGTTTGCATATATTTATTTGGTAAAACACTACATATTTAAGAATTACTTGTACCCAGAACAACATTTCAGGATATATTTCCATGATACCAGAATTATCCGAATCCTGAGGATCTACTTCCTAACTCTGAGGGTAACATGTTCACTTTTACCATTCCGTTTGGAAGCAGTCAAGGGTTCTGGACATTCCCAATCTGACAAGGAAATTGCAGAAGAAGTCATCCATCGCTTCGGGTATTTCAGACACTGATTTCTCAGAAGTCAGACATGATGGTGAAGCCTGCAATTAAAGTTTAATAATTGTTATTAAACCTACAAGAGAAATGCAATTATAGCGTCTATTTCTGAAGTCATGTAAAGTTGCAGATCTCCTGGAGCACAGCAGATCTGCCATTACTGATCCTTCTAATGTCAAGGTCTGTGAAAGGTTAGAGAAATAACTAAGAAATCACCTAATTCAAGCAGGTACTCTGAACCTGACAAACTGATACAGACTTGAAACGGTTGAAACTGATCGATAATCTTCTATCACTGACTAGAGGGAAAATATTAGTTCTATCTTGTACCATTCAGCAACCTTCAAAACCACTGATGAGAAAACAGTACTTCATCTAGAGAAAAATGCAGAAGTCCAAGGTGCTAAAAGAAATGGCTCATATTCTTTTTGTAATCATGCGTGGAATGGAGAGACTGAAAGAACTGCATCTCCATCTTCTGGTCTCTTAAGAAGTCTCCCAAAGATCAATCCTCCCTTTCCTTCCCAACATCCATATGCAGACACTGAATGAAGCTGCCAGACAACATCGCTACAAGTGTGAGCAGCGTGCAGATGGTGCGCCAAGGTTTCATACGCTGCTCCTCCAGCGCTATCAAGACAGACAGCTATTCAGACAAGATCAGCTCATGGGTCAAGCACAGTTGACAAAAGCAGGATCAAAACAAATCAGAGCAATCCTACTACAGAGGGAAAAAAAAACACCAATCTTTCACAGCTTGCTGTTGAAATGCAAATTTCTCACCTTCACCCAACCCTGTTCAGCCCACTCAGTGCACAGCTCAATACTGAGCTCTCCTAGAGAGACTTGAGGATGCAAGGAGACATGAGAAAAGCAAAGCATGACCCATAACAAAATGATTTCCCCTGCAAAATGCATTTAAAGATAACCAGATGAGAGAAACTGCCACGACTTGGAAGCCTAGGAGATGGCCTTAACTCATTCAGACTTCAAATGGATTAGTGACATGTGACATACTTAAACATGAAGCACTCAGCATTAGGAAACTCCACATGGGCACAAAGCTACAACGGCCTCGCTCAACAACACAAACTACTGTGACAAGATACTGCACATGCCTGTCCTCTGGATGAGAGGATGACAGAACCAATCTTGAGCTCCACAACTATCACTTAGTGCACTCTTCAAAGAGGCTCAGATTCTATGATAACGTGAGCTACATAGTATTTAAAAAACACTTCAGAGAAGCAAAAGCTGCTTCCATACATGCCTGCCTTTTCTTCATTTCTATACCAGCGAAACTGAAAAAAGCCCATCGAGATATTCATCAAAACATACTAAAGGCTGTGACCACAAATTATCTCCTCCGTCCCTTCAAAAAAGAATCTGTAGGTCAGGGATCTTTGATAACTCCATCCATTTATGGCTTATTCATGTTCTTAGTGGGAGCTTTATCAATACCACCGCATGCATTACCTGGAAATAAAGGCATTTCTCGTGTTAAAATTAAAACACGCAATATTCCCTACACAGGAAAATCTCATTGCCATTTTGTATCATACAGAAAATGTTGTGTTTCATCCAAACAGCCTATCTAATCTAAATAGAAAGAACTCTACACATACCGTGTGTAGATCAAGGCCATGTAAAATTGTGTTATGAATAATACAACATGCCAAGTGCAATGTAATATTTAGGGTATTTTCATTACTAGAGACACAGTACATCAGACGGGTCTATTTTCTAATTGTGGTAATACAAGAAACGAAGAGTACATCTGCAGACATGCAGCTGCAGCCCTTCTCTTGCTCCTTTTCCTTCATTATCCTGAGCGAGGCAAATGCCCAATATTGTTGGGTTTAGTTTCCCAAACACACCTATGAAGGCCATCTTCAGAAGAAATCACACTGCTTGATTCCCCTAATAAATGGAAATACGATAGAAATTCATTTCATCCATGCAGAAGAGCATTTATTAGCTGGATACTAGTGCTGAGAATCATTTCAAGAACAGAAGCTCAAGCAGGGAACAATATAGGGAAAATGAACACAGTCTAATGGGCACAACACTGGAACAGGGCCTCAGGAAACCAGAATTAAATACCCCCCTCTTCTGCAGACTTTGTGAGCGATATTAGACTAACCACTTCCTTTAACTTAATCATAACCTTGGATGACTACCCATAGATTGCCGTAACAGTAATCCTTTTTATATATTTACACATCTAGAAATGAGTAAAATACCATCTACTAACATGCTGCAAACCTGTTAGCTACATAGGCAAAACCACCTTATTAAAGTATTCTGACTAATTCTGACATTAAGTCCAAATAAATAAATATTTGCTCTAAGTATTTATTAAACATATCTTGTTTAACTTTTCAAATTAAAATCGTCAGAACATCTTTAAGGACTGCAAACATGGCCAGTAAAATAAATGCTAAGAGCTCAACCTTAAGGACTTCAACAAACTTGCAAATATTTCTCTCCAAAGAAGAAAGATTAGCACCAAATAAATGGATCATTTCTCGGGAAAACAAAATAGTATCTCTTTGCAAGACTAAAAAAAATAAGGGAATTCTAACATTTTTAACACAATCAAACAAATTTTAAATCAAGCCCACATGAAACAAAGCTGATGAAGGGTAAGGATTTCAGAGTATCATTTGGGATATTAAAAACAAAGATCCTGGAATGGAAGTGTAAGAGCTGTAACTATTGAATAAAGTAATTCAGACAGCTTTTCTGTGTATGTATGTGGCTGTCCGAAAGTTGTATCCTTTCCCTGGGGTGCCCCACCAGCTGATTTTTATTTCATATGCAAAAAGTGCTGTTGCTTATGTTTAAATATAAATTACTTTACAACGCCTCAAAACAAAGGCAACAGAGGAAAAAAAAACACACAGCGACTGCACAGGATAAATTATGTTCAGAACAGGGACAAGGAGGCAGAACCACTGCTCCCCAAAGCAGGTGTTTCCCAGCACAGCCATATTTTGAATCTGCTGCCATAGAATCACAGAATCCTAGAACAGTTGGATTGGAAGGGACAATGAAGGTCATCCAGTCCAATCTTCACATCCAGGCTGACAAAAAGCCACACTGAGAGGCTATAGTCCCATCACCCTCTTATCCCTTTTGGGATCCAAACAAAAACTTGAATAGAAACAGGTGAGGGAGCCCCAAACTCCTTCAGGCCCAGTAGTTTCACAGCATCCATGCAGAGACCCAGAGGGAAAGTAAACATCTCAGTAGGCCCTGTAGAAATACTGCTTTATTCCTACATACCAGTTTGATTTAAACAACAACAAAAGGTAAATAGCGCTATCTCCCACATGCTTATGTTTGCTCTTCTTCATTTAGTAATTAATGCTAATTACTTCATAAGGAAGTTTGAAAATAAGCATTTCACTTAGACTTCTTGCTGGTTATACTTGACCTTTTTATGGAGTGCAAAAAAAACTGCAGTTACTATAAATATCCATAGTTCCTGAAATGAGTCTCTGCATTTGTCAAACAGCTTCAGTATGTTTGGATGCTCACTTGATCTGTGCCTTCTCTAAATAATTTCTTCTCTTAACCAAAAGACTGGCACCTCACATTGAAATGCCATCTTTAATATGGGATAACATTCGCAAGTTACTATAACAGCAAATATATATAAACATTTTTAAGTTATTACCATGGAGTAGTTATTGCAAGACATGGTTATTAACCCATTTAGCCTATTTTACCCAACATTTTTCATCATGTGAAGCAGACAGCCTTCCACTGTGCCTCTTTGCGCATACTTTAGATATTGATTCATTATTAATTCACAGAAGACAGCCCTTCCAACTTGGGTCACCAAAGTACTCACTGTAGCTCTTGGGCTTTTTCCCCAGTCAATTAGCATCAAACAATCCAGTCATCAAACCTCACAGAACACACCTTAAACTGTCATGAAAGCTGCCAAGGAAACCGTAAGTGCATTACAACTTTCTTTTCTATCCACGTCTTTCTGTGCGAAGGCTGGAAATACTATTTCAGTTTCAAAAATGACAACTTCAGACAACAGACATTTACTAGCATAAGCACACAAATCAAAAAGAATTTGAGGATGTACAACCTTCTTGTTTCGAGGGAGATAACACCTCCTCCTGTTTGATTCAACGGGATGGATGTTAGCGCATTGTTTCTTACCATTCAGTGTCCAACAACTGAACAAAGGGGGTAAAGACCACTTAAATATAGCAGTGCCAAACAATCAACAGATGAAAAATATTCTTCCTTGTTTCACTTTTAATTTGGATGTCAAGTCTCACAGTAGCAGAGAACTTCAGTTATCCCCAAACAAAACTAAGCACTTCCACTACTTTTTTAACAAAGGATATTCAATCTTAAACTTCTGCCATCTTTCCCTTCATTTTCAGACACACACTGTTCCAAAACGTAAAACTCCATTTTGTCAGTTTTCATTCTAAGCTTCACAGAAAACGACAAAACTCATTTGTTGATTTACACCAGGGCAGAGAAAATGCATATTTTCCCATTTTTATACTAAGAATTATTCGATAATTTCACCTTTTCACTATTAATCATTTGCTTTCGCAAAACAAAGACTATGACAACAGCTTGCTGATGAGGCTATGAGGTATTGGTGGTATTAGAAACATAGCAGGGAAAAGCACTTTTCCATTACATTCTTATAAGCAAGTAAATTCAGGTAAATTATGTTTTGGAAAATGCAATATGACAATCCCATTGCGTAACTCTGAACGATTACATGACTGGTTTGAAAACAAAGTGTAGATGTCAGAAGTTACAGAAACTAATTGTGTGAAATACTAATATTTTGATTCAACAGTTTAATAGCCCATTCTTTAATTCTGATATACAAATAATCTTCTTTAGTGAAATATTCAAGTCCAAACTACCGTGGGTCCTAAGCACATGCAGTTTTTCCTATGTCAGTGGTCACAATCTACTCAGACAATGAAACAAATCCTAAAAAAAGATACACTATAATAACACGGATATATTTAAAATCATCTATATCTTCCCTAAATGTATTTGCAGCATCAGGTTGTTTGTGGAACATAGTTAGACGAAGACCAAACTCAGGTAATAAATTGCCTTTTCCACTGCTGCATATATTTAACCCTAGAAAACTAAAAAAAATAAGCAGGTACCTTTCCCACACAGATATTGCATAATTAAAATCAATTATGATGTACAAATTTTAAGTCAGTAATGACAAATTAACAAGTCTTAAAGTTTAGGAAGTTCTTACTAAAACGTGGGCATCTTCAGCCTGCTTTTGAACAGTCTGCAAAGCCTGCGACAGATCCTCATCACCTTCTTCAAGACTAAATTCGTCATCTGTTGAAACCTAAATGAAGTTCAAGTTCAATATCAATAAATTTTGTACATCTTTCTTATGCAATACAACTGCACCCATCCCCAGCACAACTACTGAAAAAAATCCTTTTTCTCATTAAACCATCTTACTACATTTAAATAGAATTTCTATTACTGAAATACTAGTTATAGATAAGCCGAGACATCTAAACAGACATCGCTGCATCTTTAAAACGTACTTAAAGTTCAAATATAAGGAAAACATAACAAATCAACTGCAGGAAATCTTCTCTTGAAAAATAAGGATGTGCCTGGCACCATTGCACTTGATAGGAGAAGATTCCTGTCATTCCTCCTAAGATATCTTTGACTGATGAAGTACAACAAAAGAATGAAACAAGAATACATTACCACTTATATAAAAGATAATCAATTCAGTAAATTACCTCTTCATACTGATAATCATCATTAGAGTCATCTGTTAAAACAAATTCTGCAGATTTTGTTAAGGCTGAAACAGCTGATGCACATAAATTCCTACTTCAAGTATCTTAAAACAACCATCTAAGATCTGTTCTCATCACCTTTGCCCGTCATCCGCACAACACAGGATTTTATACATCCCAGGCTTCCTTCAGGTGAACATGCCCAGCTCCAGTGAAAATTACATGAACAAAGACAGAATTTAGATTCAAAGCGTTCATATCAGGTTTAACCACCACGAAAATTTGCCTCCTCAGATCTGTCAGATTTAGAGGTCAAGTACTGCTCTGAATTAAACAGCAGCAATGTTCTACTCTTACCCAATCATCCGTTTTCACAGGGGTTTTAATGCACTGAGACTTCCACGGACTTCACACTTCTAAGTGGAACTAAACGTACTCAGAAAACAGCATTTTTAATCAAATTCATATGTACAAGTTCAAACACTAACATCTGAGAACAAACAGCGCATACCAGAGGACCCTTTAATGAAGCTGCGACAAGTGCCTTCATAATTACAACACAGCTACAACAAAAAAAGATAAGGAACTTTCAAAATGTAAAAACTCATTTGGCAATATCTACAGTTCCTCCAAATGCTTCAGTCAACTCTTCATTAAGAACCACCACAAACGGTGTAAAGTTAAACCCAAACAAAAATTTTTCATCCATTAGCCTCACAGCCCATGAAAGCATAAGATAATGAAAACAATTTTAGCAAGATGCTCTGTTGACAGTTTCCCTAGGAAACGAGTTAGCCTACAAATGACCCACGTAAATAAACCAGAAGTTATCTTCTGAAGAAAAGAAAAGCTGGCAATTCAGTATTTAACACACTAATTTAAATGGTATCTTCTCTTTATGTAGAGAAAAAGAGATGATTTTCCAGCTTTGCATCACAGTGCCTAAATCTGAATTATTCTCCTAAAAAAAACAACGGTTTTGCTACAGTTCTGAGTACAATAAATACCTATTGTTAAAACCATCATCTGCATTCAAGGCCCCACCCTCAAAGCACCAATAAAACTACCAGTTAAACTGCAACCACCTGGAAGGCAAACAGCTGAAGATCACATCCCCCAAAAAAAGGATAATCACCACCTTTCTCATAGAAGTGAGGTTTAAAATAAAAGATAGACATCATTTTGTCCTGCCAACAAAAATAAATAGGGAAGTCTTTGAGTGGAGGAAGGCATAGTTTTCACTAACCAAGTTAAAGTGCACTTGTGTACCTCCAATTGCAAAATAACACCACAGGCTTACTATAAAAGTGCATAAATTAATAGCCAGCGGGCACGAATGCTTCTTAAGAATCTCCTATTTATGCTTAGTACATGAAAGCAAATACGCAGGCTCACAAATTTACTTCCTAAATCGCTGCATCCTGGACTGCAGAGGTGGAACACAGACAGGACTTGATCACAAGTCACCACTTTTCTGCATCTGTAATTTTGTTCCCTGCAGAAGCTTCACCTTCTAACCTAAATGATTCTGGAATATTTAATTCTAAAATCTGAACTATGCAGAAACTCATCTCCAGAGAGATGACTTTCAAGAGATGACCCAACAGACCTGAAATAATGATCAGGGACTTGGGCATCTGGCTACCTTCCAAAGGTCTGCCCGCTCCCCGGTAGAAAAGGAACATCTCTGTCCTAGCCGGGCATCCTAATAAAACAGTGCCTAAATCTTGGCCTTTTCAACTCAGAGGAAGAAAAAAAAGCTCAGCAGAAGTTTTCCAAAAGAAAAGGGAATGACAGCAATGTGTGAGTGCAAGGCAGGAGGAATAGGCATCCTCTAATGCTTAGAAAAGCAAGAAGGACGCTTGCAGCAGGGAAACCAAAATAAAAGACACAGTTATACTGTCTACTTAGGGTACCGTCCTAAAAAGCCTCTATTTTTACCTAGATTAAGGACTCCTAGCAGTGAGTAGCTGACCACACATCCCTTCTTTAAAGAATAAGACTTTTATAAGTGTAGTCATGTTTACAGTACATGAACACATGGTTACAACATTGTCTGCATGAAGCAGGAGGCAGTTTCCAAGTACATGTAATAACTGTACGCACAAACTTAACTGCATACTTCCCCAAAACCCCTAAGCCTTCATTACTTGACAGCACAGCACGTATTAACTAAAAACACTTAAATAAAAGTTCATTTTAAGTGAAATACCATGCCAAATGATTCTTCGCACCATGTTTAGTGATTTGATCAGAGACTACATTTTTCCTAAACCTACCTTTTGTATGATCCTTCCCCTCTCCATCTCAACTACTTCGCTCTGCGATTATCAAATCTTTCAGTGCAGATAGAAACATCACTGCAGTAAACTCTGGATAAATACACCACTTTCAAACACTGTTTTTCCTGACATTTCTACTGACCTAACCATCCTTGTGACCCTCTAAGGCCTAAAATAATGACCTAAAATAATGACCTAAAATAATGACCTAAAATAATGACCTAAAATAATGACCTAAAATAAATAACCACTGCAAACCCTGTGCACAGGCTAAAATATTATTTTAAATTGTGATTTATTTATTTTTTTCCTATTCTTTGTTTCCAAGAATGACAGCCAGGTGCATAGTTAAAGAGAGGAATCTGATTTTAAAGCTACTGTGTCTTTGCAAACAGTGTTGATTATTTGAACATCTACACTGATGCAGTGCTTTGAGCACAGCACAGGGATAAAAGCCGTGCAGTTTCAATAAGGTAGAAACCGAGACACAAGCTTACTAAAAGGCAGTCTTCAGCTTTTGTTTAATCACTTTTATATTGGGTAACATCTTGATCCTAGCAAGGCTGGAATAACTAAGGTACTCATACAGCCTAACACTTAAGCTCTGATTACTTCAAGGCCAGGTTGGATGGGGCTTTGAGCAACCTGATCCAGTGGGAGGTGTCCCTGCCCATGGCAGGGGTGGAACTGGATGGGCTTTGAGGTCCCTTCCAAACCAAACCATTCTGTGATTCTATGGGGTTGGGTGGAGGCTTTAAGCTCCCTTCCATACTAAACACTTCCACCATTCCATGATTTAGCCTCCAAAAACAAAGCTCAAGACATTGATTTGGCAACTCATAGCAATAAAAGAAGGCAGGCATAGCCTGACCTCATGACAGCACTGAAATTTGTGTCCTCTGACCAAAAATTAAGACATTTTGAAGCTCTAATCTGCTAACAATTTGTAACAAATTGACGATGAAAAGAACTCTAACTGATTTCTTTTTTCTCTGCTAAAAGCCACAGCAAATAGAATTACACCTAGGTTTTTGTACCCCAATCTTTACAACTTGGTCACACACAGTACTGAAGAAAACCATGGACATCTACACAGCTACTGGGGAAAAATACACGGTCACAGAGACTGGGAGCCTTACTGCTAAGTTTTATCACCTCTCCACAGGTATTTCGCATTTACTTATCACCCACCGGCACAAATGACAAGAAGAGTCTTGCTTTTCAGGATTTTAAGCCCTCCTTGGGCTGCCCCATCAGCAGGAGGGGATGAAACTCCCCCGATTTTGATACAGAAAACACCAGCAAATAAGCTCTAATCCTTATTTTGGAGTTCTAGAAAGCAAGCACCCATTATCAGACCTGAGTAACACGTGGGAATGAACTCCATCAACCATGTATAGCAAGATAAGAGCTGGGGACAGAAGGTACTTCCACTTATAAGCACATGTATAAATTCTCCCCGAAATTTTATGCCTATTCTATGACTTTAAGGATTAATTTTAATGCCATTATGAAGTCCACAGCAGTCAAAGCACTCACTAATTTGGAGGTGGCTCCAGCTCTGCCTGACTTAGCATTAGAGATGGGGAAAGGCTGCAAACAGAGGGGATGACAGAAGAAGACACACCTGTTCGACACAGATCAGACTTAACAGACATAACAGTGTCTGGAAAAACACCGCTTGAAAAAAAAACATGCTATTAAAAAACCACACTATCAGTGGGGCATTCTGTCCAACTTTCAGAAAATAGTTACTTGGATGAACTTTACTTTAGCTTCAAACTATTCCACTTTTTGTAGCATTAACTATTTTTTGTATCAAATTATATGTCCCTTTTTCCAGTAGCAACCCATTTTTGTACCAAACTACAGCCCCTTTTTCCAATAGCAACTACTTTTTCTATCAAAACATATCCTCCCTTTCTTTGATAGCAACTAATTTTTGAAACTATATCCCCCTTTTTCCAATAACAACGCTTTTCTATATCAAACTATAGCCTTTTTCCAACAGCAACTACTTTTTATATCAAACCATATCCCCCCTTTTCCAATAGTAACTACTTTTTGTATCAAATTATATTCCTTTTTTTCTAATAGCAACTACTTTTTATATCTAACCATATCCTTCTTTTTCCAATAGCAATTACTTTCTATATCAAACTATAGCCTTTTTCCAATAGCAGCTACTTTTTGAAACTATATCCCCCCTTTTTCCAATAGTAACTACTTTGTAAATCAAACCATATCCCCCTTTTTCCAATAGTAACTTCTTTTTCTATCAGATTATATTTTTTCAATAGCAACTCATTTTTGTATCTAACATATCCTCCTTCTTCTAATAGCGATTACTTTCTATAACAAACTATAGCCTCTTTTTCCAATAGCAACTACTTTTTGAAACTATATCTCCCTTTCCCAAAAGCAACTACTTTTCATATCAAAACATCACCCTCTTTTTTCTAAGACCAACTGCCTTTTGTATCAAATTATACTCCTTTTTTTCTAATATCAACTACTTTTTGTATCAAATTATACCTCCCCTTCTTCTAATAGCAACTCATTTTTACACCAAGCTACAGCCCCTTTTTCCAATCATAACTACTTTTCATACCAAACCATATCCCCCTTTTTCCAACAGCAACTTCTTTTCATATCAAAACATCGCCCCCTTTTTTCCTAATACCAACTACCTTTTGTATCAAATTATACTCCTTTTTTTTTCCCCTAATATCAACTACTTTTTCTATCAAAAAAAAGTTTGGTATTTTTATACCAAACTATAGTCCCTTTTTCCAATAGCAACTACTTTATGTATCAAACCACATCCCCCTTTTTCCAATAGCAATTACTTTCTATAACAAACTATAGCCGCTTTTTCCAAGAGCAACAACTTTTTGAAACTATATCCCCCTTTTTCCAATAGCAACTACTTTTGATATCAAAACATCACCCCCTTTTTTTGTAATACCAACTGCCTTTTGTATCAAATTATACCCCTTTTTTTCTAATATCAACTACTTTTTGTATCAAATTATGCCTCCCCTTCTTCTAATAGCAACTCATTTTTATACCAAACTACAGCCCCTTTTTCCAATCACAACTACTTTTACGTATCAAGCCATAGCCCCTTTTTCCAACAGCAACTACTTTTCATATCAAAACATCGCCCCCTTTTTTCCTAATACCAACTACCTTCTGTATCAAATTATACTCCTTTTTTCCCTAACATCAACTCCTTTTTCTATCAAAAAAGTTTGCTATTTTTATACCATAGTCCCTTTTTCCAATAGCAACTACTTTATGTATCAAACCACATCCCCCTTTTTCCAATAGCAACTACTTTCTATATCAAACTACAGCCTCTTTTTCCAAGAGCAACAACTTTTTGAAACTATATCCCCCTTTCTCCAAGAGCAACTAATTTTCATATCAAAACATCGCCCCCTTTTTTCCTAATACCAACTGCCTTTTGTATCAGGTTATACCCCTTTTTTTTCTAATATCAACTACTTTTTCTATCAAATTATACCCCTCTTTTTTCCAATAGCAACTCATTTTTATACCATAGTCCCTTTTTCCAATAGCAACTACTTCATGTATCAAACCACATCCCCCTTTTTCCAATAGCAATTACTTTCTATATCTAACTATAGCCTTTTTCCAATAGCAACTACTTTTTGAACCTATATCCCCCTTTTTCCAACAGCAACTTCTTTTCATATCAAAACATCGCCCCCTTTTTCCCTAATACCAACTGCCTTCTGTATCAAATTATACTCCTTTTTTTCCCCCTAACATCAACTACTTTTTCTATCAAAAAAGTTTGCTATTTTTATACCAAACTATAGTCCCTTTTTCCAATAGCAACTACTTAATATATCAAACCATATCCCCCTTTTTCCAATAGCAATTACTTTCTATAACAAACTATAGCCTCTTTTTCCAAGAGCAACAACTTTTTGAACCTATATCCCCCTTTTTCCAAACGAAACTACTTTTCATATAAAAACATCACCCCCTTTTTTTGTAATACCAACTGCCTTTTGTATCAAATTATACTTTTTTTCTAATATCAACTACTTTTTGTGTTAAATTATACCCCTCCTTCTAATACCAACTCACTTTTATATCAAGCTATAGCCTTCTTCCAATAGCAACTACTTTTTGAACCTATATCCCCCTTTCTCCAATAGCAACTACTTTTCACATCAAAACACCGCCCCCTTTTTTCCTAATACCAACTACCTTTTCTATCAAATTCTACTCCTTTTTTTTTCTAATATCAACTACTTTTTCTACCAAATTACACCCCTCCTTTTTCCAATAGCAACTCACTTTTACACCAAACTACAGCCCCTTTTCCCCCCATCTCAACTACTTTTCGGATCAAACCATACTCCCTTTTTTTGCAATAGTAACTACTTTTTCCATCAAATTAAGCTCCCTCGGGGACTAAAAGCAACGGAAACAAACCCTACACCCTCTACAGGTTAAAAAAACCCCGAGATGAGCCCTTTTTAGCCTCCAACCCCCTCACGGGGGTGGGTTTGATGCTCCCCCCCCGCTCAGCTCCTCTGCCACACGCGGGGCCGCGGCTGCCCGAGGAAGGGCTGGGGAGCTGAGGGGCCAAGCTCAGCCTGCACAATCTCCCCCTTAAAACCCAGAAGGCGAGCTCTCCTGGGATAGAAATAAGGATACTCTGCAGGCAGAAGGAGCCCCGCGCCTCCTCCTCCTCCATGGCCGCCGCGTCCTGGCGGTTGTCCGGGGCAGCGCCGCTCGAGGCTCCCTCTCCTCCCTCCTTCCCTCCCCCCTCATTTCACTCCATATCCTTTAATTCGGAGCCACTCACGCTTCTCTGCCTTCCCCACGCGGTTTCCTTCCCCTCGGCGAGGCCCCAAGGCGAGGCGAAGCTTTGCAAAGCATTTTCCCAGCGAGGAGAAGCCCCACAACACAAGGGAGTCTTTCTGTTTGTTTTTTTCTACCGAGGATGAGATTTCCAGAGCTGTGACCTCCACAGGGACCTTCCTGCTGCCCTCTGTGCCCTTTCTGACCAGGATACATCGCGTTTCCCTAAACGGAAGGAAAGCAACAGGAAAAGGGGAGGGGAAAAACCCCTCCAATCTCGTCAAAGGGAACTTATTTAACCCATCTTGAAGGTCCCTTCCAACCCAAACCATTCCATTCTCTGACTTTTGTAGCTGAAACGAGTGTTTGCTGACCCACCTGAACTCAGCCCTGTGGGACTGAGCTTCAAAGCCAAGATAATTCACCCAAAAAAGAAAAAAAAAAACACCAAAAAACCCCACTATTTTCTACCGTTAAGGATATTACAGTAAAAGGGATGTTTTTATGAGGCATAGAATAATTTGGTTGGAAAAGACCTTTGAGATCAAGTCCAACTCTACTTGTCCACTACTAAACTACATCCTTGAGCACCTCTTCATTGCTTCTAAACCCCTCCAGGGATGGGGACTCCACCACCTCACTGGGCAGCTCACTCCAGTGCCTGAGAAAGTTTCCAGTAAAGAAGTTTACCATACTATAACACTTGGGAGCTTGAAAAATGGTGGATTCAACAGAAAAATTTTAGAATAGAATCATAGAATAGTTTGGGTTGGAAGGGACCTTAAAGATTGTCCAGTTCCAACCCCCTGTCACGGGCAGGGACACCTCCCACTGGATCAAGAAGCTCCAAGCCCCATCCAACCTGGCCTTGAACATCTCCAGGGATGAGGCAGCCACAACTTCCCTAGGCAACCTGGGCCAGGGCCTCACCACTCCCATCATGAAGAAATTCCTCCTTATGTCTGGTCTCAATCTGCCCCTCTCCAGTTTATACCCATTGCCCCTCGTCCGGTCACTACAAGCCTTTGTAAACAGTTCTGCTCCAGCTTCCTTGTAGCCCATTTCAAGTACTTGAAGGACTTTCTGTTCCTTTTCCTTTTAAAATAACCTCATAGGTCCCCAGTCATAAATTTCCATTGAGTTCGTGGGCTTTGTGTGCAATATGAATTCAGAATCAGTGCTTCAGTTCATGCGAAGCAATTGAAAACAAATGCCCAAAGCACCTGAAAACAAAAAACCAATAAGAAGTACAAATAACTGGTCTGGAAGGGGAAGCACCAATTTTGCTTGCAAGCCTTAAGAAGAAATAAATTCAAAACTAACAATTGAAATACAGTCTGAAGATCAGAGGAAGTGGGTGAAACTGAATTATACAGTTCAGTCCGTAGCCTGAAAAATCAAGACTCTAAGGTACAAGAGGGCCTGTTACCTGTGAAATTATTATTTTGGCATTTCCTTTTCAGAGATTGTCACGCAGGTTTGCCATTCCTCTCCCATTGTAGACACCTTCTTGAGAAACAGTAAGTACTTTGGTACTGTCACAGTCCCAAAACTGCAATACAAGAATAGTTTTTTGGCACAAGAAGTTTACAACATTGCTAGGGCAACAAGAACTGTTGTAGTCCTTCATAAGTTCCCTATTTTCAGCTTCACCACTGGGTTTTGTTTGATACGTGTCAGGGCTTGAACTCATCTGGGTTCAATAGATGGAGGGCAAATGCTGACATACCTTTCTTTTAGTCTTGTAGGGTTAGTTTTTTTCCCCCCCTCCCTTTCAGAGCAAAGTGGTGTGACCAGAACCCCATTCTTTCATCCATATCCAACCCAACAGAGCATTCCTTAAGTCCAGCAGAGCATCTCAAAAAAAAACCCCATAAAGAACAAGCAGATGCAGCATCATAAAGCAGAACACCCATGAGTCAGTACTTCCTAAACCGCAGGATTAAAAGATGTCACCATGCAGCTGGGAGGGCTTCAGAAGGTCTCATTCTCTTAGGGAAATTCCTATTTCCACCACAAATCACAAAGCACATCTCTACTTATGTCATACAGGCCAGCACGACTGATAAACGCTCTAAGTTAATACCACAAGAGGTTTGCTGTTAGCCATTACTTGAACAAAAGGCTAAGGAGCACCTTTCTCTTTCTTGTCCACTTCACTGTTTTTTCTGCCTTTTCAGGCCCAACTTCTCCTGACAAATTTTTCACAAGACTTCTCCATCGCACTAAAACATGGAAGTGTATGATATCCACAATTGAAGAAGGCTCATGAAAGCTTAAGAGGGGCTCAGAGAAGTGCTCCAGGGAAGATTAAGATGGGAAAACAATAGTGAAGGGCAAAAGGATCTTGGTCATCTTAGTTTATTAAGGGAATAAACAGCTTGATCATTTATTTAATAAGAGGGGCTATGCAAAGATATAAATATATCCAAACATACTGAGATTTAAATCAAAATAAAATACAACTAAAACCACAGAGAAAATTTTTACCTAGTTGGACTATTTTCAGGGTCAATGGAAACTGCTCCTGGACAATTTTAGCAATGACAGATCTTCGTGAAATCTGTGCTCCACATGGAGACACCAGCTAGCCGAGGATGTCTTTTGCTTGCATTTTCAGAAAGTCCCATGTTGTGATTGCAGTGGTACTTTCTATGAAGAATAATATTGACATGAGATAACAGGTTCTAGTGGTTATTTATATGGAGAATCGCAACTATCCTAAAGGACCCACAGAGTTTATGTGCTTTTAATGAAGAATTAGTTGGTCATTTACTTTTCCAAAGGTTTAAAGCTCTGTTTGGAAACAGTGTTTGGTTGGCAACTTATAGACTGTTTATGCTATTTCATCACGACTATATAAATGACTCAACAGTGCAATAATTGGCTTTCAAAAGGCATAACAAGCCAACTTGTTTCTCCCTACCTTGTTGAGAGCCACCTACCATAAATACATTATATTTGGTTATTGCTTAGCTGAATTCCAAACACCCGCTTCACCCTGCTTTATAGCCTCATAACAGTCTGAGTTATAAATTATTATCGTCTCCTAAATGGCAATAACCAATGTCGTTACTGTATCCCATAACTTCTCATGAGAAAGACACTGAAGCAGCATCTGCCGTAGTGTGAGCATTTCATTGGACAGGCTGTTTACTTTTCTCAAACAACAAAGATTTAGCCACACACCTTATAGATAGATCAGCCAGACAAGTTACAGCATTTGAAAAGGTAACTCATGAGAACTGGGGAAACTGGAAGGCTCACAAGCCCTAAAAAACATACACTCTTCCAGCTTCATCCCACCAGCTGAAGCATAGCGAGACTATCCTCTCCTTCAGAGCAAAATACCCCCTTCTACGAAATTCAACAGGCAAACTGACAGTAATTCTGACAAGTTGGTTAAAGAAAAAAACAGAACACCCATACAAGCTGCTTTCAGTGACTTCCCATCTTCTGCAGGAAGACTTCCAAAAGTTCCAGTTATGCACTTTGTTGCACAGGCAAGGAGCCAGCAAAGAATTATTTGCCCCACTGATTTTATACACCCATTTCCCATTACTCTTCAGTATATATTTTGGGGGAAAAGGACAAAGGAACGTCATCCATTTAGCTTTTTGAATGAGCAGTGTGGCCAGAAATGCTATGAAGGCAATACCATGGTGGCAGTCAAGAGGCCACCATCCACATGGTCATGGTGGAACACAGGACCACAGCTGGAAGCCAGACTGAGCTGGCAAACATCCTGCTCTAACTTCTGCTACGCCATCTGCCTTCCAGTGAGGTGACTGACATTAAATGTATTTTCTCCGCATTACCATCTGGCAGCTGCTTGTACAACAACAGAGGAACATGCAGAATTTGGCTAACAGTTACCCAAGAATCACATCAAGGATTCTTGCAACAGTCTCTGAAGTGAGGGGAAGAAAGGTTACGTGGAAAGATGTTGGCATTATATACACAGAGCATAGAGGGTGGGGAAGAGGGAGTGGGAAGTCACACACCCATGAATTTCACATGTATTTATTTTAGAGTTCCCACAAAAGTTACTAAGGGAAGGGTCATACAAGTTTCCAGAGGATGTGAACATTTTATCCAATGAAACTTTCCTTCTTGAAAAGTATCAACACTTCTGCCATGGTATAGAAATAGATTCACTTTTCCAAATTAGAGAAGCAGGACATTTTTGGTGTCATTATGTATGCCAGAGGTAGTTTTGATAAAGAAAGCAAGTTAAAAGTGTTGATTAGTACAAACAGTCTCTAAAAGGCAGTATTGTAACAAAAACCTCATCTAAATTAAGGATTGCTAAATACAGCATAACTACAACGTTAAGGACAACGTAATAACTGTAATACCAGGGCTCCTTACTTATAAAAGTCGCGTTTGTAAAGCTTAGGAGCCGTAGTAACCTTACTGGGGTTTAAATGCAACAAAATGGGGTGCTTTAAAAGATGGAGTAGTATTTTCAATAAATACAATCCCATGAGAGCTTAAATCCATAATTTCTCTACTCTACCTCCTGCTGTGCATTCCTGTCTTTCCTTACTCCTGTGCTGGCGCTCAAATAATACTTAAATAATGTAAAACCTGGGGAAAAAAAAAAAAAAAAGCAGCAAATTCAGATCAAAAAGTTATAGGAAAAGCACTACTAAAATGCTAGGGATACAACATTCAGAGTTAAGGTGGAATTATTAAATGTAGTACCATTGTCTCTACCATGTAGAAAAGCATTCAATATATAAACTCCTATTGTATTTCCAGATATTACTTAATATACCCTAGATCGGATACAGAATCTGAAAAGAAGAATTTCAGACCGTATGAAAACAAGAATGTAATTTTTCCCCAATGGATAGCACTTCTAATGTTTATTATCCTAAGCATTTATTGAAAGCCTGAGCGTTACCTGGAACACTGGTTATACTACATAATTACTTAACCCAAATGCTGTTTTTAAATGATAAATTTCTAAAACTTAGTCTGGCTTCATCCTCTCACAGCTTTTTGACAGGAAAGAAAGAGACAATGTACTGCTCAGAACCCAATGATGAGTGCAAAAAGAAGCTGAAAGAGGTTTGACTGCACTTAGAGAAAAATATGGGAGTGAAAGGTTAAGTATTTTGTCAATAATGCAGAGCGATATCAGTACAATGCGATCACACAGAGTGGGGCTTACAGGGCACAGGGCTGGGAAGTGCAGGCTTGCCACTGCAGACACTGGAATTGTGATGTCTATCATCTAGCCTGTCCACTGCAATGTGCAATAAAAGAGTTTTCCTGTCCACCCTGATGCTGTCATTTCCAAGAACGACGGCCTACGCATCTTCTACTGTTGTTGTCTTTGAAAATTCTCAGGAGCATTGGACAGATGGTACATTTTGGCTCTCCTTGTACTAAATTCAGGAGTATTTCTGCATCGCAGAGAAGAACAAATCATGCTAAGAGAGAGGAGAGAGGTGGCACAGTCATTTTTCTTTCGTTTAGAAGTGTAAATGACCTGTGTTCTCTCTAAACTCCAGTACTATGAACGCAAAGTTATTTATGCAGCTTATAGGCACTAATGATCATCTGTTCCTGATAATTACAGCCTTTTCATTTCATATGTTCTTCTCTTTGATTTTCAGTTTAGTTAATATGCTTTTCAGATTTGAGTAACTTGGACCACAACACAGACAATACACTCCTACTTCAAGTTAAAAAAAATGCTTTGTAACTGTATGTGACAGTAGTAAAAATGAAAGCCACAACCTTAAAATGAACGACCTGAGAAAACAGTGCTATGTTGTCCATAAGCTATCCATGCTTAGCAACAGAGGCAAGAACTGAGATGCCACCATGTCAGAAAGTGCACAAACGGAAGGACAAACAATAGGAAAGCTAGCAGGAATTATTGCTTTTGTTTATTGTACCATGCTTCCAAGTAACCCACTAATTGTTACACAGGTAATACAACTCCTTTCAGAATTCTGAGCCTCATACTAATTAGCACACTCCAGTGTCATTTTAGCTGGCTCCCAACTTGATTTTTTTCATTGTTGAGAGAGCAAGCGCGTATGTATGCACATTAAGTCCTAATGTCTAACACGTTCTTTGTCAAAAATCAGATGAAAAATCAGACGAAATATATAAAAGAAGATATATAGCAAAACCAAATTGCTTGAAACTGCTGGGTGCTTGAAGAAAAATAATTTAAGTTTACCCCGCACCCAGTCCTCCCCTCTGTTACCTGTACCTGAATCAGTCTGTGCAGAGCACTTGATGTCTTTTCACCCTTGTTGCCCCAAAACCCATTTGTCGGCTCTTTGCTGCTCTCTTTGCTTGGACCCATTGTATCCTCCTCGGTTGGGTTTTCACTGTTCTGATCAGCCTCCTTGGCAATTCGACCATTTCCACTTGTGTTTTTAGCAGGTTTGACAATCCTCAGCCTTTTCCTCAGCATGCATCTTTTCAAAATATGCCTAGAAGATGTCAGGCATCCCTCTTCCAAGAAAAGAGCCTGGAAACCACAAAAAAACCTTGGTCTGAGAGAGGTCACAGAATTTAATGCAAGATGGGCAAGGACTAACAGGTCATTTGTAGCCAAAAGCAACATATGCTGCCAGAATATTTAACCAAGCTTTTTGCCAGCTGCTCAAAGCCAGCCATTGATCAAGACCAAGCAGGGAATTTCAACTTCCTCTCTGCATTTTTTTTTTCTTTTCTTAGCGCAGCATAATTTTCTCACATACAGGAGGTGAAAAAGTAATAAGGAATCAAATCATCCACCTCCAATCTGTTTTAACTCAGCTGAAGCTGACAGTGTACACGACACTCTTTATTAATACATGACTGAGACTGCACAGTCTCATGTCCGTCTTCTTGCTTCATTTTTATTAGCGGAGATATAGGACTTGGGCAAAAATTCCGTAAAAAAATCCAATATTTTCAATAAAAAGAGTTTTATATCCAACACTGATTGCAGTCTGTGATATGCATGACACATTTTGTGGGTTTCTGTTCCACATCTCTCTGACAGAAGCTGTAGTACAATATTGATACCCTATACTTAAATGTCAGAGCTTGCTTTGTGGGCTCTCTAATATTTTGTTTAAATATTGAAGTACCACAAAATTGAAGTCTGAAAATGCTATGTTTAAGTTCTTTGCTTTTACCTTCCTACTGCTTACAGCACAGCCACAGCTTTTGCTGTGAAGCCATTTGCTCATTTTGGTATAGAATAGAATGAGTAAATATTGGTAATTCAGCTTTCCTTAAACAAAGCTAAATCTCTGGCATGCTGTGATGCATTTGAAGATTCCCAAACTGGTTTAAAATGTGCTCGCTCACACAATGCAAGCTTAACTTAATAGAAGCTCTTACTGTAATTCATGCTACTTTATACTTCAGAGATATTCCCACTAATTTAGAGCCAAATCCCCAAGATAAGCTGAGAATCCAGAAAGGCCTAAAGGGATCTAGGCACCTGAAGCCAAGAGGAAAATCCTCAAGGCTTTCACTAACTGTGAATCCTTAAAACTGGCTCTGCCATTCTTTTTCCCCCCTCTGAAAAGGAGCGATAGCAGTGCAAGTGTCCAGAAGACATTTGCTGTCTATGGGCTGCCCCTCCAGTCCAGTCCCTCAAGGCAGGGATGAGGCACCCAAGCCCTCCAGAAGGATGCCATTCCGCACACCACTCTTCCCAAGGCTGTGTTTTAACTAGATGAGGCAGTTCTTCCCTCTATGACTACTACCGTCCCGAGGCTGCTGGCTGTCCAAAACATGCAGTCTGAGGGCTGCTGACTCCTCTCCAGCTCATCAGGAATAGAAAAACATAGCCTGACCTTTAATAGCAGTTTACAGCAGCGGAACGTAAGATGATACAGGTTTTGAAGGACTACAAAACTTATCTGTTTAAATTAACCACTTGTTTTCTTATCCAATACCTCTCTAAATGCATTTCTGGCCCTCCAAAATAGAGAGCTGGTTCAGAAGAGAAGAATCAGAATTCCCTTAGCTAAATTCACCTGTAATAACTTCTGAACAGGTATTTGTACTTCACTAGGACATAACACAAATATCCTCACAGGTCAGCACGACTCTGCCTGACCATTGTTTCCCTTAGAGAAGGCCCACAAAGTGCCTTGCTGCGCTTTGGGGAGTTGATCACATGAAATAGTTCTGTTCAGAAATGACTGACTATGCATAGAATGGTAGAATCATAGAATAGTTTGGGTTGGAAGGGACATTAAAGATCATCCAGTTCCAATCTGCCTGCCATGGGCAGGGACACCTCCCACTGGATCAGGCTGCGCAAGCCCCATCCAACCTGGCCCTGAACACCTCCAGGGATGGGGCAGCCACCACTGCTCTGGGCAACCTGGGCCAGGGCCTCACCACTCTGATTGAGAAGAAATTTCTCCTTATGTCTAGTTTAACTCTGCCCCTCTCCAGTTTATACCCATTGCCCCTCATCGTATCACTCCATGCCTTTGCAAACAGTCCCTCCCCAGCTTTCTTGCAGGACCCCTTCAGGTACTGGAAGGTCAATACCAGCTCAGCAATGTGCAGTCCCTTCTCCCAGGGCCAGAATTGATTCAAACCCCGCATAGCTCCTTATAGGCCATTTCTGGACAATACTGAGAAACCACGCGTGGAAAGAGAAGGAAAATAGGCTGAGTAGCCCATACATATCCCTTTCGACATTTCCATCACAGATACGCAATCTGCAATGCCTATGCTTTAGTTTTCCAAAGCAGAGGGAAATGTTCCAGTTTTTATAAGCTAGGGACAACAAATCAGTGTTTCTGCACATATGACAAGTGACTACAGTTGTAATTCCCACTCTTGCAGAAGGCAAGATCAGTCGCTTCAAAAAAGAAAACCAAACAATGCTGTGGACAGACATCTTTACACATGAAGGCAGGTTCTGATGGAGAGGGAGTTGTTGCAGGAGATCCATATCCCTCCTCCCTCTGCTGAGGGGGGAGCATGCATGCATAGTGCAATGCAAATCACACATGTCTTCAGCTGTCCTAGTAGATTTAACATGATGCGAGACCACTGGTGGCCCATCAGCTCAAACACTTCCACCTGGACAGCCTTTCTTTTGCACTCCAGTTGGCAAGGCAGAGCATCCTGCCAAGTTTTCACCTTCCTTAGCCCATGCCCAGTGATTGCACAGTGAGACAGCAGTTACTCAGACTGGCATGTGGTCAGGTCATGTGTCAAATACATTTATCTCATTTACAAGCAGGAGATAACCAAATGAATAATTCAGAAGGAAATAATCACCTTCATGGTCCATTTCTCCAACTCAAAGCTTTGTCTCTAACAAGCACCCACTGAACCTAGTGAGATGTGTTGACTACAGAATTACCTATTTGAAAACCTCTGGTGTACCTTGCATGCAGACATCACTCAGTGATTTTACCTCCTGCTAAAGGCCAAAAGCAACCTCTTGGCCCAATCCTTAATGAGATCATATGAGATTTTTCCCTCAATTTAAGATGAATCTGGACTGGATCTAATAAGCTGAGCCCATGATGTCCATCACTCACAGGCTCTCATCACCACAAGTTAAATCATCAGCTTTTTGGAAGCTACTCTTTATTTTCAACAGCCACAGGGCACGCTGATTGGCACAAAGCTTATAAAACCAGCAATAGCCACAATATAATACTGCCCAACAAATCAAGAGCTAAGGAAAGCAAAGCAGATGTCAGCAATGTTTTCTTCAACCCTCCTCTTTTAAATGAAATTTGCCATACTTCGTAAACACGTAGTTAAGTCTGTTTTCTCCCAATTTGTGCAAGTCTCTATTATAAATATATTAAGACAGCACAGAGATGTATTTCTTACATCTGTATAACATCCCCTGGGTTACCTTACTTTATGTAAATGAAATAGCTGAAATTCTGGCAATTAGATTACACAGGAATGATAATTTGTGTTAAATAGCAATTCCAACGAAGCGTAAAAACATAACCTTCCTCCCCAACCCCAAGTCTTCTTGCATGCCGAGAATGGCCAGCATGATCAGTGCAAGTGTAATGCCTAGCCCAAATCCTCTTGTATCTGAAGGAGGAGAGGTAGAGCCAACCGCTAACTCCAGTTTTACCTTACTGCATCAGCTAATCTAATTAAAAAAATATAACTACTCCCAAACTGTGCCTAAAACCCAGCAGTTTTAAGCACGGGGGAATGCTGGAATAACCTCTGAACTTAACTTCACATGCTAAATTATCTAATAGGCAAGAGAGCCCAATAGGTTTTGGCTTTATGGCACGTGGCATAACAGAGAACTGGGTTTTCTCACAGCACTAAGATCTTTAATTGGACATTTTCAGGCATGACATCTCATCTTTTGAGGAGCATCTCAAGGAGCTGGGGTTGTTTATCGTGGAGAAGAGAAGGCTGAGGGGAGACCTTACTGCTCTCTACAACTCTCTGAAAGAAGGTGGTAGAAGGGTGGGTGCTGGTCTGTTCTCCTGTGTGACAGGACAAGAAGGAACATCCTTAAGCCGCGTCAGGGGAACTTTAGATTGGACCTAAGGAAAAATTTCTTCACAGAAAGGGTTATCAAGCGCTGGAATAGGCTGCCCAAGAAAGTGCTTGAGTCCCCATCCCTGGAGGTGTTTAACAGGCAGGTAGATTAAGTGCTTGGGGATATGATTTAGTAGTGGACAAGTACAGTTGGGCTTGATGACTTCAAAGGTCTTTTCCAGCCTAATGATTCCATGATCTGCACCAGCTTCCAGAATCCACCACGAGACACCCTGTATGAAATAGTGCTCACAGCACAACAGCATTTGAACTGAGGAAAAGCCACAGGCATCTCGAGCCACAGCCCTGACAGTGCTCTCATTGCCCAGCTAGAAAATGGAGATGTCCTTAAGGCAGCTTCAGCTGATGTACTCAGGAGAAGGCTGCAGTCTGCATATGAACAGCACGGTGACCATTAAAGCCCTTTGCCCTTTTCATCATCACACAGAAAACAATGTCTTGATTAGCATTTGATTAAACACTACTATTAATGTAAATTAATATTAATGAGTAACAACAATTCTCTCGACATTAAGAAAACATTGATGAAACTGGTCCCCGTGTTTGCATATGCCACCAGTACCAATACACACAGACCAAAAGCTTCATTCTAAAAATCCAGTCAGAACTGGCACTGAAAGCTGGAAACCAGCTCTGTGCCCAGGTTTCCCAGATGGACTTTGTAAAGCCAGCCAAAGACTCCATGCCTGAACATTTCTCTTTCCACGCGTACGTAAACCTAGATCTCAGCTTTGCAGCCTAGTCTGCCTTGGAGTTATCAAGCATGATGACATTCCATCGCAAGCATAGCTTTATAGAGGCACTGGTTGTTAGGATACAGCTTTGCTCACCAGTTAGCCATACCATCTCAATCCATCATGCACCCACAGTACCATAAGCCTGTTAATTAAAGGGAGACTCATCTTCCACTACACTGTTTTTTAACAGCTATCCTCCTAGGCACGCATTCAGTTATATTTCTTTCCCTGCACTGTGTCAGCTTTATGTTTTCACTGGTCACAGCTAATCAGGACTGAGTGAGCTAAGCTATTGCAGATCTAAAACATTGATGCTACACGCAACTCGGACCGTTCTCCTTCTATATCTCAACACAGGAGGTCTAGAGGAACCTCATGAAGAAGCAGTCTTCTCCAGAGCAACATCCTTGCTCTCCTGCTTTCTGCATCCTCCTTAAAGCTGCCCAGAAGGAAAGAGTGAACAAAACTTAAACCGGGCTCAGGTGGTTCCAACACCAAAGCTTGTACCTGACTGCTGAGAAGAGCAGTCCACAACCAGCGGATCAAATGTGAAAAGCTGGTAAAACAGAGGGTCTCCACATCCAAACGCTTATAGAAGGGACCATTTGACTTGGTCACCATTAAGTCACGTGCCATTATCAACGCACAAAGTCTGTACAAGGACTGTCAGCTTTGCCCACATAAGTTCCCTGTTTTGTCTGTAATTACATCAGTGAAAATGAGGGCCCTGAGAGAAGATATTTATAGTCTTTGCCTGAGGCACCCTCAACTCAAACATTACTGCATAAGTATCTTTACTTCTCTACAGGGAATTCATATTCCAACTGTGCCAGTTCCTCTAACGGTATATTGGCTGATCCTTTATTAGGGGGAAACCTCAAGGTCTCTTAAAATAAAGGGAAGCATCCCATGGGGGCAAATAGTCTTTGGGTTAGGTGCCTGGAAAAGCATTTTCTCCTCCTGACAGAGTCCGTTTCCACAAACCACGCATTACTGAAGCAACCCATTAGTAGCAAAAAGTAAAATACTTGCCATTCTCCTCCCTTCTCTTCTGCTCAGTTATCACCACATCCCCTTGCCTCCTGTGGCTCTGACAAACCATGGCCACAGCAGACACCTATGTGTTGGTCACAGCTGAAGAAGGAACAGTGAATCTCTAACAAAATGTTTCTTTCCACCAAAGCAGACAAACTTTTCAAAACTTCACCATGCATCACAGATTGTCCTTTCGTTTCACAAGAGCATAGCTTCTTAGAATTTAAAGAAAAGAAAAGCATTTTCAAACTCTCAGATATTTTGTTCTTAATTGTGAGGCCACGTTGGAGCTCACGCCTTAAATTCATTGTGGTGTTTCCCCAAGGAGGTTGTGCTGCCCAGTTCCTCTCCCAACCAGCAACTTTACAAATTGACAAATTATAAGAAGGGCTCCTGCTACAGAATGAAGAATCAATAGCTGTCTACTTGGATAGCCTCAGAAAGTGCTTAACTTTTAATTGAACGCTGGAAAAGAAATTGCAAAGCGCAAGAGCTCAAAACAGCATGAAGCCTGCATAATTATCTTTCTCCTTGCAGTTCCTTATGCAGACTGGAGACTAATTAAACACATGTGCAGGCTGAAAAATGATTTGCAAAGATATATCTTTTGTCAGCCTGCAAGGGGACCTAACCAGAAGGAAAGTGCTACCAAGGAGCAGTAGCTGTTGCCAGTTGTCCTAGCTGTCTCAGGCTGTCTTTTTCACTAGGATCTTAGTTTTTAATTTCACCCATCCAGAGCAAAAATAAATTAGATTTCACATCTGCTTTACAATGAAACGAAAAAAGTTCAGGACAATGGATAACTCATGCCCCAGACTTCAAAAGGGATATAAACACATATAGTTCTAAAGCATTTTGGTTAAGGCTTCATATGTTGCACATTATATTTTTCATTGTAAAGCTACCTATTCCAACAAGACCCACTTATAATATAGAAGCAAACTAAAATAAGCATTTTTCTTCCTTCTGTTGCATAAAGGCAAAAGCCAAGTAAAGCCTTCCATCCTAAAATCCATTCTTTAATATTTACCGTAATAACAAAAAGGCCTAAAACTTCTATTAAAAACACACTTAGTTAAGTATTTCTCCAACATACAATCACCTCCTACCTCTTCTAACTCCTTTCCAAAACAAAAAAAAACAACTCAGCCTCCTCACTGGGGCCTTAAATCAAGTCTCTTTTCACATCCAAAGTGAAAGCACCTGCTCAGGCTGGCTCTCAGCTGGCAGGATTGAATTAGAGCCCAGCAACCATTGCCCTAATAGAAGGCAATATTATTAACTTTAATTCATTCACATCAGCATTGATCAGAAGCAGTTACTGAGTACCAGGAAGACATCAGGATGTCAGTACACGGCGTTCAAGGCCAGCGTAATTACCACAGAAACGAAGGACGCGGCGATCGGTCCAAACAAGCCTGTGTAATTTTAATGGAAAATTCTGATCGTCTGTGGTTTTCATCCCTCATGCACCATCTGAAGCCTCACGTTGTTCAAAGGGCTGTGGTTTCTCTGATTCTGGAGTCCAAAAACAAGTCTCACTTGCTCCAAAAGCTGTAGCTGGTGAGAACATTTTTAAGGTGATGGTGGCAATCTTCAAATGATATTTCCTACCAGTGAACCACTGAGGGCAAGAGAAGGGAGAATACACTGCTCATAAACGATGCTGCCACAGGTGTTCAACCCCCTGCGCAAAATAAAATGAAATTTTAAGTATGTTATGGCACTGCATAGATCTGGCAGAGTAGTTCAATGCTACTTCAGGATCCCAAGAGGGCTGGTGGAGCAAGACTGCAAGGCTTTGGATGTGAAAGTCTATCCAATAAAGCGTTAGATATCTGAAAGCCTAATATCCCACACACCTTCCTGAGAACACGTTTGGCACGAGAAAAAGGCTGTGGTAGAACTTGAGAGGGGAGCAGTTTTCCAAGATGAATGATCCTTTCTCATCTTTACCAGCAATTTTTACCACCATCTTTACCAACCCCATCATCATTTTCAAACCTCCCATGTAAATAATTGCAATGCTATATCCAGTTCTGCTCCATTTTCCATTTCTGTTGTCACTCAAGTGCCCTCTGGATGAAGCTTTCATTAGCATCACTGCCCCACTGGAGATTTGCACCACCTCAGAGGGAACTTTCTGTCCCCAAGCTCCATCTGTCCTCTTTCCAAAGCACTGAAAGCAGGAGACAAGAAGGCTGGCTCCTCACCCATGTCCTCACTATGGTAAGTATCACAGTGGGATTCAGCTCAGCGAATACCAGCTGGCCACATGGGGCTGCCTGGGGCCACCTCACAGAATCATAGAATAGTCTGGGTTCAAAAGGACCTTAAAGATGATCTAGTTCCAACCCCCATGCCATGGGCAGCGGCACCTCCCACTGGATCAGGCTGCCCAAGCCCCATCCAACCTGGCCTTGAACACCTTCAGGGAGGGAGTATCCACAGCTTCCCTGGGCACCCTGGGCCAGTGCCTCCCCACCCTCATTGAGAAGAATTTCTTCCTATTGTCTACTCTAAACCTTCCTCCCTCCAATTTAAAGCCATTCCCCCTCGTCCTATCACTCCAGGCCCTTGTAAAAAGTCCCTCCCCAGGTTTCCTGGAGCCCCTTTCAGCACTGGAAGCTGCTCTGAGGTCTCCCTGCAGCCTTCTCTTCTCCAGGCTGAACAACCCCAACTCTCTCAGCCTGTCCTTACAGCAGAGGTGCTCCAGCCCTTGGATCATCTTTGCGGCCCTCACACCATAAAGTCTCCCAGAGCTGCCTTCTGGTTTCAATGTGGTGAAACAGCAGCTCTGGAGGAGCTTAGCAGTGATGTGTGCACTAGTGGAATGTTTTGTGTCCCCCCACACCGGGGGCTCTGTCACTCCCCTGCTTGCACAGCCCTTATATCTCAGCACCTTTAGCTCATGCAGGATGCACAGCTCCTGCAGGTCCTCATTACGCGGCCAATGCTGCCACCCTAATGCAAAACAAAGAATAGACCTGCAGCAGGTAGAGAGCCTCCATCCCTGTGTACGTGCAGAGCCCATTAAGGAACCACACTGGGAGCACGGAGCTGGTTTATCTGCTGATTTTCAGAGAGTCAAGAATAGGCACAATCAGCCTCCTGCGAGGCACAGGAGTTTATCAGAAAGCCATCCCTGGCTGGTAAAAGGGATGTGCGGTGCTCTAGGTGCTCCCCTCGCTGATGGAGAGCAGGCAGGAGAGAGATTGCCCTTCTCTCACTTGCCCTTCTCAGCCTCTGTATGGTCAAATGAAGACTAAATAATTTCTCTTATGGTTTTTCTCACAGTCATCTGACGTGACAAATTGTTAAAAGAAACCTTAAAAGATTGTCCAGCTGAGCATTAAACTGATGGGAAAAGACTTAGCACTGTCATTTTTATCCATCTTAGTACATTAGGTGACATGAATATTTTAAGAAAGCATAAAAATGTGCAGAATAGCTAAAATAAATGCTCTTGCCTATTAGTTTAATCTTTTCTCTGTGTGACCATTTCCCTAATTCCTCCTCCCAGGTGGGGCTGCTCCCGTTAGGCACATGGCAATGCTGACATCTACTGTCTGCAGCAGAGAGTCCCCTGCACATCCCTGGGCTGCGCTTGGTGCCATGGAGAACACGACTGGCTGAAGGCAAACACCCCCAGTAAGTAACCCAAGGAAATGCAATTAATCCCGTGATGTTCCACCCCAGGCAAAGATCCCAAGTGCAGATGTTTCTAGAGGGGTGAATTGCACTGATCTGGTTTGTACCTGAGCTAAGGTAACTACTACAAAATATCTGTACTCTGCACAGGCAAAGATCTGCTTTCTTTAGGAGACGCACGGGTATTTAAGCATTAATTCTTGCCCCCTCCTGGATTTACGTTCCTCAACATAAGAAGGAGATGGAGCTATTGGAACAGGTCCAGAGGAGGGCTACAAAGATGGTCCAAGGGCTGGAGCACCTTCCATACAAGGACAGGCCGAGAGAGTTGGGGTTGTTCAGCCTGGAGAAGAGAAGGCTCCAAGGAGACCTTAAAGCGACCTTCCAGTATCTGAAGGGGCTACAAGAAAGTTGGAGAGGGCCTGTTCACAAAGGCTTGTGGTGATAGGATGAGGGGGAATGGGGATAAACTGGAGAGGGGCAGAGTTAGACTAGACATAAGGAGGAATTTCTTCACCATGAGGGTGGGGAGGCCCTGGAACAGGTTGGCCAGGGAAGCTGTGGCTGCCCCATCCCTGGAGGGGTTCAAGGCCAGGTTGGATGGGCTTTGGGCAGCCTAATCCAGTGGGACATTTCCCTGCCCACAGCACGGGGGGCTGGAACTGCATGTTCTTCAAGGTCCCTTCCAACCCAAACTATTCTATGATTCTATGATTCTATTTTCTCTGTTAAGTTTTACAGTTTCTTTGATCCAATTAATGCTAAAATCTTTTTTTTTCACCACAGTGCAGATAGGAAACATGTTTTATTTCCTGCAGCAAGAAAGAATAAACTGGAAAAAAAAAAAAAAAGCCTTAAAGATTACAAATGAGGTTTATAATGGTGTTTGTGCCTCTGCTGCTGTGCTTGAGTGCTGCGTCTCCAGTAACATTTAAGTGACATTCAGGAGCCCCTTGCTGTGTGCATTACAGGAACCATCAGGTGGGGGAGGAAAACACCTTGAAACTGCAAACCTAATGCAATACCGAGAGACACTGGCAATTAATAGGAACAGAGAAATTGGCTGTGCATACATTAGGGAGGACAAGCAGAATCCACTGCTTCCACGCACAGCAATGCAAGTGAAGCAGCTGAAAGTTGTGTGTTAAAAAGTGGTAAAAGTTTGTTGTGAGATGAGCTAATTCCATTTTTTGAGAGCAATCCCAACGATAAGCAACTAATTTATTTACAAACTGGTACCACAGCCATTCCTGCCAGCATCTCCTTGACACGTTGCGCACAGCAAGCAGCTACTGGAGTAATATACAACTGACTTCTGAATTGATCCCACTGTTTCTGACGTGTCTCATCAAAAGTCACTTGGAAATAACAGAAGCTTCGGGCTTGTCTTTCGTCCCTCATCCTGCTCAATATTCAGAGCGGGTATGAGTGAGGCCCAGCTGTGGTGCATTGGCACAAAACTGTGTAAGAACAACACCTGATGAGCATTTTAACTATAATACAAGGTGTATTTAAGCAGGGGTGATGGTTGTAGTGAGGCTCTGGGGATGAAGGCAGCAGCTGGGTTGTTGGAAATTGTCATTAAGGGAAGAAACTTTTTAGGCAGGTTGGTAATGATGGGGCTTTTTGGTATGCTGGACTGCTTGAGCTAAGTTTCTTTGTTTCTCAATTTGGGCTCAAATCTCTTTTTTGTCTTTTTTTTTGGTGTTGGTTACTGTGGCGGAGTACTGTGTCTCTTGCTTCAACAATGCTGTGTTGCTCTTAATCAGAAAGGAAGGGCCTCAAAAAAGAAAAACTATTTTGTTTTTTCAAGAGACAAAAGTGATATCTCTCTGAGCTGTTTTCTAGCCTAGTATTTATATTGCAACACCATCTGCCTCTTGCAACATGTTTGTTCTACATATGTACTGTAAAGAGCTGTTTGCTTGATGGATTGGTGCAGGAAGACCAGGGAGGTCATGGTGCTGTCTCTATCCCACGTCTTTGCGATTAGCCCTGATGTTCTCCTTGCAGGGGGGCTCCTGTGTTCCTCCAGCAAAGGAGCGTAATGTCTCCTGCGGTGATGCTTATTTGTTTTAGGGTCTTTGCAGACCCTCATTTTACACTCTGGATATTGAGCACAGCAGAACTCCTGGGTAGGTGGCAGAGAGGAGGAGGAGGAAGGACTGTGAGCCAGTGAGGTGGGCCCTGGCAGTCTGTGGGATCCTCATGGCTCAGACTGCTCTGCCACCGCTCGGCAATGGGGATCGGAGCTACCACGTTGCCAGCTTGACTGAAGTTCCTTGGGGAAAGAAGGGCTTGGACAACTTCCAGGACCCTGCAGCGCAGGAGATCCTATCCGCAACCTCGAAGCTAGGGGAGACTAAGGTCTGTGTTGAAAAGCTGATTTGAGGGAGATGCAGTCCTTTCCAACACGATAATCAAATAAAATCCTGCTGTCTCTAAACATAAAGAGGAAGAAAACATGGAGAGTGATGCTCTTCCTCCCTAAGTCAGAGCGTTGAGCCCTAGCTGGGTGCTGAAAGCAGTGGAGCATCAGCAAAGGGGAGACAAGGCGGTGCTGGACTAGGGCTGGCTGCTCCAAGCTGGGTATCTCCAGGGGGTCTGGGACTGCCTACGTCTTTTAACTTTACTAACACTTAAGGGGGAGTAGGGGAAAATATTTTGAAGCAATGATATAATCCCACTTTTTTTTTTTCAATGCATGAGGTAATGAACATCTTTAGTGCATAAAGGTGCTGTGAGAAGCTGCAGGGCAAGTGTGAATGCCAATGTTTTATGGAAGGGGTGGTTTTACTGCCAGCAGACTTGGAAAAAAAAAAAAATCCAGCAGTTTGTATTAATAAGACTGGATGTTATTGCCTGTCAGAAGTTATTGTGATTTATAAAGTACTTTTTACTTGGTGTGTAATGAAAACACTTGGCGCTTGGTCCCAGTCACTAAGGGGAGATGATCGTAGCTTTATCTGCAATAGCCAACTTGACCTAGAACCTTCTATCATTTTTAATGATGTTTTAGTGCTGCCTCTTGCTTCCACCTGAGCTTAGGGTAACATCAGCTTTCTGAATGTGAATAAATAATAAAATCCTTCTTATAAAAGGAATTCAAGAAAAAAAAGGGGGACAACTGTACTGCTTGGTCTTAATGCCTCAAACAGCCTTGCTCCTCAGGACAGGTCCTCATTGTGCAACTCCGCCGAGCTGGTCCTTCAGTAACGCGCTCTGCTTGCTGTTCCCAAGCCTCCAATTTGGGACTGTTATTCTTCTGTTGAGAATTTGACATATATTAAAGATGCCAAAAATATAACAGGGGGAAAGGGGTGGATACGGGTGTTAGTAGATGGATGGGTCCAGAGCCAAATAATTGTTTCCAAGTGTAATGCTTTGGAAACTCACCCTGCGTTTAACAGCAAAAGTGTTACTTGCAAGATAGGTGTGAGTGGACAAAGGATGCTTTCAAGAAGGAACTGCTTAGGATGGCTCTGGATTATTCTTAGCCCACAAAGTATGTGCATAGATACACGAATTTTATAAAGCAAGAGAGCTGCAGTGTACAGGGCTACCTTTGCTGCTACCCAGTCCAGCTGCTCCTTAAATGGTTAGGTGAGGTATGGGTATAGCATGATGACTGGGGATCACTAGCTCGGTGAAGGTAGGGCTGGCTCCTAGGATAATCATAGAATGCTAGGTTGAAAGGGACCTCAAGGGTCATCTAGTCCAACCTTTATAGATGATCTATAGTTTAAATGAGATGGCCCAGCACCTAGTCAAGCTGAACTTTAAAAGTATCCTGTGTAGAGGAATCTACCACTTCATGCCTTCCCTTCTTGGGTCCTATTGTCTTCCCATACGAGGACAGGCTGAGAAAGTTGGGATTGTTCAGCTTGGAGAAGAGAAGGCTCTAAGGAGGCCTTATGGCAACCTTCCAATACTTGAAGGGACTACAAGAGAGCTGGGGAAGGTCTGTTTGCAGAGGCTTGGAGTGATGGGATGAGGGGCAATGGGTATAGACTGGAGAGGGGCAGATGGAGACTAGGTGTAAGGAGGAATTTTTTTAAGATGAGAGTGGTGAGACCCTGACCCAGGGAAGTTGTGGCTGTCCCAACCCTGGAGACGTTCAAGGCCAGGTTGGATGGGCCTTGGACAGCCTGAGCCAGTGGGAGGTGTCCTTGTCCATGGCAGGGGCATTGGGACTGAATGATCTTCAAGGTCCCTTCCAACCCAAACCATTCTATGAATGCAACCCAGTATAAAACTTTCTACCTGTGCATTATCTTTGCAACATGAGCTATTTCAGTGTATGTGTCCCTAAGGTTATAATAGATGGGAATTACTGGGATGGCAAAGAGCTTCACAAACTCCCCGTTTGTGACAAATGTGGGGACAAATGTGTTAGAAACAGCTCCAGCCTGAGCAAAGCCTCAGTGCACGCTAATGCTGCGCTGGCTCCATCTTGCTGCAGGAAAAGTTTTATTTAACAAAGAATCAGAAGCAGCTCCTGTATCCTGCTGGTCTAAATGCAACAAAGCTGCTGCATTCCCCTGGGAGCAGCCAGAAAGCTGAGCACAGAGGCCTTCTTCTCCCACAGAGCTGTAGTTCCTCACTGCACATGGCTGCAGGTACAGGGAACCCTTTCCTCCCCTGTCCTGCTGCCTGCAAGAAACCTGGCCTGTCTGGCAGAGAGCCTGCAAAAAAGCATCGTGCTTGGGCTGCTTGTAAGCTGCCTGCTGGCAATGAGTGCATAGAACTTGCTTCCAGGGGCAGGGAAAAATCTTCCCACCTGGGGGAAGGGGAGGCTGAAAAAATTATTTGTGCTCACTTTTGGCAGTGAAGGGGAGTGATATCACCCAATCTGCTTAATGTATCTTGTCTTGTCCCTGAGCAAGACTGGCCCCATCCAGCTTCCCTCTAGTATGGAAAAAGCTCCCATCAGCCTCTTGCTGAATTTCCACACCTACAAAACTCCATGAGCTATTTCACTGGCAGCCAGGATGTAGGATGGGGCCAAATCAAGAAGCTGGAAACACCTGGCTGAAGGAAATTGCTGTTAGAAATATTATCCCTGTGCTTGGCAATCCAGTCTTTCAGGCTGTGCTTAATTTATAATGAAATGCAAGACCAGGTCCAAGGCAGAAATATGATGGAAAAGGAGAATAAAGATAAAATGTGCTTAACTTTAGGTGACGAATGCTGTCCTCCTTTGAGATAGGAAGGAAGATGGCAAGGAATAGTCTTCCATAGTTTCCTGAGCACCACGAGAGCCAGGTACAAGGGATGGTACAGTTAGTTGAGAGAATGGCAAGTGTTTTACAGGCAGCCTCCCTCTGAAATGCTGGTGGAGAATGACCACAGATGCTTACAGTAGACTTAATTGTCCCTGCCAGCAAGGCTCATTATCCATACATAAACATATGTGCTGCTTCTTAACAGCATGGTGCATGTTTTTTTTCCAGAGTATTTTAAATCTGAACTGCTTGAGTATCAAATTAGTTGAGTCTGGCTTGGTTTTAATTACCCCAGCCATTGGATTGTGCAGGAGCATGAGGGATGTGCAGCTTTTGGAAGCAGAAGAAGATAGGTTTGCAGAATTACTACCTATAAAACACTGCTCCATCATTCAGCGTTGCCACTGGAGCGATGTCAGAGGTCAGTAATGAGTCTCGGTGCCTGTTTCAGTGAGGTTTTACCAGGGGCCTCAGCCAGGGTTACCTTTTTTAAGAGATTTCTGCCTCATTGATTGAAACTGAAGTGAGAGCTGCCCCTTGGATCTGTTGCCCTACACCTCCTGCAGTCCCTTATACCAGAGCAGGCAGGTGGAAAACGCAGCCAGGTTAGACTAATAACTTTTTAAATCCTCCTCCTGCATTTGTGTAGAGCCAGACCCCAGGGAAGCAGGCAATTTCCTGCAAGCTTTTAACAAGGTGTGGCAGGAAAGTGGGGAGAGGGCACCAGTTCTGCAGGCAGAATTGCCAGCAGAAGGGTTTTCTTGCCTCAGGCTCTATTTATAATCCCCTCGCTGGTGATGAAGATGAGGCTCAGGTACTTCAAAGCATGTACGATGTTGGGAGTGGGCTCAGAAAGAGCAGCCTTTTAAGCATGAATTGAAAAATAGTGGGTTGGGTATGGGATGAGAGAGGCGAGCATCCTGACAAGTGGAGCAGGCTGGGTGAAAGGAGGGAGGGGATGTTTTTTTCTTAGCATGACTGTTAACCAGGAGAACTGTTCATATCTCTTCAGCTTGGCCAGATCTTTCAAATAATAGTGAACTGTGGCAGTATTCAAACTGCTGGATGTCTTAGTGGGTGTAGCTGCTCACTACATGTGTGATCTCTTACCATGTGGCCCAAGTCCTAAATTAGTCCTCCAGCCATAAGCAGAGCATAAATAAGGACAATAATATTCCTTGTTTGTGCCGTTTTGGATGCTTTTCTTACCTTGCTTGCTAAGATGCAACTTGCCCAGCTTTCTGCGGCAAAGCGCTTGGTTTTGTGCACCACAGGGCCCCATCTCAGCCCAGTTATATTCTGGGTAGAAAAGCTTCAATCGTGCTAACAAGGTCAGAAATCTTCTCCAGCCCCACACTGGGCTGATTGCTCTTTTTGAGGAGTTTGCTGGGAGCTTCTGAAATTGCTGGAGTCTCCCACTGTGTGTGGATCAAAGGGAGCGGCTTTCTGTGATGGAAGTTAATGCTATCAGGACATCAACAAATAAATTGAATTTCTGGCCGAACTGTCAGAGCCTGTGGCTTAACACAGGGTGGGTGGCAGCCAGGCACTGTTATTGTTATTATTTTGGAAAATATCGTATCTTAGACATTATCCTCTGACCCTGTTCTCCCAAGGGCCAGACAGAAAGTCTCTGCCTTGAAGATCTTGCTGCTTCAACAGAGTTGCATGAGGAGGAAGGGAATTATTCCAGGTTACAGGATGGCTTGGGGCAGGGCTAATGACAGATATGGGCTTTGCTCCTTGTTGTCCTCGCAGAGCTTGCACATAGCTCCCACAACAGGAGTGGGCTGGCAGCTCCTGTATCCTCCATGCAGGGGAGGGACACCTTGTGAAAAGAATAGTTTTGCTTTTCACCCTTTCTTGCTCAATTTCCTGTTTCACAGGGGACTTCTCCTGAAAATACCAAAGCTGTAGTTTGTGCACACGGGGAAGGCTCCCTCTAAATCTCATGCTGCTGAACCCATCTCGCATGTCAGCTGGTTCCCCTGCTCTCCTCCTGCGCACCTTCCTGGGAAGCCTCTGCACCTCCTCCAGGTGTGCTGCCCAAAAAGGCTTTGCCCAAATGTCGCATACGAATTTGCTGCCATTGAGGTTTTCTTTGTTTTCCCTTAGCTGAATTATTGTAAAAATATAAATTTAGTGAGAGAAGAGCCTTGACAGTGTTGGCTTCTGTGCTTAGGGAGAGAGATTGCTGCTGCTTCTAAGACTTCCCCAAAAAGTGCACATTGCAGAAGGAAAACTCATGCAACTGTGGCTGGCAGCTGCCTGGTTGGCTCTTGTTTGCTGTATTCCGGATGTTCAGGTGCTGTTTCAGGGCACACCGATGAGTTTTGCATTGCTGTGAGCCTGTGAAGAAAGGCTTCTTTGCAGGGTGACTGTTTTCTTTCCTTTCCTTTTTTCTTTCCCCCTCCCCAGCCAGAGCCTTGGCACAACTTCTGGATCTCCTACGTTGCCATCTGACAGCAGTGCGTGCCTTGCGCAGTGCTTGGCACTTGCAGAAGGGCATCTCGGGCATTTCAGCTGGTGAGGAACCAGCCGCACCATGTGAAGGATGCGGTGCAGCAGCGTGTGTCCAGCCCTGGGTTCACACATGATATTCCTCCTGAGGCTTTGTGCCTCACTGCCCTGAAGGGGAGATCCTCTCTGCAGAGGAGAGAGCAGGGAATGGAAAGGCAAAATTCAGGCTTCTGTGATATGTACTGTGCATGACCTACCTTGTTTTCGGTGGGTTAGGGAGATATTGGCATCATCTTGCCTCTTTTAGAGACCAGGCGGAGGTCCTTCCTTGTCTTACGATGGCAATTGCGTAATATATAATCACAGAATAGTTTGGGTTGGAAGGGACCTTAAAGATCATCCAGTTCCAACCCCCCTGCTGTGGGCAGGGACACCTCCCACTGGCTCAGGCTGCCCAAGGCCCATCCAACCTGGCCTTGAACACCTCCAGGTTGGATTCATCTCTTCCCTTAAAGGAAGGTTTGTGTTTAATCCCCAAATGCTCCTTGTCTGTGGACCCAGCTGTAGTAAGGCTATCTCCTACTCCATGGACAAGGCTAAGAGAAGTCTCAGTAGAGTAATGCCTCTTATAGCTGGGTGGTTTTCTGTTTTTTTGGAAGAAGCTATCCCAACTCCTTTAGAGCATCAGGACTTCAAGCATTTTCTTCTCCTGGCCAGAAGAAGCTGCTGCTCAGGGCAGAGCCTGTTCCTGCCTGAACCTGGCATGCCTGGGGTGGTGGATGGGGATGCGGAGCTTCACCAGGTGCCTTTGGGGAAAACATTGCCAGGCTTGGGATCTGCTAAGCTTTCCCTGTGGGTAGACTGGAGGTGAAAAACAAGCGGGTGTGTTCCACACTGAACATGCCCACGTCTTGTCACACAAATGTGCAGCATGGATGAAAACAAAAAACAAGCTACAGATGGACACTGGCAACCTGTCGCTAAGCACAAGCCTCTAAATGCAAAATAAACATAATGCAGCAGCTCGTGTCTTCGGGAATGGGATCTGCCGAATTTTCATTGCGGATTTTGTAGGGTCCTGATTGTTGCTCACAACCAGGTCTTCAACTCAAAATTTTATCAGCATGTGAAATTCCTGAATGGGACATAAATTCCTATATTGGTTATTGGTGCTGTAGGGGAGAGTCTGAGTCAGAATCATAGAATGGTTTGGGTTGGAAGGGACCTCAAAGCCCATCCAGTCCCACCCCTGCCATGGGCAGGGACACCTCCCACTGGATCAGGGGCTCCAAGCCCTATCCAACCTGGCCTTGAACCCCTCCAGGGATGGGGCAGCCACCACTGCTTTGGGCAACCTGGGCCAGGGCCTCCCCACCCTCATTGTGAAGGATTTCTTCCTAATGTCTAATCTAAATCTTCCCTCTCCAATTCAGAGCTGTTCCCCCTTATCCTGTCACTCCATGCCTTTGTGAACAGTCCCTCCCCAGCTTTTCTGTAGGCCCCTGTTGAGGTATGGGAAGGCCACTAGAAGGTCTCAACAGAACCTGGTGTGTTATAAGGCCCTGGGGAATTGATGTGCGCTTGTCCAGAAGACTCCTGAAGATGTCTTGATCTGTCTTGAGGCTTGCAAATGCTGCTTATGTCATTCCTGAGAAGTTTCTCTAATAGTAGAAAACAGACTCCACAACATCCATGGACAAACCATCTTTTGCCATGCATCTGTCACCCTGCCACTAGAGAGTTCTTCCTTACTGCCCCTCCAAGCTTTCCTTTGCTGCAGGTGGCATCTCCTGCTTGCCTTGTCCTGTCCTGAACAAGCCCAGGGGAGGAGGCAGCCCTCCCCAGGAGGTCTGGCAGGCTGCACAAGGCCAACAGCTACAGGAACCCGTGCAAACATGGTTGTTGGCATACAGAAAGCTGTCCTGGTGAAGTGGGGTAACTTCTGGAGGGTAGGAGCTGAGGGCAACCCTGGAAGGCAGCATTGAAGTCTTTTCTTTGGAGCTGCAGCTCCTCTGGGCTGGCTCCCACACAGAACTTTTTCTGGAGGCACTTAAGAGACTTTCATTCAAGCTGCTCACTGCTGCCAAGGCTTTCTTCTCATACCTGAGGAGATAAGAGCAGCTGTGCTCGGCTAGACCTGAGTTCCCTTTTCCCTGGTGTTTTTCTTTGAGATCAGAAGTGGCTGTGAGGCAGAGAAGACAGACGCGTTTCCTCGCCTGACCTCCTTGCCAGCAGCACAATACATGGCTGTGGCTCCTGGAGCACCAAAAACCTCTGTGCTCACCTCTCTTTGGAAGGGACTCCCGAGCAGGGATGGGGAAATTTAGGGCCAAACAGTAGGAAAAAGGCTTTTATTGACTGCAGTGGAGTCCTTGAAAAGTTCATTGAGCTTTGAGTAATTAATTGCGGAGCACACATCTGTTTGTGTGCCCAGAGTAATGAACTGAAGTGAAACACATGTATTTCTAATCTTACATGCTATGGCTAAGATAGAAATGAAGTTGATGGACAAATTGAATTATTTCTTTATTAGCAAGGCTCAGGGACATCCCTACAGCTATGTAATTGATTTTAATTGTGCATAGGAGTGAGTTCTATCAGGATTCCAAGTGAGATGCTGCATCTGTATCCCTTGAGGAAGATCATAACTCCTGGTGTCTAGGAAGGTATATGGAGAAGGAAGATTTGGTGACCCTTCTGCTTTTCATGTTTGAAAATTTTCAAGCTGAGGAGGGTAGAGAAGCTTCTTTCCCACTAATGTCCCTCCTCACCGATGGTCTGAAGGAGGGGTCTCTCTGCACCAAAACAGAGCTGACTGTTTTATAGTTGGATTTGCACAAGAAGAGGCTGAAAACAGAATTAACACTGGTGCCACAAAGTTTTTCTCCAATGCCACAACTGACACTGGTGGTGCCATGGTGGGATGGAAGGACCTCATAGATGCTCACAGTTCACCTCACTTGGATCAGTTGGGGTTTATGACCCTGTCTCTGCTCCCTTAGGTGGTGTGTAGCCTCCAGGTATGCTGAGGAGTCCTTTGAGTACATTAACATGTATGCAGAGAGCAAGTTATGGTGTGGGAAGGAGGAGAGGCCATGGAAGAACTCCGTTTGGTTCTTCTCTCTGCCATTAAGTTGCTGAAAAACCCAGACAAAGACGGCAGCAGCTTGATGGCTTTCTCTGCCATTGAAAGGTGCATCGCTTCCGAGTCCCCGCACCGCCAGGTAGGGATACTCCAAGATCTTCATTAGACAAACATTATTTGTGGATAAACAGGTGGAGGAGATGCACACCTGAGTGCAACACCGTTACAAATGGGGTCAAGGAATGCTGAAATGGAAAACTTGGGTAAAGCAAGGCAAGCCCTGCACTTCTCTCCCCTTGTGACATGGGTACAACCCTTCTGTGTGACACAGTTCTTTGTTACCTGCAGAGTAATTTAACTTCAGATGTTCTTAAAAGGGCTGAGCACTAAAGCACAATTACAGAGTCTAACCGTTACCGTGGTGGGGAAAACTTTGACGCTGTCTTAGCTTTCATTTGCTGATGAAATACCATCTAGGAACAAACCAACCAAAAACCCTCTCGAACTATGTTACACTTTAATTGCAGCCTGGCTTTAGATCAGATGTGTGTTTGGGGGGGGGGGAAAGAGGAGGGGAGAGGGAGCAATGTGGCTTTGTGTGTATTCTGTGTTACATTATTTTTCACTAAGCCCTAAACCACAAAAGCTCCTACGGGAAGATTCATTATTGCATTAAGCGTGAGATAGGGAGGGGATGCCTTGCTGGCCGTTGCAGACAGTATGTTGCTCTTTCCCTTTCTTTGGGTTGGTCTCCCCTCTCCTTCGGGGGCCACGTGCTCCAGAGAAACAGTTTAAGACACAGTTGGATGGGGGGGGAAAAAAAGGCAGAAATAGGCAAGTGACTGCAGCGCAAAGTGCTGTTTCGGCAGGTTGGAGGTTTCTAATGGCTCCCCTCTGACTTCAAACACCTCCTCAGCCTGATAGGCATCACCAGTGAGAGATGCTGTGGTGCCCAGCATCCCCCCAAGGGCATCTCCTCGTTCTGCCGTGGAGCTGAGTTCTCCACAGAATCATTAAGGTTGGCAAAGACCTCTGAGATTATCCAGTCCAACCGTCAGCCCAACACCACTGTTCTTGCTAAATTGTGTCATGAAGTGCCATATCTACATGGTTTTTGAACCTCTCCAGGGAAGCAGACTCCACCAGTGCTCTGGGCAGCCTCTGCCAGTGCTTCACCATTCCTTTGGTAAAGAAATTTTTCCTAATATCCAGCCTAAGCCCCCCCTCTTTGGTGCAACTTGAGGCCGTTTCCTCTTGTCCTGTCACTTGGGAGAAGAACCCAGCACCCAGCACCTCCTCATGATCCTTGCTTTCCAGCCCCTTCCCCAGCTCTGTTCTCCTCCTCTGGATGCGCTCCAGCGGCTTAGTGCCCTTCTTGTACTGAAGGACCCAACTGCACTGGGCATCTCCACCCTCTCTGCCTGGTGCTTTCTCCTCCTGCTTTCTGACAGCTTGTCTCGCTTTATCCAGGGCGGTGAGCGCTGTGGGGCAGTGGGGAAGGAAAGGACTTTCTGGGAGAACCACTAGTGGAGCACCCACATCTCCTTGTTACAAGTAATGAGGACAGGAAAGTGTTTTCCTCTGCAAATCGCTGATTTACGGTGGCTCAGCTTGCAGGGACCAATCTGAGCCAGCAGTGAGAGGGGGGAAAAAAGATCTGATATTTTGGAAAGTGCTCAACACCTGCCTTGTGACAGGAGGCAGGTTCCAGGCACATCGTATGGGACGCTCGCTAATGAACAGCCTGGCAAGCGGGGTGGGTTGGTAATAAAAAGTGTAGGCTATGTTCTCAACGTGATGATTTCTTTTCTTTTTTTTTAATATATTAAAGCCCATTTATTCTGCTTTGAAAACTGAAATCCATGCGAAGGAGGCCCTGCCTGGATTGTTCTTTTGGTTACAAAACCCCATTCTTCCTGCGAGGGAATTCCGCAGTTTCAAGACTGACTGGTTCCCTAATTTGTGTCTTTAAAAGAAAAAACAAAACCAAAGATACACCACTTGAGCGTTACATTTTATTGATGTTACTGTAAAATACATATTTGCTTGCATTCCTAATTGGGGAAGCACAGATGGCAGTGGCTTCTGCTGAAGCGATATGCTCTTTAAAATATCTGGTAGCTTTACAACAAAGTATAGTCATTAAAATGAATGTCTGCTGTGCCGAAAGGAGTTTTGTTCTGGGGAGCAAGGCGCTCTCCTGTTTTAAAGAAGGAGGGCTTGGTTTAACCCTTCCCTGGGCTGGTACCTGGCATGGCAGGATAAATTCTGGAGTCCTCAGTGGAGGAAGGATGTGGAGCTGTTAGAACAAGTCCAGAGGAGGCCACAGAGATGATCTGAGGGCTGGAGCACCTCCCATGTGAGGACAGGCTGAGAGGGTTGGGGTTGTTCAGCCTGGAGAAGAGAAGGTTCTAGGGTGACCTTAGAGCAGCTTCCAGTGCTGAAAGGGGCTCCACGAAAGCTGGGGAGGGGCTCTGGATCAGGGAGTGCAGGGATAGGAGGAAGAGGAACGGTTTGAATGTGAAAGAGGAGAGATTGAGATGAGATCTTAGGAACAAATGTTTTGCTGTGAGAGTGGTGAGGCCCTGGCCCAGGTTGCCCAGAGCAGTGGTGGCTGCCCCATCCCTGGAGGGGTTCAAGGCCAGGTTGGATGGGGCTTGGAGCCCCTGATCCAGTGGGAGGTGTCCCTGCTTTGCAGCAGGAGGGTTGGAACTGGGTGAGCTTTGAGGTCACTTCTGACCCAAACGGTTCTGTGATTCTATGAAATCCAGCTTGGCTCACCTGAGTATGGTGGTGGTGTAACTGCTTATGGGCAAACTTGTCCTCTCTGCATGGAGTTGATCATAAGGGGATGACTCTGGCAGGACTCGGATAAACATGTTTTGGTGTTGTGTTTTGTGTGAGTGTGCAACAACAGGGGACCTAGGGAGCAGCGACCACCTCCTTAAAGATGCATCAGTGCTCATGGTGTCTTGAGGACTCGACCCTCTAAAGGGTAGTGCTGCTTTGAAAGGGAAAAACCAAGAAAGCAAAAAAGGCAGCATTGGATGCAGGTCGCTCATCTTCCTCAGAAGGCTGTTTTAGTTCTCCATTCTCATCCAAATCAAGCTGTCACGAGCAACCACAGAGCAAGTGAGCAGCATTTTGCAGAGCGCTTGCAATGTGTGTTGGCAGCAAGCGGGATGCCAACTGGGATGGAGAGGGAAGCTTTTTTTGGTCATTTCACTTTAGAAGTAGTTTTGTGAGGAAGTTGCCACCAGGTATCTGATGTTCCTTGATGGGCATCTCTCCTGTCCAATTCGTTGCGACCAGGGTGTTTTACCACTGATACCTCAGCTTCAGGACAGCTCTGCGTATGGCAGTGCCCTTATGCCTTCCTTTATATATGGAGAGCTGAAACGCTAACAGCTCGTTAGCAGCTGGGGTTTCATTAAGTGAATGTTTTGAGAGGCTCCACTCCAGCCATGTGTTCGTGTGTGTACCTGGTGTTCCTGGTCGTGCAGTCTCCACTGAGGCTGATGCATGCCTGGCTTCTTACTTGCAAAGTCCCCATCCCCACCAGCTTGAGATGGTTTTGGGTTCCTTCCTGAGCCTTTGCAGAGCTGTGCAGGTTGGGGGGACAGCAGAGCCCTCTCCCACAGCCAGGATGCCAGCAGGTATGATGAGACGCTTGAGTCATCGGCTCATCAGTTTAGCCAGCAGTCCTGGCTAACTGGGGAGGTCCCCATTGACTGAAGGTTAGCAAATGTGACGCTCATATACAGGAAGGACCAGAAGGAGGGTCTGGGGAGCTCCAGCCCTGTCAGCTTGACCTCAGTGCTGGGGAAGAACTATGGAGCAGATGGTTTTGAGTGCCATCACGGAGCACGTACAGGATACCCAGAGAATCGGACCCAGTCAGCATGGGTTTATGGCTGACCAACCTGATCTTCTATGAACGGTGACCCACTTAGAGAATGAGAGAGAGGCTGTGGATGTTGTGTACCTAGATCTTAATAAAGCCTTTGACACCATTTCTGTGGCTTTCTCCAGGAAAAAACTGACTGCATATGGCTTGGACGGGCATACCTTATTGCTCTCTACAGCTCCTTGGAAGGAGGTTGTAGTGCAGTGGGTGGTGGTCTCTTCTCTTGAGTAACAAGGGGTAGGATGAGAGGAAATGGCCTCAAGTTGCACCCGAGGAGGGTTAGACTGGATATTAGGAAATATTACTTCATGTAGGGGGTTGCCAAGCACTGGAACAGGCTGCTCAGGGAAGTGGTGGAGTTATCTTTGGAGGGATTTGAAAGACAGTCATGTGGTGCTTAGGGACACGGTTTAGCAGTGGCTTGGCAGTGTTGGGTTTGTGGTTGGACTCGATCATCTTAAAGGTCTTTTCTGTGATAAACGATTCTGTGGTTCTAATTAGAAGCCTTAACTACCCAGCTCGCGAGGCCATGCAGTCAGGAGGACCTCCAGATCATTGTTTGCTGTGGAAATGAAGGTTGGCTGGTAAAAATCTAAGCCTTTGGTACAAAAGAGTGAGCAGCGCGATGGCCAAATGTGGAAGCATACGGCCCCTCCCTGCCTCCCTGCTCCCCTCTGTTGGAGTGGAAAAGGTTGCTATAGGGTGGTGTACAGTAGCAATACAGTCACGTTATACCTTCTGCTGGCAAGATTGCCCTTCACTCAGTTGAAGCAGGATGGAATGAGCCATTGGGAATGCCAGGGATGGAAACAGGTCTCACTGTCTAACACGAAGCGTGTCTAACGCAACTAATGAGTTGTGTTCCCCCTCCATACTGTTTGTGGGTTGAGGTGCGTGAGGATTTGGGAGAGAGGGAGAAAAGCAGGTGGATGAAGCTGTTGGGAAGGGACCACCTTTACAGCAGACCACCTTTACTTTTGCATTCTGGACAGGGTCGCGTTTCTAGTGCCCTGGACTGGAGAAGCTGGGCCAGCTGATGCGCTCTGAGCTTCCCACAAACTATTGCTGTGCTGCGAGGGAAGAGGTAGCAGGGAAGAAGATGGCTCTGGCTCCCTGCTCTCCCAAGCAGCATTCCCTGTAGGATGGGGGATGCTCCAGCATCGTTTAAGTGTTTACACAGAGCAGGGAAGCTGCCGTAGCTGCACACCCAGCACTGGTTTTGTCTAAGGTATCGATATGCCTCCAGCCAGGTGAGTGCAGGGGGAAGGCGGGAGAGAGGGGGGCAAGGGACTCACTGCGTGATTAAGCCTGATTCCAAACCCTTTGGAGTCAATAGAGAAATTATCCTTGACTTTGATACACTTCGGCTGGGACCTTTTAAGTCACGTGAAAGACATTTGTGTTATTAAACAGCAGCAGAACAGCACTGTTGGTTACATCCGCTTTTATTTTTTAATGGCAATGGTAGGTTTAGCCTTGGGCTCTATCAGAGCCTCATAAATAACCCATGTCGAGTGTAACACACCTACTGAACAGCCACAGAAGACAGAGGACTTGGCTGTTTATCTCCCTGCATTTTTCAGTAACGAACCACTTGTACATTAGGAGGGGTAGATGTCCTCTAGCATTCATTAATAAAGCATCCTTAAACAGCCAGGCTTCTCCTTGATCATGCAGGGCTAATGCGATAAATATCTTCTTTCCACACTCTCCTGACAACTGAAAGACAGGAATGCAGTCTAACTTACCGTGTCAGTTGGGTAAGGGTGTTACAGGACTCACTTCTTGTGTGCATGTGTCACGGCGAGGTGTGGCACCCGCTCGCTGCCGGGATAACGAAGCGAAACAGGGAGGCTTTCTGAGAAAGCATTCCCAGTACAGCACTGGAGTCACTCCCTGTGTTATGGGGTAATGTGAAAGCCCATGGGAAATCTGGGTTCCTGTTTCCCAGTGGTTCATTCCAGCAGGAAGGCCTTATATAAATACACACCCCGGTCCACATGGATAATGTGTAGGTACCAGCCACGCGGCTGCTGACCCACGGCACCGGCACATCCCTCAGCAGCTGTGGCACAGTGCTGGTTTAATTCAGCAGTGCAGAATTGCCCTGAGACTCAGTTTAGAGAAAACCCTACACATACGGGAGCTTGCATTTGGTATTTTGTGACCTAATGTGTTACTTACTCTCTCCGAGCATCCAGGTGTCTTGTCCAAGCCCTCTGGTTTTTGGAGAGGAGAAGAGGACAGCCTCAGCTGCTGTGAGTACAGTGTGTAGATGCTTTTGTTCTCCTTTTTTCCCCTCTCTCTTCCCACCTCTGCCACCTGCCAGTGACCAAGGAGTGCTACTCTATCCCTGAGCAGCCCAGCAGCTCTGGGACTGAAATAGCTGGGGAATGTCTTTCCTCCCATTTCTTTCTGTTGATTTAAGTCAGGCAAAGCCAGGGCTTCCCATTTAGGACATGGAAGATGTTTGGTGGGGAGCAGCCTGCAATGAGCTGTGTTTGCAGTTAAAACAGCACAATTACTGGGGACGCCTGATCTGGAGCAGCCTGAAATGCTGATCCAAAGAGGGTTTGTTTCTAAGCTATTTAACCCCTTAAAAGAAGAAAAAATGAGGTCAACCATGAAAGGGAATTTAATAAATGCAGCTCACACATAAATATTTGCTTCTGCTCCCAAGTGCCTGATTCCTCTACTTTCTCTTGTTAAAGAAGGATACCCAGGGGACACCCACAGTTTAAGATGTTTCTGCTTCCAAAGCTTTTTAAGGACCTTATGTCCATGCAGTCTGTACTGCGCTGGGGAGAGGGGACAGAAGCGTCTGCAGCAGCTTCGATGGCTCCCTGGGCAGGAGTCCAGAGAAGACCCCCATCTCTCCCATGAAGTTAACTTCTTCTTTTCTTCTTTTAGTGGCAGATTGGAATGCCTGGACTCGATGATCCAAGAGGTCTTTTCCAATCTGGTTATTCCATGATTCTATGACTCCTCTCCCTGCTCTCTGACCTGGCAGCAAGTGGAGGTTCGTATGGCTTTTCCCCTGCTTTGGGAGGACACCCACCCTATCCTCAAGGCAGCAAAATTCACTGACGCCTGCAGTAAAACAGCATCTCTGGAGTTCTGGGCCTGTTTCCAGGCTGCCCTGTTGCAGAGGGGGCGAGCTGAAGGATGGAATTCCTGCTACGGCTCTCTGTGTGCCTGTAAACCGGGATGGAGGAGCCCAAACGGGATGGAGGAGGTAGGGCTTTGGGAGAGCAGGAGTTAATCCCCCCTCCTTAACCCTTGTTTAAATAGCCACCGGCTGGAGGGTCTTTTAAAAGAAGCTAAAAGGCAGGCACTTCTCTGCTTTATCCCCTGGCTTTGGATTTTCAAAGGAATTTGAGTATACAGAAAGATTTTTACTCCAGGAGGCATTGTGTCCTCAGCGGCCTCCTTTTCTTACACTGTCTTTTCATCTCCCTGATCCCTCTCTCCCCATCACTCAGCCACATCTGTCTTTCCTGAAACCAAAGCCATAAAAATAGACAGTTCGGGCATTCAACCTGTGTTTTCCTCGATGGGACTTGGACCTGGAAGCGACAATCCTGAAAAGACTGAAACCTTAGCAGACCGGTTCCAGTCACTGCTGCAGGTTTGGGGTTTGGTTTTGCTAACCACAATGCGAGTGGAAACAGCCTCGTAGGATACAGTTGCGCGGCGAGCTGGCAGGTGTTAAATAGCACACCCGGCGCTCCAGCATCCTCCGCTCTGCAGCTTTGTGGTGGTTTCTGACTAATAGGCGCCAGCTTCATTCTTGCCTTTGAGAGCCTTGGCAGATACTCGCTAACCCCCCAGGGCTCCAGCCCTGCTAAGTTAAAGCCTTAGTTAAACCCTCGGGGGCGCAGTCCGTGCCACAAACCCATGTATCAAACGAGGCTGCTCCATCAGTGTCTTAAAAGCAGCTTTCCACCCTCTTGCGTGTGGGCAGAAGGCCCAAATACTCACAGCATCTATATGAAACCACCACTTTCATGTCGAGCAGTTTCCATACAAGACATTGAACTGAATTTTTATTTTGAGGTACGATGAGTACCTGAGGCTGGTTTCTTCCAGGGGAGGCGGGGGGCTGCTGCCAACCATCAAGAAGCAGCCATGAGATGGTTGCTTCCACTTTCAGAAAACGGATCTTGCTCAAAGACCACTTAAACATCTCCCACCTCCCCTCAACCTGCTCTTTCCACCTCCCCATCTTTTTCACAGGTAGGAAAGAGTTTGCTTGCTGACTTGCTGCGTTTCCAGCCCCAGCTGCTTCAGTGGGATGTGAGGGCATGTGCCAGTTGGGAAAGCCAAAGCCTGGACCTGCTTTGGTTTTACAAAATAGGGCTGTTGGCTTGAGCACACGTATGATCCTGTGCCCAGACTTTACACATTCATCACCCTGTGTGTGCAACAGGGCTTAGTGCAAGGAGTTTGACACCCGCCCAGGTTGCCCAGGGATGCTGTGGTTGCTCCACCCCTCGGGGGGTTCAAGGCCAGGTTGGATGGGCCTTGGGCAGCCTGATCCAGTGGAAGGTGTCGGAACTGGATGATCTTTAAGGTCCTTTCTGACCCAAACTGTTCTATGAGTTGGCTGTTGGGCCTTTCAAGATCAGGAAAGCTCCAAGTTACCCTTTTAACTTCTAGAAATAAATGGGACAGCCAGGAAGCTCCTGATTTTGCCCAATCTCACAGCGTTTCTGTTTATGTATGGAGAGCGTTTTGACTGAGAGGTTTTTTTCTTTTCTAGCCCTCATGCTTCCAGCCAAGAAGCCAAGCGTGGGACCTGTGTGTGCCAAAAGCCCAAACCAGAGTGATAGGAAGGACCAGGACCACAAACTGAAGATGCATTTCCAGGTAGGTGAAGGGAGAACAGGCTCTTCCCAGTCCTGGCAATTCAGAGCACCGTTACTCCAAATGCAATCGAACCAGCATTAAATATAGGGAGAGGTCATCTCATCCCCCTGGGCACGTTGCAAAGGAGACACAGCTGAACCCCTCCAGAAAGAGGCAATGCCAGCTCTCAGGTCTCAGTGCCGTGAGCAAGGATAAGTCTGTGTACTCCTTCTGTCTCTCAGATATGAAAACTGCTCCTTAAAAGCAGCATTTCCTACAGAGTGCCTCATCCTGCCCTGTATCTCTCATCTCCTTGCCCTTCCCCCTGTACACCTGCCCCTCTCTTGGGTTGGTTGGCTTCCTTCCTCTGCCCACACGCCGTGCTGGGGGCATCCCAACCGCATGGCAGCTCCTTTCCCATTTCCCCACGAGCCCCTCTGCGTGCCCCCAGTAGCGTTTTAGCTGTGTTTGACGGAGGGTGGACCATGGTTGGAACAAGCGGCGCACTGTATTTTTGTGACTGAGGGCACCAGGGGAGAGAGGAGACTCTTAAAATGCCATGGGCGGGGAAGAAGAGAGCACTTTAAATGCTGTTAGTACAGCGTTTTTGCACTGGTAGATGTACTTTTTTAAATAGAGGACTGGATTTTGTCAATATGTCTCTTCTTGCACACCTGGCAAGAAGGAATAGAAGAGATTGGTTTGGTTTTTTTTACCTGCAGACAGAATGTAAATGAATTAAAACCTCTCTGCAGATCCTAAAACCCTTATTATTCCTGCATTCACTCAGAAGCCGAAGATGAGCAGAGTTTAATTTTAAAGCCCTCATTCCATGCCTTTGAAACAAACACTTTCTTCTTTTTGATAAATGATTAAAGTACCAGCGATTTATTTTTTAAAGGAAAAGATCACAGGAATTTCTGAGCTCCACACCCTAATTCAGGTAGAAATTTGCCCTCATTGGGGTGATAGTTGGTGCTTTCACCACTGTGTATTCCCACCATGGTAAGACAGGGGACAAACAGGTGTGGTGACAAAATAATACCTCCAGAGACAAAGAAATTGTGGCTTTACTAAAAAGTTTTCCTGGTGTGCTTGATATGTCGGTGTCCTATAGAGACTTTGTGGCACTGAATTCACTGACAGTGAATTTGGCTTTTCAGGGTTATTTTTGGGTGCTTTGGCTTTTTAAAAAGTTATTACAACCAATGTTATGGATAAACTGGAAGGTGTGAGATTTTATTTTTCCTCTGCCACCACAGATAATGAAGTTTTATCAACTGCCTTTTATTATAGTCATCTACAACTGTATCCTGTAATAGGGTCATAAACATTTAATGAAACTCAACGCTGTAGGGATAAAATAAGACAGAGAGAAAGGGAGGCTTTAGGGTGGACAAACAGAGAACAAAAGGGAATCCAAGTAGCTTGGGTGTCTCTAGAACTGATCCTCAGCAAATAATGCTCCTCTATCCTCATCCTCGTGCTGGTGTATAGGTGGGCACTCTTAATTCTTATTAGTGGGATTCTGCCCTGGGATTAAGCTTTGCCATGCTCAAAGGCATGAGCTGAAGTGCGGCCTCCATCTTAGGGCTTTTTGTTTTTTTCCTATCATTTAAACATTTTCTGGTATGTTCTGAGGGGGCTTTTAATGTATTGTTTCATCACATACTTAAAACGAAGGGGATGTTAATTACTCTGACACCAGGAAAAGCGTAACTACTGCTTAACTGACACTCACCGGTGCATTTCAAAGAGCAGATGTGCATTATTATAGCACGGCAGTTACATTCGCTTTATGCAATGACAATAGGAAAAACTGATAATAAATATCAGATTCCTCTGCCTTTTATCACAGAAAAAAGAAAGTTCAAGTGTCGTGGAAAGTTTTGGGCATGGTTTTGTAAATCACCCCTCGCTTTCCTGCTCTAAAACCTTTTGCCAGGGTTCTCAGGCTGGAGAAGAGAGCAAGCAACCCACACGGTCCTTAGTGCCCCAGGGGTGTTCCAGGGGGTGTTCCAGGCCAGGTTGGATGGGGCTTGGAGCCCCTGATCCAGTGGGAGGTGTCCCTGCCCATGGCAGGGGTGGAACTGGATGGGTTTGAGGTCCCTTCCAACTCAAACCGTTCTGTGATTCTATGACTAATGTGATAGACAGCGATGTGATGGAGATGTTATTCCTTGCCCACAGCGGTTTCCCTTTAGGTATATCACAGCTTTTCCCCCCTCCCTCCCCCCGCTTTGTTTTAGTGAAAATGGGGAACGTCGTTGTGAAAAGGGAAGTGTTAAAAATAACGTGTGATCTGGAAGCGTGAGCACATAAATTATCAGAGGCAACTTTCAAAATCTGCATTTGCAAGTGTTACTATCAGACACGTTTCCCAAAGTAAGCTGTAGTAGTTTCAAGATAAATGGCTCCCCAGAGGAAAGCAATAAATAGTACAGCCACACGCTTACTGCGCCTGGGCTGTGCATTTCCATTATTTATGAAAAGGTAGAAAGCAAGCTACAATTCCAGAAAGCCTTTTGATCAGGTTGTTTATTATCTTCAAATATCTTTAAAAATAATAAAAAAAAAAAAATCCCCAACAGAAGAGTCATCGAAAGCCTGGAAACCAGCTGTGGATTTTAAATCTGCAAAGAAGGGCAAAAAATAGGGATGAATACACAATATCTCTTGAAACCTCTCCCTGACATCCGTGATGCTGCAAAAAAAAAAGTATTAGATCACTGGAAACGAACTCTTTTTCTGCACCTGATGGTGCCCTTTCTGTCTCTGTCCTTGCTTCTTCCTTTCAGTGATGAGTGGTGTCCCTCAAGGGTTTGTTCTGGGACTGGTGTTGTTTAATATCATCATCAGTGACACAAGTGACGGGATTGAGTGCGCTCTCAGCAAGTTTGCAGATGACACCAAGCGGAGTGGTGAGGTCAACACCCCTGTCATCCAGAGGGACCTGGACAACCTGGAGAGGTGGGCTTCTGAAAAACCTCAGAAGGTTCAACAAGGCCAAGTGCAAGGTCCTGCACCCGCATAATGGCAACGCAGGTACCAACACAGTCTGGGGATGAAGGGTTTGAGAGCAGCCCTGCCAGGAAGGACTTGGGTGTCCTGGTGGCTGAGAAGCTCAACGTGAGTGGGCAATGTGTGCATGCAGCGCAGAAAGCCAACCATATCCTGGGCTGCATCAAAAGTAGTGTGGCCAGCAGGGCGAGGACTCTGCCCCTCTGCTCAGCTCTGGTGAGACCTCTTTGCAGATATTGAATCAGCAAATACTCAGGAGGGCAAGCAGGTGGGTCCTTTATCAGAAATTGCTTGGGAAATTGAAATTTGAGAGCTAAACAAGGCGAGGTTTGCCTGTATAAACAACTCTCTCCCTCAGGAATCCTGCTATATAGAAACCTACTCTGAGCAAGGAAAAGACTATTCAGAGTAGTAGCCAGCAGAGGAAGCAAATCATTTGTGTGGGCACGAACTGAGGTGGGGACTGACCCCTGTTCTCACAACCTTAACATTACCTGAGGTGTAGCCTGAAAATCCCAGGAATTTTTATTGAATGCATTTTTTTCTCCCTTCCTTTTTAACATAAAAAAACAAGTTACTGACAGATCTTTCTGATGTATTGGATTTTTGCATGCCTGAAATCATGGCTAAGCTTTAAACAAGGGAAATCAATAAATGATGTGTAGCCGTCAGCCATGTGCATGGCAGCTTAACTTAACTTTAATAACATTATCCCTGCAGATGGAAAGGCAGGAGAGGTATCCGCTGCCTCATTCCAGTGCTGAGCATGACCTCCCCTCTGCAGAGGGAGCTCGGGGAGCCCAGTCCCCATTAGGCAAGGAGCAAGGCATCCACTCCGTCCTACCAGCAAGCCACCACCTCTGTGAAATGGTGATATCTGGGGATGAAAGGGCTCCATGTTCTTCAAGTAACCACCTCATCCTCTAGCCAGGAGGCTGCACATTTTAGTTTGGGAGAAACTGTAATCCAGGCAAGACTAGAGACTAAAGGGACATGCAATAAAGAGCATTTGTACTGTGATGGACAGATTCCCAGCTGGTGCTTTCCTTGATAACTGTGCTGAAGCTGTCAAGCCTTCCTAGTCTGCCTGTGCTTGGATGGGACCCTCCCTCCAGCTTCTTCCCTGCTGCTCCCAGTTGCCTGGGCTGATGGCCATCTCTGCATACTCTCGAAGAACATTGTACAGCCGTGGGCCCAGTGACTTAGTTTTGTTAACCCAGACCCACAACTTGTCCCTCACAGACTCCTGGAAAGGCTAATGCTTCGGAGCCAGGTCTGGACTAACAACTAGGCTACATCAAAGCAGCTGGACGCTTTGGAAGTCAATGTGGGATCTGCATCACTTGTAATATTTACGCTGGATATGTGGCAATGAGCAGCCTTAAAATCTTTGACCGGTTCCCTTGAGGGCACCAGCAGAGGTATTTGTGAACACCCCAGCCTGGGATACAGCCTGTCCTGAAGTCACGCCACAGGCAGGAGGAATTTCTTGAGGCTGAAGGAGATATAAATAGCATCAGGGAAAATACAGAGCAACACTGTGGCCTCTATTCATCTCAGAGAGGCTGCTGTCACATGTTGCCCTCAACTTCTTAGTTAACCAGCTATTAAACATTCTCCAATAACTGTGTAACTTCATCAAGCTCCCCTAAAGCAATGCAAGGTGGTGCTTTGCTCACCTGGAGGAACTAAAAGCTACAGAAGCGCTGTAAAAGAAAGTCACAGTATTAATTTCTGTTGAGGGTCTTCAAAAAATATTTCAAATATTACGAGGACTTTGCCTGTCTGTGAAACCCCCGGTGAGATGATTAGAATGTGGGAGTGTTCAGAAAGGGAGAGCACAGTTTACCCTGGTTTCCTTTTCCCTTGAGGCTGAGCTGGCTCAGGCAGAGGCACGGAGAGAGAGTGCAGGGATGGAGCTGCTCAGTGATGAAAAACATCTTCCTTGTTTAACAACGTGAGTTACCTTGCACTGCCTGGAAACTGTGATAAGAAACAGGACAGCGCTTTGTAGATACCATGCTTTAAATTTTGAATAATGTGCTACCGTGATGTTTAAAACGGCAAAAGCGCAAACTGATCACGCGGGCATAAGAGGGCACGGTGCTTACATCAAATATAATAATGTACCATTCAGCAGAGTGACATGTTCCATGTAGGATATAATGTGCTGTATGAAATCAGTAACACGTAGGAGAGTGGAGAAGAGTTTCAAAGACCAGATGAGGGCAAGGAATTATATGAGAGAGCAGCATATGATGATATGTGACACGTGGAGGAAACAAGAGAATTGGATCCAATCTTGGGGAAGAGGGAAGTTCTCCATGAGGGGATAAATATAATCTAAACCGCAGATACTTGGTGGGAAGGAGCTGCCTGCAAGGCAATCATGTTGGAAGTGCCTAAGGAGGTAGGAAATCAGATGGGAGGCTGCAATGCGATATGAAAATAAATGTGTAAATACCAATATGATTCTGGCCTGTGCTGTGACAGGGAGGCAGAAAGGGATGCTGCTGCACACAGCGCGCAGGCGACAGGACTTGGTAGGAAACATTACCTTTGGGAGCCTTGATGATAGAGCTCCAGCGATCGGAGGTGACAGAGTGACAAGGAATGTGGATACTGCAGAGAAATTTGGGACGCAAGAGAGACAGACCTCCACCAGAGCAGAATTGAGTGAGTCTGCCTGAGTGGCAACGAGCACATGGATGGCTGCTCGCGAGCAGCTGATGCAGGGAAGCGTGGTGGACTGTGGGCACAGCAAGCCTGAGACTGATCCTAGGAAATGTCATCCTGAATTTCAGGGGGGAAAAAGGACACAAAGGGTGATCCATCTTCCTACATCAAGAGATAGGAGCCCTGCCATTTGTCATGGAAAAGGAGTTGACGTGACTGATACCTTAAAAAGCAAAGGGGAGTCTGAGTGTTACATCACACATCCTCCCACTTCATGGGAGTTTTGGGGGCTGCAACTGAGAAGATTCAGGGCGTGGGCTGTAAGGAAGAAGGGCTGAGATGAGCCAGGAGCTTGATTCACCTCTCGTTTCTCCTGCTCTGCCCGAAGCAAGAATTGCTCAACAGCTCAACGCGCTTCAAATACTGGGGGTGGCCAGTGGGTGTCAGTTTTGCTCTATGAAGCCGCTGATGGAGCTTCCCTTGTCTAAAGTAACAAACTACCTCTTAAAAGAGGCCGTGGAAAAAAAAAAAAACATTCCCATGGAGAAATGTGAGGTCAGCCCCACAGTTTGGCATTTTGGTATTTTTATAGCTCTGTCTACTTGAAGAGAAGCCACGGATAATAATTCTTAGAGAAGTCATCGTCTTACTTTTTCCTCTTTCAGTATCTCGGATTTTAGGGAGAGGATGACACATTGAGGGTTTTCTGTGGAGTTCTTCTGTCTTCCGAAAGAAGAAGCCAGCATCTACAGCCAGGCAAACACTTTATTTCAAAGGGCTGGCACGTGCAGATGCGCACAAGTCTTGCAGGAGCCATCTATGCTAACCTCACTGCAGGGTCATGATTTTGTTGGCAGCCAATTAAGACAACTCGATATAGCGTGGAAATCACTTTAGGATCAAGTCAACACTACAGACCTATAGCCACTGTGGATACAATTTCCATCTTCAGATTTTAAGGATCGTTTTCAATAGCTATTTTTAACCAAACTTCAGGGCAGAGTGTAAAATTATACCCTTGGTGAATGAAAACCCATCCCAACAAACCCAAACCGGCAGCAAGCCACTATGAAAAGCATTTGCCTTTCTAATGCAATGAGTAAGCCGAGACCTTCCGTAGGGCTTCATAATAAACTCTGTGAGCATGAGGAAAGTTTTGGTATGAGAACACTCTTTAGCAGTGTACAGAGGCAATAAACTGGCACAACCAATTTGGAGAAGAATTGAAGATGAAGATGATGATGATAACTGCAAAGATTCTTCTCTTTGTGCACTCATTTATAACGCTGTAAAATTTGCGTCTCTTTTTTTTTTTTTTTTTTGCTTTTGTAGATTTTAGATGGGATATTTTCAGCTGAAGTCACTGGGAGAATTTCTACTGATACAAGTGGTGTAAGCTCCAGGTTGTGCAGTGAAGAAAAGATACGTGGTAAAATAACATCATCTTTAGCCATCGTTCCACCATCCAAAAATCTTAATTAGAAGAATCCCTCATGTTGTTAATAAATAGAACATAACATTTGTTCTTTGAGCTCTCAGACGAAAATGACAGTGTAACGGAGCAGCCAGGAGTAAAAGATTGTCTTTTTAACATGGAGTCCAAACGATGTCTTCATTGACTTAAATCCCTGAAGAACTAGAAAAATGGGAACGCCTCACTCTTAAACACAAACAAACAAACAGGAAAAAGGAGGCATTTTCAAACCACAAAAATGAAGTTATGTTTTCTTTGCTTGCACAGTTATGTGCGGGTAAAGTCTGGATGCAGAGAAATCTTATTCCTTTCCTGGAGTTAAGTAAGAAAAATAAAACTCTGAAAAATGAAGAAACCCTTTACTACTGAATGAACCGGCCCCCTTAGAAAAGGCTGTGGAGCACTGCATCAGCTCTGCTGTTGGAGTGAGACAGCAGAATGCTTTGCAATAAAAATTAACATGCAGCTTTAAAAGGCTGTGGTCAAACGCTGTTTCATTTACCACTGACAGCAGCATAAAAAGACGCTAATGTTTTGGTTTTATGATGTGAATTGTTCGCTGTGGTTAATCAAAGTTAACCTGGCTCCACTTTAAAACTGATTATGTGGCCAGTTAATTGAAGGTGACTGTTTTTACTATCAAAGCCCCAGGACCTGTCTCTGATGACACTTTGCTTATGGGCACAGAAGAGGCCCACAACCCTCCTGTTTTTCAAAGGGCTCCCTCGTACGGCCTCTGTCACAGCTGAGCCCACGTCCTTGCCCCTCTCACGGACATTTTCCTCATTCTCAACACAGTTGATGGAGAAACTGATGCGTACCAGGTCCTGCTGAGCAAGAGCATGCCCAGTCAATTGGACCATCTAACTTTGTGATAAGGTCTGCCATTTGTTTCCTTGTTTGAAAACTCCCATCTGTAGCTCTTTAGAGTTGAAGCTTGGCAATGTGAGCATGAGGAACCTCAAGGGACCTTAATGACCCTGCTCAGCCTCAGCTGGGGCCTCCACCCACACTCCTGCTTTTGGGCCAAGAGCCCATTTAGGCTCAGCCTCGTGCTTTACTTGAGCTATGTTTGGGGGGTGCTGGTCTTCTGCCTGGTTGTAGTTCTGCTTCTGCGTAGCCATGGACGTTGTTGATCTTGACCAGCAGACTGATTTCTTAGCTTGGCTTCATTGCTGTAGACATGCCTGAAGGTCAGGGTTCTTGGTGAGAGTCGGCCATCACCTCTGGTCTGCCCTATGCCCTTGCTGGGGGTTGTGGGGTGGATCCGGGCTGGTGATGTTCCTGTCATGTTGGCCTGGGTTGCTCCTGTGGCTCCTGGCCCTCAGGGAGCCACTGGTTCGTGTTGTGCACTTACAGGTAAGCTGGATACGAAGAGTAAGTGTCCTTATTCCTCAATTCTTTGCCAAGCCTTAAAGAGCTGTAGTGGAAATAACTTTTCAGGTTTGAAATTGTATGCATAGAGTGGCCTTACTTATTTTGTGTTTCACCCAGGGTAAGAATTACGATTATAGCTGTAGCATATCCGTTTGAACGCAGGAGGTTAAGTGTCTGGAGCCTCCCAAGACCTGTTCCCATGATGTTTGTAGGCTACTTGGGCAGAAGTCTTCTGTCTTATAGAAGCTCCTTCAAAGGCAAATGGCAACTTTTTGAGTTTTTTGATTCAACCTTCTTGTTGATACAGGACTGGAGGAACTCTATTCCTACTAAGTGTTTAGATGTTGCAAAGCCACGTGCCTGGCTGGTTGTCGCTGAACGTTCCCTGATACTTTGCAATATTCAACAGAAATGACACTTATTGTTTTGCCAAATTTCAGCTCAGATAACAACTTTTTATCTGCCTAAATGTCTCTAGCAGCTCCAGCAATTTAAAGGGATCCAGCACACTTTCGCATCAACTGCTTCATGAACTTCAGTTCTGTGTGGTTCACGGCTCAGTATGAGACGTACGTAATTCTGTTGGGACTGTGATCTCCAGCCACAAGCGTAGCAAGAGTTAATTCTTATTTTTGTTGAAGTGCTAAGAGGGAAGCTAGGTCACGCATAAATCCTCATTGTGCTAGGTGCTGTACAAGCAAAGAATAAAAATGATCCCAGGCTCAAGGCTTCTCTGTTAGGAACTTGTGTCATAATTACATTTTGTTAGGGCGCTTTAGAATTGCCCTTCCTCATAAATGATATATCTATAGACGTTTATATCTCCATAATAAAAGAGAAAACCTGTACCATTTTATTATTGATCATAAAAGAGAAAATATAATGCTGTTTTCCAAGTAACTCTGATATAGCAATGGCAATACACAGGGGTAAGCGAAAGGATCTTTGTTTCTTGTGTTCTTTTGGGTTGCGTACACCTAAAGTTCTCTGTTTTATAGAAAAAGTATTTGTTTTGAAAATTGTCTCACAGAGAGCACACTGAATTCAGGTGGAGATTATGGAGCAGGAGCCGGTCCCCTTTTAAGAATCAAATATTGTGTCTTCATGAATAACGCTCTAACGGCGAAGACAAGAGAAGAAAATACAGCAACCATGTGATATATTAGCAGAATGTTTTACACAGTCCCCCACAAAGCATCCGCTGCTCTTGAAAAGCTGAACAAGCCCAAGTGAGAAACTATTCACAAATTTAGTATTCAGATTACATAGTCTGCCTTTTCAACTGCTCTCTGTACAATGAATGCCTGTACAACTACAGTAACAGACACAGATCTACAGTTTCTGTGGCCTTTGAGCTATTATGAGTATTGTGCCTCTCCATAAATTACATCTGCATGTCCTGAAAATACCAACTGTTTTAATAGGAATTAATCTATAGGCTTTTATCTTGGTGAAATACAAGGGGTACAGTATGTTGCGTCCCTTTTAAAATTAATAGGGTATGCTCTGAAGATATTCAAGGATGTTCATTATTTTCTTTATAGGTCTCTTTATTGATGCATATAAGCATAAGACAGTGCTTTATTGTAGCAAAGAGGAGGAGATGGAATAATGAATAGATTACTGCTTATATGGTTTTTAGAGTGCCCAACGCACAGTTAAGTCAAGAAAGGTCTACATTTGTCCTCTTCAAAGGATATTGGGATTTGATCCAGTTTGCCTTCAAAGTGCCCCTTCTGTGGGCAGAGCAGAGAGCGTTCGGTCTAAAGGCGAGGAAGCTGAGGCAGGAGTCTGCGGCTCGGTGCTGTTCGTAGCCGTCCAAGGCAACACTGCGTTAGAGATGTCTTTTTAAATCAGTGAAATATAAGTAAATCTGGATCTTATGCCGTAGTGAGCTACTGCTTGTGACTACGTAACAGGAGCTTTTTGGAAGTGAACTCCTAGAATACCTTGACCTTATAGAGGCACATTAAAAAAAAGAGAACTAGATAATTTAAACCAGGATTTACATAAAAGCATTATGGTTGCTATGAATACTAATTCTGAGACGCGTGCACCTCTGTAGGGGTTAAATGTTTAAATATTTCAGGGAAAGCAGGCTGAGCCCATCTCTGACCTATCAAAGCGTGTTATTGACAAGTGATGAGGGATTAAATCCTCCTCCCAGAGTCCCTGCGAGACAGGGGAGTTCTATCCTCTCCAGCAAACGAGGAGAACTGAGGCCCACGGAGACTGACTGTTCCTGGAGGAACATCACGGGTCTCTAGAGTGGGTGGCTGATGGCACAGCCGGTGAAATCCCAGGGTGGTGCAGCAGGACACTGTCCCAAGGCTTCTTGGGTCTTGTTGATGGAAATGGAGGGGAAAGGGGCTCCTCACTGGGCTCTCAGGAGCTCCAGAGATGTGCTGAAGTGACCTCTACAGTGCGGCAAAGCTGAGAATGGCTCCTGGGGCGTTGCTTGGCAGGAGAAAACCTCTCACTGCCTTATTCACTGCATTTCAGAAATGGAGAATCGAAACGCAGAGACTCGGCTGAAGTTACGTGGAGGAACTCTGACCATGGTTGGATGTGAACTCCAGTCTCCTGATCCCCAAACCATTGCTTGGTCCTCAAGATCATCGCAGCTGCTCTGCCAAACATCATTTGGTGTACTGTTAATGTAAATCCCCGCAGAGTCCCCGCTGCAGCCCCCGAGAGGAGTTTTGCATCGAAACCAGTGATTCACCTCTGTGTTGCTGCAGTGAAGAGGCACTCGCCCCTGCAGCCCTTGGAGTTAACGAGACTATTTTTCAAGGCAAACCCTTTCACTTTATTCCCTGTCCTTTACTTTTCCTTTGGTCACTCCTCCTTGTTTTCACAGCTTCATTTGGTTTTGAAAGCTTATAGAGCAGCAGGATTAAAAAATGAGAAATAATTACTGGAGAGGATGGGTCTGGCTTTTCCCATCAGCTACGCTGGTTCCAGCAGCTTTGGGAGAAAAGCTGTTAGCTATTAAATTATTACCTGTAAGGAGAGCCAGCTGGAAGCTTTCAGTTTTCAACATTTTGATGAAAAGCACCGTAAAAAATCTTGACAACAAAACTTGTAGCATTTCAATGACATGGTTTGCATTTGTCCCTGCTTTTCAGTGGTCTGTAAAAGTGATCAAAGGCTTCAAAACACTGCTGATTCCCGCACCTCAGGAATTTTGACCCCCCAAAATGAAGAGGGAGGAAGAAAGGCAAAAACCGAAAGCGTGTGCTGTTGACAGAATTCATTTGGACAGCTTTTGGGAAGTTACTTCCCATCTGGAGGAGAATGTCCGCAAGGAGAGTTATTCCAGCATAGACTGTTCTGGTGTAATTAGGCAGCTATAGCTGCGCCAGTCTATTTTCTGGTGTAGGCAAGCCAAGTCTAGTTGTCGAAACGTAGGCGTGGGAAACAAGAATTCTGCTTTCTAGGCTCAGCTGAGCGCTCTTTGTGGCCTTGGGCCAGTCCCCAAACCTTTCTGCCTCCTTCCTATGCAAAAATGAGGAGAGTTAAATTAACCCACTTCACAGATGTGGCGTAATGACTAATTGGCTAAAGTTTGTAGCGCCGGGGAGAGTGCTCTCTATTAACTTCTGGCTGGCTGAATAATGCATTTTTAAAAGTGGGGTTTGTCTCCCTGTCTCTGGACAGCACAGATCTCCCACTGCAAAGCAGAATGCCACTTGATGAGAAGCGGCCGGGCCAATAAAACCTGGGATTTACTTTCCTGCCTCTAACAGCAGTGTTGCACTCACACAAAGCTGGAGCAGGAGTTGAGGTTAAGAATTTTGCTTGGTAGCAAAACTTGCAGGAACTGAGACCCTTTGCAGGCTCTTGATAGGCAAAGAACATGGTTGTGTAGTGAGGAAGGCACTCTTGTCCGTGAACTCCTGGAACTCACTGGCAAAATGTGTGTGCTATTCCCCTTCATAAAACCTAGATTTCTTTGGTTGGAAAAGACCTTTGAGATCATTGCATCCAACCGTACCTGTCCACTACTAAACCAGATCCCTGAGCACCTCATCCACCCGTTTTTTGTACACCTCCAGGGATGGGAACTTGGCTACTTGCCTGGGCAGCCTCTGCCAGGGCCCCAGAACACTTTTGGTGAAGAATTTTTTTTTTTATATCCAATCTAAATCTCCCCTGGCAAAACTTGAGGCAGTTTCCTCTTGTCCTATCGTCTGTTATTTGGGAGAAGAGCCCAGCACCCACCTCGCCACAACCACCTTTCCAGGAGCTGCAGAGAGTGATGAGGTCTCTCCTCACCTTCCTCCAGGCTAAACAACCCCAGGGCGCTCAGCCGCTCCTCATAACTCTTGTTCTCCAGCCCCTTCCCCAGTTCCGTTCCCTTCTCTGGACGCGCTCCAGTCCCTCAATGTCCTTCTTGTAGTGAGGAGCCCAAAACTGAATTCGGGATTCGAGGTGTGGCCTCACCAGCTCTGACTACAGGGGAAGGATACCTTCCCTGCCCCTGCTGGCCACACCATGGCTGACCCAAGCCAGGATGCTGGTGGCATTTTTGGTCACCTGGACCACTGCTGGCTCATGTTCAGGAGATGTCAACCAACAGCCCCAGGTCCCTTTCGATAAAGCAGCTTTCCAGCCACTCTTCCCAAGCCTGGAGCGCTGCATGGAGTTGTTGTGTCCCAAGCACAGGACCCAGCACTTGGACTTGTTGAACCCCATACAAATAACCTCAAGGGCAGGACCCCACGCTGAGCTTTGCTGAACCCCATCCCGTTGGCGTCAACCCCCGGATTTGGGGTGTGAAGCCCACAAAGGGCTTGACAGGCTGAGAGAAGGACATGGATCTGTTGGAGCGAGTTCAGAGGAGGTCACAGATGTGATCCAAGGGCTGGAGCAGCTCTGCTATGAGGACAGGCTGAGAGAGTTGGGGTTGTTCAGCCTGGAGGAAGCTCCAGGGAGACCTTAGAGCAGCTTCCAGTGCTGAAAGGGGCTCCAGGAAAGCAGGAGAGGGGCTTTTTCCGGGGGTATGGAGCAATAGGATGAGGGGGAGTGGCTTTAAATTGGAAGGGGGAAGATTTAGATGAGATATTAGGAAGAAATTCTTCATGATGAGGATGCTGAGGAACTGACTGTACACGGAAGCCCTGGCTGCCCCATGCCTGGAGGTGTCCAAGGCCACGTTGGATGTGGCTTGGAACACCTTGATCCAGTGGGAGGTGTCCCTGCCCATGGCAGAGGGTGGAACTGTATGGGCTTTGAGGTCACTTCCACCCCATGCTATTAGAGGGGCAGGAGAATCGATGGCACCCGTTGTCCCAAATACCCCCTTAAGCGCTGAATCACGACTCTGGTGGGAACTTTTAAGAGCAGCGCGTGTGGGGTGGGGGCGATGAAGGGACCGATGTGCTTGAGAGAGAGGCGCGCACACGCAGCCGCGCGCGTCCCCGCCCGCCTCAGCCGCGGAGCGCACGCGGCACTGAGCCGGCAAAGCGGGCGGGCGGGCGGGCACTTGTCCTCTAATCGATTGCCGAGCGTGCTGAGCGCGGGCAAACCGCTCTTCCCCCCCCCTCCCTTTGCGCCCCCGCCGCCGCGCGCGCGCCCGGGTGAGAAGAAGGCGCCGCGGGGCGGCGGGGGCGGCACTTCGGGTCGCTCTAATCGATTGCCGAGCGCGCCGAGCGAGGGGTGCGGGTGGGGAATGAATGGGAGGAGAAGGAGAAAAGGGGGGGGGAGTGTGTGGGGGGGATGTGTGTGATGCGATCAGTCCGTGTGTCCGTGTGTCCGTGTGGATCGGTTTCTCGGGGTTTGACCAGCTGTCCCAGGCTAACCCTGAAGATGGAGGAAGTAAAAACAGGATTACCCTGAGCTCCGGCTCCCGCTGCCTTAGTTCCCATAGCCGGGAGCCGTGCACAAGCACCCCCTGCGCGCCCGCCGGGCACCGCGCGCCCGACATAATAAAAACACACACAAAAGGGGCATGGAAGGGATTCACTGAGGTAACGCCGCGCCTGCCTGCCGCCTGGGGCTGCTTCTTTCCCTCCCTGCACCCCCTGCCCCCCTCCGCCTTCCCCCCCCTTTCCCCTCCCGCTTCCCGGTGTTGCTGCTCCGGGGGGGGGCGGGGGGTTGGGGGGGTGTCTGTCTGTCTGTCTGTCTGTGGGTGTCTTATAGGATGGTTTGGGTCGGAAGGGACTTGGAGATCATCCAGTTCCAGCCCCCCCGATATGTCTGTCTGTCTGTCTGTCTGTGTGTGTCTGTGCCTGTGTGTAAATCAGAATGATTTGGGTCAGAAGGGACCTTAAAGATCATCCAGTTCCAGCCCCCCAATATATGTGTGTGTGTGTCTGTCTGTCTGTCTCTGTGCCTGTGTGTAAATCAGAATGGTTTGAGTCAGAAGGGTCCTCAACGATCACCCAGTTCCAACCCCCCAATATATGTGTGTTTGTGTCTGTGTAAATCATAGTGTGGTTTGGGTCGGAAGGGATCTTAAAGATATCCAGTTCCAACCCCCCAATATGTGTGTGTGTGAGTCTGTCTGTGTCTATGTCTGTCTGTCTGTGTGCATCTGTCTGTCCGTAAATCATAGAATGGTTTGGGTCAGAAGGGTCCTTAAAGATAACCCAGTTCCAACCCCCCCAGTTTGTGTATGTGTGTGTCTGTGTAAATCATAGAGTGGTTTGGGTTGGAAGGGATCTTAAAGATCACCCAGTTCCAACCCCCCAATATGTGTGTGTGTGAGTCTGTCTGTGTGTCTGTCTGTCTGTAAATCATAGAATGGTTTGGGTCAGAAAGGTCCTTAAAGATCACACGGTTCTGACCCCCCCAATATATGTGTGTGTGTGTGTCTGTGTGTCTGTGTAGATCATAGAGTGGTTTGGGTTGGAAGGGACCCTAAAGATCATCCAGTTCCAACCCCCCAATATGTGTGTGCGTCTGTCTGTCTGTAAATCATAGAATGGTTTGGGTCAGAAGGGTCCTTAAAGATCACCCGGTTCCGACCCCCCAATATATGTGTATGTGTGTGTCTGTGTAGATCATAGAGTGGTTGGGGTGGAAGGGACCCTAAAGATCATCCACTTCCAACCCCCAAATATATATGTGTGTGTCTGTCTGTCTGTGTGTGTGCATCTGTCTGTCTGTAAATCATAGAATGGTTTGGGTCAGAAGGGTCCTTAAAGATCACCCAGTTCCAACCCCCCCAATATGTGTGTGTGTGTGTCTGTGTAAATCATAGAGTGGTTTGAGTTGGAAGGGACCTTAAAGATCACCCAGTTCCAACCCCTCAATATATATGTCTGTGTATCTGTCTGTGTAAATCATAGAATGGTTTTGGGTCAGAAAGGACCTTAAAGATCATCCAGTTCCAACCCCCCAGTATGTGTGCTGTATGTCCGTTTGTGCGTGTCTGTGTATATGTGCCTGTATGTCTGTGTGCGTGTCGGTGTGTCTGTCTGTCTGTCTGTGTGTAAATCAGAATGGTTTGGGCTGGAAGGGACCTTAAAGATCACCCAGTTCCAGCCCCCCAATATGTGTGCTCTGTGTCTGTGTGTGTGCGTATGTGTCTGTCTGTCTGTCTGTGTGTGCGTGTGTCTGTCTGTCTGTCTGTGTGTAAACCATAGAATGGTTTGGGTCAGAAGGGACCTTGAAGATCATCCAGTTCCAACCCCCCCAATATGTGTCTATGTCTCTGTGTGTCTGTGTCTGTACGTCAGTCTGTGTGTGTTAGTCTCTGTGTGTGTCTGTATGTCTGTCTGTGTGTCTCCGTGTGTGTCTCTCCATGTCTGCATGTCAGTCTGTGTGTGTGTCTGTGTCTATCCCTGTCTGTCTGTCTGTGTGCATATGTATATATGTTTATCTGTGTGTGCGCATGTACATGTTTATATCTCTGTCCGTCTGTCTGTGTGCATGTGTATATGTGTGCGCCTGTCTGCGTGTGTCCGTCTGTGTGTCCGTCTGTGTCTGTCTGTGTATGTACCTGTGTGTCTGTGTCTCTGTTTATCTCTGTGCCTGTGTTTGTCTGTCTCTCTCTGTGTGTCTGTCTGTGTCTGTATGGAGGCTCCCCCACTAAAGTCCGGCCGTGTAGCATCTCCCGCTCGTGACTTGTTGCTGTTCACCCCCAAAAACCAGGAGAAGAGCCCCAAAATGTTGTGGGATGGGCATTCTGTGAGGCAGCACAGGCTCCAGCTGCCATTTCCCTCTGCCACCTGCGGCCCTGGGGTGGGGAGGATAAAGGGGAGGGATAATATGGAATGAAAGCTGAGGCAGAGCTCCCGTGACTTTGACAGGTTGTGGGATGGGTGGGGAGAGGATGGGATGGGGCGCGGAGCCCGATGTCACCCAGGGCGCTGGGAAGTTGGCCTGGGGTTCCCTGTGCGGGCTGTGAGCGGACCCCATCCCTCTCCCTGCATCCCTCCCCGTGTCCCTCACCACATCCCTCACCCTATCCTTCTCCCTGCATCCTTCACTCCATCCCTCTCCCCACATCACTCATCCTAGCCTTCTCCCCGCATCCCTCACCCTATCCCTCTCCCCGCTTCGCTTACCCCATCCTTCACCCCATCCTTCACATCTCTCTCCCTGCATCCCTCACCCCATCCCTCCCTGCATCTCTCCCCACATCCCTCACTCCATCCCTCTACCCCCATCCTTTACCCCATCCCTCACCTCATCTCTCTCCCCCGACCCCTTCTCCCCGTCCCCCTCTCCACCTCCCTCTCCCCAATCCCTCCCCGCATCCCCTCCTCTCCCTGCATTTTCCTCCTGGTTTGTAAGGAACCGGTGGATCAAGTTTTTCTCTCTCTCCCCGCTGGTTAATCGCATTGCTGTAGCACCGGCTGACCTCCCTCCCTCTCCCTCTCCTTTTTTTTTTTTCTTTTTTTTTTTTTTTTCTGTTGTTCTTCATCTTCCTTCAAAGTATGTGCCATTCCTGAGCGAGTTTCCCCGCCGGCTCATCCCGGGGCTGCCTGGCTCCGCATGCCCCACCTGTAAGTGCTGGGGGTGAGTTGCTCCCCCCTCTTTCTCTCCCCACCTTCTTCTCCCTTTCTTCCTCTCATTTTTAAAACATTAATTTTTTCAACTTTCCCCATCTTGCTGTGTCTCCAGCCCAAGCAAAACTCTTTCTCTCTCTCCCTTCCTTACGGCTTAGCAGCCGGGATTTGCCATCACCAGCCTAAAAACGGTGACCAAAACTTTTTCCTTTCCTCCTCCTCATCCCCACCCTTGAAGAAATAAAATAGAAACCCAAACCATGTCTTCATTTTGGTTATGGATGTTTCTGCATTTCTTTTTTGTCTTTCTTTCTCTTCCTCCTCCCTTCCTCCCCTTTCCTTCCTTCCACTTCATTGGCTGGGATGATCTTTCCCTGTTGCTTCTGATGTTTCTTTCTTTTTCCCAGTGTGTGCCTGCCTACCTGGACTAGGGGGAAGAGAAGGTAATTTTGAAGGGCTCGAGGAAGCGGATTACCTCTTTGGAAAAACTTTCTGGGAGATTTTAGAGTTGTGTGAAAATCAGTAATCGAAGAGAGTTTGGTAGCAGCTGGGCAGGTTGAAATTTAAGTGTTATGTGCTGAACGCCTTGGGAATTCGATCTGCTTTATACTAAAGAAGAGCACAGAGAAAAGTATTTATTTATTGGGGGAAAGGCGGGTGGAGGGGAGGGGGGAAGGAAAGCGGGTTAAGGGAGGGGGAGGGAAGTGGTTTTGGAGACAAGAAGTGAAGCTGCCTGTTTTCCAGTAAGTAATGGAGAAATTCCAGGAGCCAGGGCTAAATATACTTGGCGATCAATACAGAAATGGCTCATTGTGAATAATTTAGCTGCCTGGTGCAGTGAGAGTTTTGAAACTAAAGGCAAAAAAGAGGCCGTGGAGGGAGAGAGGAAATAAAATTCTCCTCTGGTCATGTCAGATTCTTAACTTTTCCACTTAAAAGAACATAGTTATGATTATTGATCCCTCTCTGTCTCTTTTTTTTTTTTCTTCTCCCCCCTCAATATATATCAAATGATAGCTAGGGGGTGTCATTCTATACAGTTACTTGGGTTTCTGGAAAGTAATAGCTTGTTCTGTGTCAGCAAAGTGCTTCCAGAAACTTTAAGATTGCTTCACGCCACAAAATGCATGATCTGGGAGTATTAAGTGTGACGTTCGGCCCCACGCTGTGGCAGATAAATAGGGTTAGCGCGAGCAGGTGCCTGTACAGGTGTGCGCGCGGGTACCGCGGCGCGACACAAAGAGGTGTAACAAGGGGAACGGGGGGGGGCTTTATTTTGTGTAAGATCAGGATGGAGTCTCTTGGAGCACGTGTGAAAAGAGCAGTTGTTGATTGTATCCATCTCCTCAAAGTCTGTTCTGGCTGCGAGAGCTGATAATTGATAAAGCATTACCATCCCGGCTTGAACAAAACGAGTCGGGGAGAAAAAAAAAAAACCCTCTTAGAGCAGGTAAAAAGGCAGGTGGGGAACAGGGAGGGGTATGGTCAGACCAAGCTGATCCCAGTGCTCCCCACCCAGGAGGCAGCTGGATTTCCTACTCACGTAATTTGCAGGAAGAGCTCAGTGATTCGCAGACGAGCACATGCAGAACACTTGTGTGTTTCTCTAGGCAATGGTTGCAACAGCGGTAGCATGGGCAGAGACTCAGGGCTGGAAATAAGTTTAATCATTTAATGGTTGGTACTGACAGGCGTCTCTGAGGGTGTGCTTTTCTGCCTTGCAGCACTGCACTTTGACTATGGAAGCAGAGGCTGCTGATGGATATATAACATGTAAGTAGTCATTTCGTTTTGATTGTGCTGAATTCTTTCCTTTTTCCCCCACTGTCCTTTCTGTAACGCAGGCACCTGAAGCTTCAGCTTCCTTCTGCACGGTCTGTGCTTTGAGGTGATGCTGAATGAGAAGCATTTAAACATAAACTGAAAAATGCATGGGGATGGGTGCATGGGAGAGTAGCTCGAGGTTTAAATCTTTGCTGAGAAGGGATGAACTTTGCCAGTGAGGGAGAGTTCATCTTCAGAAATTCATACTGCAGCAAAAAACTTTTTATGCCTTTCACTGTGCATTTCTCCTGTTTTTTTTTTTGTGTCGGAGCGAAGCATCTCGGTGTGTTTGAGTGTTCTGTTTGATTGTCAGTTAACTGAGAGCTTTGTGGGGAAGGTCAGTGTGGGGAAGCATCAGTTCAGTCTTCTCCTGCCCAGCCCCAATTCATGGCGTCTGCAAATGGAAAAGTAATCCTGACTTTTCTTGAGACAAAGCGACTGGGGCAAGGTTTGTCACAGGTGTGTGCGTGGAAGATTAGTGACTGGGGGCTTGAGGGGGGCTCTTAAAATCGATCAGACCTTTACTTGTGGCTACTGAGAGCCTGGTTTGCACAGGCTGTGGAGGACCCCACCAGTAAAGGAGGAAAGGGTGAAGGGAGGGAGCATGTCATACTTTTTAATCGTGAAGAAGGGGATGGAAACTTACGGGGGGCTTCTTTTGTGCAAGCAGGTGACAATGAGTTTTCGCCTGAAAGGGAGCACGCCGGCATGGCCATTGACCTCACCTCCAGTACACCCAACGGGCAGCACGCCTCCCCCAGTCACATGGCAAGCAGTAAGTCTCCTCTCCAACCTCCTTCTCCCTAGCAGCGGGTCTGGGTTAGTCTGCTCCTCCGGGTCCTCGGTGTCCTTACTGGGTCTTAACCGCTGCTGTGGGCGTTGCTCATCAGAGAGGAGAAGGACAGAGTAGATTTCTTTTTTTCTGTCTCTTGTTCATGCTGGTGTCTCATCTAAACATGAACGGGATTACTAGCCTGAACTATCCCAAGGTGGCATTTGAGAGCTGGTCCTTACCTGTTCCAGGTAGGAAAACACTAAGCTTGACGTGTGCTGGTTTTGTTTCATCGGGTTTTCAAATCCAAGTGGAAATTTTTTGTTATTACTATTATTACTTTGCTTCCCAAAACAGCTTGAAGTAGCTTTATTTGTAAACAAACACATTTTATTTACAATATGGCTTTATTCTGGCAAAGTATAAAGTTAAAATATCTGGGTTTGATGACAGGTTGTATTTTACTATTCCATACAGCAACTTTAGCATCCTTTGTTTCCTCAGCTTTGCCTTGGCAATTCCAGAAGTGGCTAGTGGGATAGCTGAAAGTTTATGGCACTTGGTAGTTGTCTCTTACAAACTGAAAGGATTTGGGTTTAGAATGTCAGGGAAGAAACTGAGAAAATGTAGAGATCTGGGATTCTATTGCGAGTGTCAAGCGCTGATAATATTTGTGTAATTATTTTCATGCTGTATTCTGGAGGTGGATCAGTGTAGATCACACATTTCATAAACCCAACCCTTTTCTCTGTGTATGTGAGTGCCATGGCTTGTTTTACTGCTGGTTGCAATGTTACATCAAGTTATTTACCTTAAATTACCTCCGTACTTATATTCCAAATCATGTCAGATGCTTTGCTTCCAATATACTTTCAGAGGGTTCCTCTCTCTGTGATGCTCATTTTCTCTCTACTGTGTGTCCAATAGATCCGTATTAATCTTTTTAAAGTGTTTGTGTGATACCCCACCGAAAGCTGTGAAAGAAAAAGCTTTTAGGGTTGCTTGTTTTAAAATACACTCTGCATTGCCTTCAAAGTCTGAAAGCTTTTAGGGTTGCTTGTTTTAAAATACACTGTGCATTGCCTTCAAAGTCTTTCTTACTGAGAAAAAGATGTTCCTTTCCTTTTAAGAATTCTTCTTTCCCCTTGCAAATTATGAGTAAAACGCAGGTTTTATGAGCCTTTAAAACGGAGGGTTATTATGAAGATCTCCCAATTATATACATGTTTCTAGAGAGTATGATTGCTAATACTCTGGACTGAACTTTATGTGACAACCGATCATAATTCAGCATCTTTAGACAATTCCAATCCTGCTGCACTGGGATTCTGATGTATTTTATTATGTTGTAAAAGTTTTACTACTCACTTTCTTCATTTTCTTTGTTTCCTTTTTATTAATGGGAAGCCTTCATTGGAAGGGGAAAAAAGCTCCCTGTTTTAAATCTTCTTTATAATCTAGACTAAAAACCAGAGTGAAATTAGGGAATAAAAAGATCTAGGATGAAGTCATGCAAAAATACTTTTAACACATTCAATATTTTTGTGCTCACTGTGTTAACATTTTCAATGATTTTTAAGCTTCGTTAGCTCTCGCATCACACATGTTTCTGTAGACTGAGTGAATATCTTATTTTTTTTTAAGTGTTTTGTGGTATCTCACAGATGTCTCGGCTGCTTTCATCACTGCTGCTCAATGTTAAATGTGTGCTGCTGTTGCAAAACGAGGGGCTCTGCCTGGGGTTCTGAAGCCATGCAAAACTCGACCTTCTTAAATTTGTCACAATTCATTTACTCCTTGCAGGCACAGGAATGTTTTTGCGGAGAGGTGGTTTGCTCTGCCTTAAACGTGGAAGGTATTGATTAGAGGTTGTTGGCTTTTGTGGCAGCTGTTACCTTGGTTCACTGTTTTTTTTGACCAAATCTCGAGTCTAGCATGTGTAGACAAAATCTCCAGGCTGTGCTTTGGAGCTTTCCCCCTGTTTTGTGGGGTACAGGAAATCCTTTGAAAGATTCGGTAACCCAGGGGCCCACGACCTCTGGGGTTATTTTTTCGTGGGGGGTTGTTTTGTTCTGTGTGTGTTGGGTTGGGTTTTTCTGAAGGAGAGGTGGAGGTGGGAGTGGAAGGAGGGGGTAGCCGGTCAAAATATTTTACATGGATTCGGTAGCTGCTGTTGGATCGATCCATCATCCTTCGATGTTGGTGGAGGCAGTGGCTGTGTTGTATTTCAGGATGGTTTAGTTTTCAGCGGAGTCACTGCGGCTGAGCTGCTGTAGAGAAGCTCAAGGCACGGTGTTCTGGCTGGGTAGGATGCAGTGATGGAGGAGGAGAAGGTCTGTAAGGTGGGACAGGGCTCAGACCCTGAGTGTTTCACTCCTGATGGTGTTGCCTATCTTCCCCAGAAGGTGGATGGCCCTGTGGATGGCATTTAGCTGTGCGCTCAGTGTGTGCACCTGCGGGGTAGAGAACTACATTTGAACTTTGTTCATGAGTCCCACTGAATTGTTTTGAACCACAGCGCTTTATTTAGCTTGAATTTGTGACTGGCTCAAATAGAGGCAATCTGTAAGAAGCGAATTTGTTGGATCTGTACCGAAATGACTGAGCAGTGCTCTCCCAGCAACAGTAAAATAATGTGCTAGGTAGAGAGTTTTCTATATTCATTAGCCCCTGGCAATCCGTGTTAGTAGGAGTTCTGGCAGGGCTACTGATGTTTTCAGGTTCTATTCCAAAAGGTTTCAGGTTAAATATTTTGGCTTGTATTTGAGAGGTGTCTACGGCATCCTTTAACCTATTATCATTTTCAAGTATTCAGATGGAATGTATAGGTTATGGATGGGGTTAACGCTCAAATTTCCTTGTGAATGAGGTGATCCTGGAAGATAAATCACAGTAAATCGCCTGTCATAGCTAAGTAATGATCTTACACGTACCTTACGGTACGTATCTGCTTTCGGCAGAATGCTGTATGTATGTTGGCAGGTGCTCTGTTCTAAAATACTTTACTGTAGCTTTATGTAAGCAAAGATTCAAAATACATGTAAATAGTCAAACTGAGTAGGTTTGAGAGATCATCTCATTTACCTCTACAGCAAAAGTAATCGGTGATATACCTGCTGAGTACAGACGATACGTTGATACGTTTACATAGCCCCAATATCTGGAAGTCTGAGTTTTCTTCTGATCTTCCATAGAAAAGCTCTTCCAAAGGCTGACACCCAGAGCTGAGCATCAAAGACCGGCTCAGTTAACTTTGTACTGGTAGTAGAGTTCCCTGCATGGCCTCAAGCCCCGCTGTAAACCCCATGGTGTTCAAGGGAGTCTGTCTTGTTGCCTTTGGTGAGTGTTGAACTGGGCTGAAAGCGGTCGGAAACCTCTGAAGAGCAACTAGTTATTAATTAAAGGCTGACAGGGAATCCTTTATAAAAGCAGTTTTAAAAAGAAATAATTCTCAGTCACCTCCTCATGATACCACACAGTTCTTACTATAATTATTAGAGAGATATATTATTGTTTTTCCTGTAGGTTAAAATGGACTTGGAAGAGCGTCCCCTTGGGAAATTGCAGGGGCATGGTTGTTCTAGTCGTTGACTCGGTGGCCACTCAGAGAAGAATCCTCCATCCTATATAAAGACCACATACAGAAAATAACAGCAGTTACCAGCATCTGACAGTCAGTGACAAAGGAAACTTCCTCTTAAATTAGAGACTTTACAGAGGGTGTCCTAGATAACTTTCTTATCTCCGCTTTCGTAAACAAAAAGAGCCCTTAAATAAAATGGAGTCAGAACAATCATAAATATCAAACCCGACATCTGATGTTTGAGACTGATTAAAATTGTGGTACACTTTCAAGATGTGTTTATAGTAGCTTGAAGCGTTAGTAAGTTATGAGGAATTAGTTTATTAAGAAAATAAGGATTGTCGACTGCCTCGGTTGCTGAAACGAATGAGGCGATTGCATTTTCTGTGCGGTGGGGAATGATCGCACTGACAACATAGCTCTTGGGACAAGAGTAGTGAGTGCAAGTGCTTTCAGCAGCTATGTCTAAAGAGAACTCTAGCAAATTTGTCCTATAATGTAGCCAATATGGTATTCCCAGAGTTCGGGATAGACTGTGGTAGACTAACAGTTGCCGTTTTGTAACTTCACAGCCCCAGATCTTTATGATCACTATCATTTTTCAACTCTAAATTGTCATACAAGCTCTACTTTTTCACCATTGTGTTGCCCCAAGCAGAAAGCTTCATGCACCACAGCTGTATCTGCACCACATCTGTATGGATAAAGAAATGTAACCGTGGAATCTGCCTTTTCGAATGAAACTGGGTAAAATCAGGGGTTACTTCATGTCTGAGCTACGTGGCAAACAAGCCTTGCCATCGCCAGAGCCAAGCACATGAGGCTGAATCTTGCACTGGGGTTCTTTTTGGCTGGGAATGTGGTTTTTTTTTTAGTGGGATGAGGTGTTGGAGGCTGAGCTGCTGCAGGAGCTTTTCTTTAGGGACGGTGTTTGGTTGAAGCCGGGGCTCGGCTGCGGTGAGGGGACTGAATTAGTGCTTTGGGGCAGTCACTCCCCTGAGATGTGCGCTGAGGCATGAAGAGTACTGGCAGCCTAAGTGCTGTGCTCTGAAGTGGCGATTCAGGTCTCCAGTTCTTCCAAGTATCTTGGAAAGTGTGAAATGCTGCATATGGTGCTAAAACCTTGGACTGGATAACCTCGAGATCCTGAGGAATCTTTCCTCAGCGGCCTTTGAGGAGCAGGGTAGGCAACATCTGTTGGTTGTGGGCACCTTTGTACCTTTTGTGGAGGGAGGTGGACTTTTGGCAGTCCTTCTTTTTGGCAGTTGAGATGTCCTTCAGTCCTTTTTGTCTCACTTTCCAACCTTGATAGTTTGGTGTTTAGAGAGCTTAACTGTGGATGATGCCCGATACGGTCGTACTTGTGGTTTACAGGTTGAAGAAGATGCACTAGGAGAAGGTGAGCTTAGGTGTAAGGGATGAGCTCAGAGTGTGGCAGGGGACTGGTAAAAGTGAGCTACTTTGACACTTACAGAAGCAATGACTTCACTTCAGCCTTTTAACCTCGGACTCCCTGAGAATTCCCAATGGTCATGAAATGTAACGGCAATAATAGTCATGAAAGTTTTAGCCGATGGGTTTAGCTTTATTGACGCTTAAGGAGGAGAAATAAAATAATAAAAAAGAGGTTGTGATCAGGCTTTAAACAGAAATTTAGGGGATTGTTCACATGTATCTCCCTGCTTATGGCAGGAGAGTTGGAACTGGACGGGCTTTAAGGTCCCTTCCAACCCAAACCATTCTATGATTCTATGAAACCAAAGCTCTATAGTAGTGTTACACCCTTTGTTTCTTTTCTTTTTTCGTAAGAAATAAAGAAAAGGTTACCTGGAAATGAATTGCCTCTGGAATGCGTCTTGGATTGTTTTACCTTCGTACACATCAGCTTAGAGTTTTCTCTCTGGTGTGGTTAAAATCATGAAATAGTTCCTCCGCTATGAACTCTGTGCGTAGATGCAACCCAGGTCACTGAAAGTACTGAGTGTTTTAGGAACTCCTGTCTGCAGCTCTCACTCCAACAGCGAGGAGTTCTCCTGTCTATTTTGCATCTCTTCTGTCGTGGTCTCCCCAGCATTCCTTATGGGATCAGATACTCGCCTGCACAAACGTTCCTCGCTCTCGGCGGGTGTTATAAGGAGGGTGGAGCGAAATGATCAGTTAATCTCATTAAATAGGTTTTTATTCGTTGTGATGGCAGTCTCTGCAGAGGTCACCCGCCAGGGCTTTGTTGCAGCCCACACCTTTCTTGGGGAGCTCCTGTTGTTCTCTGGGACTGTCAGGTTCGGTTAACTTTCCTCGGTCCACACCCTGTTATGACACTCGGTGCTCTTGCGAGCTTTGCAGTCAGCAAGCTTTCAACATTTGCTTCTGGAATTTCAGTTCCTTTTCAGGCATGCCAACAAAAAGAGCAAGCCTCATCTTCCTTGAATGCGGCGCTTGGGTAGCGGCAAGATGAGGAGACAGAGAGCTCTCTGCCTTTCCCATCGCAGAATCTGAGGGAAGGTGCCACTCCTGTTGAAACGGATTGGTATTTTCTCCTGGGAAACTGGATCCAGGACTTGTTTCCCATTCCTCTGTGCCACTGACTCGAATCCTCTGGCTAAATGACAGTTTGCAGGACTGTTTTAGAGGTGAAAATGCAGCTACTTGAGTCATTACCGAGGGTGAGCAGTGCTCAATCCCCTTCCAGTGCCAAGAGGGCACCTTGGAGGAGCGATGTTATTCTTGGCCAGGAGGAAAAGGTGTAGCCACCTTCTGCTTTGTCCTCAGTAATTCCAGGGAGTGAAACTCCTTGGATGGTCCACCTTGAAGCAGCTCTGTAAAAGACTGAAGAGAAGGCTGTGCCACTGCTCTCTGTAGTTAGGAAGACCTGTTGCCAGCTCAGGTGTGGAGCCCGTGCCATGATGTGTTGTCCCTTGTCTAGGGCAGTCAACGTTTGTTGGGAGTCCAAGTGCTGCGTCCCAACGGGAAGAAGCAGAGCTGTGATGATCACTGAGAAGCTGTGTTTGACAGTTACGGTTCTGGGCTAGGTGACCACAGGCCTGATTCTTCTCTGGACTCTTGTCATAGGGGATTAACTCCATGTTTCTGTGCTGCTTTCTTTTTTTTGCCATGTTGCCTTTGATTCTGAATCACAGATCAGCTGGGATGGAGGCTTGGATGGTCGTGTCAAAAGCAGGAATTCTATTACGATAGCCGCTTTGCTTGGGGATTGTTTTACATTTAATTTTTGCGGCCCTGTAACGTGATGCTCTCCAAAGTCTCTGAATACCAGTGTAGTTTATTTTCTATCCCATGCAGGAATAATCGCGGTAGTCCTAAAGCACCTTGTTCTGTTGTAATGACATTAGAGCAACCACAGCATTTTAACTCTTCCCGTGCAGCTGAGCATTACCAGGTCTCCATGCGGACAAGCCCGTGTTTACACTGCCCAGCAAAGCCCGCCCTTGGTGCGGAGCCGGGTCTGCGTTACCGGCTTCTGCTGGCACTGCTGTGTCAGCCGGTGGCTTCGAAGAGCTCTAACCCTTCCCAGATGGAGAGATGCTGGCAGAAGCTCCTGCTGTGAGCAGAGCCCTCGTTGGCAGGGTCAACTGCAGGTGGTGTTGCGGGTGTTATGTTGAGGCGTTCCATAAACTATTCCATAAAACAGGAGACTGTTCCAGGGAAAGTGTCAGGTTGATTAATCTCCTTCATTTCCGTGCTGATAAGTCATCTAAACTTCTGTGAATAGGTTAAAAACCTGACTTTTGTCAGTTAAAAAAATGACTTCTGTTTTCTCCCCTCCTCTTATTTTTGGCTCTGGTTTCCAGTTTGGGGTTTGTTCCTTCCACACTGTGTGGCCAAGGTATAGCACCACAGAGTTGGTGGGCTCCATGTGCGCCGAACCTGTTCTTTTAGCTCCTTGTTGGTCTGTGTTCAGCCCGGTCTGAGAGGTCACGGGGCTCTTGCTCCCCTCTCTGGCAAAGCTGAGGTTGCTGGTGGGACCCGTGTGCTACCTTGGGAATGGAGAACACCGGTATGTGGTTGGGGGTCAGTCCTCGGGCCAAGCTGCTCTCTCAGCTGTGGTGTGGAGGGACTGAATATCTGCATCTACAAGCCGGTGGCGAGTGAGACACGCAGCAGGGTTCAAGTGCATCCTAAACACATAGGAGACCCTCTTAGCAGGCTGTGGGTTGTAGGTAAGGAATGAACTGAGGAATCTGATTGGCTCCAGGGTGAACTTCACTATTTCCACCATACCTTCGTGTTAGCTGGAGAAGCTGCACAGATCTGGGTTTTTTTCTCACCTGCTCTTTCTGCTGATGTATTGGTACCACCTGTGAATCGGTCCTGCACCCAGGTGTAGTCACTCAGGGAGAGGGAGAGCGAGGAGCAGTGGGAATATTAGTGCTTTTCCTAACGCTAGGCTGAGAAGGACTCCTGAGGGGGTCAGCTCTACTAGGAACTGTACTTCTACTGTTGTTCTACTGTGAAGCTTTGTGGGGTAGGAATAGAAGACGCAGTGATGTTTTGGTGCTGCCAGTGTCAGATCCTTTGTCCTGGGGAGTGGAAGACTGAAAAAGTTTCCAAAGAAGGTAGGAAGTACTGAAGCATGGAAAATACATTCATCTTGTCTGTTTGTCTTGTCTATCACCTTTTTTCTTGTGAAGTTTCTTCTTCTGTGAGGTGGTGAGACAGTCCATGTTTCGTCTCTAGCTAATGGATGATCTGGGCAGGGCTTACAGTAGAGGTGCTTCACATGCAGTTAAACCCCATACGTGATGAAGCTTGAGTTTCCGGTGAGAGATGTTTTTGTATTTATCCTTTTTGTTCCTTCACTTGAACAAAACAAGTTACCTTCAACAGTAAGCTGGATTCTTCTCAGCTCCTTATTAGTCATATTTCCTTTGCGTTCCCCTCCCGACCCCCTTAATTTCTTTGGAAGAAAGTGGTTTTGTCCTGTTTGTTCTCAAGGGGTGTGTTCTGTCAGTCCATGAATGTTGGTTATTGGCGCAGAAGGGTGGCTGGAGAAGCTGGTGATATGCTTAAGTCTGTGTCAATATTTCTCTCATAATTACTTTTTGATTTGGGGATGTGTGTGTGTACGCAGTCATACAAGAGTTCACACCACCTCTTTCCTAGTCTCCAGCTTAGCCTTTGGACCTTTTATGATTCCCTCTGCAAGGGATGAGCTCCTTTAGGGTAATGATTTAGCCATAAAACACAAACTGAGGGAATTTTTGGTAACTGTATCTGTGCATCCTTTAAACTCCAGCAGCGTCAATTCAACACCCCTTCTGTCCAAAGAGCAGTGAGCATGACTTCTGAAAATGAGAGAAGTTGCCTCTTTCTGTGTGAGGATGGCAAGTCTTTTCACACCGAAGAGGGCTGAGATCTGTTCATTTTGGGGAAGAGCAGCTCTTCTCTTTAAATCATGGATGACTGAAAAGTTTAAGGGAAGGAGTTGCTGTAGAGTGGAGAGTTTGTCCTGCTCAGTAGTCGGATCTGTGACGGGGGAGAAGGCTCAGGCAGAAGAAGAAAACGGAGTTTGGTGGGTTTTAATCTTGCAAAACTGATATCCTGCAGTGTGTGCTTTGCCTTGTCCAAATCGTAGCCCCTGAAGGGGAGCAAATCTTATTAATTAGCTATTTTACAGGCTGCTTTTAATTGCCTGTTCCTCGGCAGGGCCGTGGTGCTGTGTGTGTAGAGTTGTGCTGAGGGGTCTCTCTCTGCGGCTCAGTCTGCCAGGGTCTGGCACTGGCACTGTTTGCCCCAGTACAAAACCACTTCAGAATACACCCTTGGGCCTTAAATTCACACGGTGCCTTAATCCTCATCACCTTTCAGATGTAGGCATGTCCTAGACATAGATGCCTGTAATAGTTTTAAGGTTTAATCTCCCAAAATTGGGTCAACTTGAGCAGTTGTTTTGACCTTGTTACCAGCACAGGTGCTTCCCGGGTGAGTTTAATACATCTTCATCCAGCTGCATGGAATGATCAGGGGCATCAGCTTAACTTGACACCCCCTGTTTGAGATTTTTCCTCTAGCTTAAATCACAGGCCTCTTTCTCCATCCCTGTTAGGTACTGTCCATGGCATAATCCATTTTTATGGAGTGTAGTGTGATAATATCTCCTTGTTACATCATGTTTTTTCAACAGTGACTCTTTAAGAGCTTCACAAAGGCTGCGAGTTAAAGAGAAACAAATAAAACTATAGGCTGAAGAGGTGGAGGAAAATCAGAGCAATTAGTGATAGTATTAATATAAATTCAGCCTCTGTAGGTGGGAGGCGGTCATCATTTGTGTGTGTGACTTCAAAATGTCAGATTATAGGTAGCTCTCAAGTCTGGAAGAATGATGTCCTAATTGTGTGTGTAAGGGTCGAGTAGGCTGATGTTAGCAGACGATGAGAGCTCTGCGAGTTTATTCTTGTGTTCTCTTAAATTTGTGTTCTATCAATTGCACTATTTCTTTATTTCTCCAATATCCCATGTGAATCCTAAACCAGAGTGTTCTCAGAGTGTAAATGTTATCACCAGTCAGCTGCCCGCGAATTAGTTCATTTGGAGTAGTAAAAAGGTTGACAACTGGGAGGAAAAAAAAACATGTCCAGCCCTGGCTTATAACAAGCCTGTGCACGTGTGATGTGTGTGTAAATACAAACTGAAGGCACTTAGAGTTTTGGTCAGATATGATGGATGTACAGGCCTGACAGATACTGGAATCGTGCAAGTCTCACAAAGCCAGGAAGCCTGAAAGAGGAGAGGAGTGTGAATTGTGCCTCTGCTGATTAAAAAGCTGTTCAGCACCAACCTTGTCAAATGCATGTGGAAAAAGTTGTTAGAAGCCGGTCCCTGCAGAGCCTGCTGCTCGCAGAACCTACTTCTTGCTATACCTTTGTGCAAAATCACCTCGCTGGTCGGGCTATGAGACCAGATGTGACTTGGGGTATCGGCATCTAGTGTGGTTTTGGGCTGCCGTCTCGCTGCTCTTGCGTCAGAACGCTGTGAAAAGGTATTTGCTTTTCTCTTGCGCTTTTCAAGCGCTTCGTTTATTTAATGTCATTAGCGCTATTGTTACTTAAATTTAGTTTCGGACTGGTAACCGTTAAGTATTTATAGAAAAATCGATAGTAGTGAGATTTTTGCAATAATGAATATATATCACATATGGATTCAAAACCAAAGCAATCTGCAGCACATTCCAGGAAATAATTAGTTACGATGCTCTGTAAAGTACTTGCTTATCCCTGGAGGCCTTCAAGACCAGGTTGGATGGGGTTTGGAGCAACCAGATCCAGTGGGAGGCGTCCCTGCCCATGGCAGAGGGTGGAACTGGATGGGCTTTGAGGTCCCTTCCCACCCAAACCACTCCATGATTCTCCAGCTTGGGTCTCTGCATCGTTTTCTCACATGACTTTTACTGGAATTGGTCTTGGTAGACCATCAAGGAGATGACCTGAATGAATTGTTGTGGCCAGGGGTTTTGGAAGGCAAAAGCTTCCTTATGAGCTGGCAATGAAATTTCAATTTATAATTATGACTGTAGTTTATAATAATAATTCTAATTATATATATAAACAGTTTAATCTACTATAATATACTACGGTAACATTTGCTGAGCTTTGGCTGCGTTCAGATAGTGAAAATGTGCTGGTGGCTGCTGGCTCCGGTTCAGAAACATTTGTCAAAATTTCATGCACTATCTGAACAACAAAATTTTCTGTGGATTAAGCAATTATTAATTCTCACCATTACCCATCAGATAAAACTACCACTAACTCATTAACCAAAATTAATTGTAAATAAAGGCGATCTGTTGTTGAGGAGGCTAATTGGAATGATAATTGTGCGATGACAACGCGTTTAATTTCAAAATGCAGATTTAAAAGCTATTCCTTTTGGCAGCACCAGAGCAAGGTGTTCTGAAGTGAAGTGGGGTGCTTATCGCTGTCGTTGTCCTCTCACGTGATGCCACCAGGATTGCTTGGTTTTTAAGTCTTATTGGTGTCCCTGGGAAATGTCCTAATCCTGCTCCCATCAAAGCCAGAACTTGAAATGCTTTTTCACCTCTACAAGAGGAAGGTACTGGCGTAAGACATCGCACGCTCCTGGTTTTACTTCTGTAGCAGCGCATCCACCTCTCTGAGCTCTGGGAATACTGACTGCGCTTCGGGATTTGCCACCTGCTTGCCATGGAGATAGATCGGGAGTTTCGGGCCAACAAAACTGAATGGTGACTCAACGTTTTAAAAATGATTGAGTGAGTAATTTTCCATGTGGTTTCATTACAGCATCTTTTGCCCCAAGGATTATTTACTGTCGATTAACTTCCAGCAGGTTTTCACTGCTGGACGAAACCTGGAATTTTAATAAGACGGGAGTTGTTTGAATAGAGAAGTGTTTTTATCCCAAATTGCCCGGTTCTAACAATAATCTCCAGTGAAATCGGCAGTTGTACCTGCTAGCCTGGATGCACGATTCCTTGATGTATTTTTTTTTTTAATCTGTTGTCAAAACACGTTAAATGCTGTTATGGGGCGTTGGGGTGTGTTTTATTTTAACAAACTCCTATTTGAATCATTAACAAAGAAGTGGGCACTGGATGCAGGATATATAGAGTTGGGGAATGGGTTGAGTTAGAAGGAACCTCAAAGCCTATGCAATTCCCACCCCCTGCCCCCGGCAAGGACACCTTCCCCTGGATCAGGTTCCTCCAAGCCTCATCCAACCTGGCATTGAACACCTCCAGGGATGGGGCAGCCACTGCTTCCCTGGACAACCTGTTCCAGGGCCTCGCCACCGTCATCCTGAAGATTTTTGTCTCATCACGTGTAATTGCTACTGATTTTTGTCCCTCTCACTTAGTTTAGAGAGAATTACAGAAATTAATCTTGAATGTCCCTACTAATCAGTCCGGAAAGGGATATTGACCATTAATACATTGTACCTATTTTATTTTTAACTTTTCCTCTGTGAGTTTTTGTGGGTTTTTTTTTTTTTTTTCCTTGAGCTTCCTGGTTCAAGAGGAGAAAAACCCTCCGAACGTGTTTTAGTTACATCACTAATATTAGAAGTGAGTAATCGGGTGGCTTTGGCAGCAGTCGCGTTTATAAATTGTTGGTGAGCAGATGGCTCACCGAGTTGGCGTGCCAACTCCAAACTTTCACAACCATGAGTCAAGTTTTATAGCGCAAGATTGCCTCGCATGCCGTGAGATTTTGTGTGTGTTTGTTTAATAAATGTAATTCTCGATGTGCCTTTGCCTTTCTGAGCTGGGTTTTGCACTGAAGTGTGGCTTTCCAGCTAGCTCTGCGTTTGGGAATGACTTTTGTTCTTAGTTTAATGGAAGAGGAGATTCCTGTAAAAAGCTGAAAAATCAGTAAATATTGGGCCAAGAGACATAAAGGTGAGAGTGGGGAATCCTGGCTAATGTCAAATAGTTCAGATGGTTGAGATCATTCATATTCTTACGCTTTTAGCACCTCCTGGTTTATGGCGCAATGATTTGCGAGGAATAATTTGCTGGTGTCTGTAATCCTGGATGTGCAGATCTGTGCCGACGCGTTTGTTCCCCCGAATGCAGGGCTTAAGTCCTTGGGCAGCACGGAGTACAAATGTTAGGTTTGGAAATGCAGGAGTGAGGATTTTTCCGTAAGCAAAATGTAGCAGTAAGGAAAGAGAGCTGAGCTGGAGTGCTCGGCTGCTCTGGCTGTGAACGCAGGGAAGCTCCAAAAGGGTCAGATCTTGATGCACTGGAGAATTTGGAGAAATATCACTGGAAGGATTTTTTTTTTCCTCTCTGTTTTTGCCTTTTAAGCTCTTCCTTTGACTAAAATTAACATGCTATATGTGGGTTATAATGCATTGTGGGACCTGTTACAGGATGATAATTAGACCTTATTTCTGAATGATTCCACCCAAAGTGTGCTGTTGTAAATGCTAAACAACCCCGTTTCATCCCTAATCATGTAATTGGCGTGCGCAGCTAATTAGTGTGCGTTCAGTTTAGGGCCAGATTTTTTGGAAATGGCTCCTGTTCTGGTCCTGATTTAGCAAAGCTCTTAAACAGATGATTAACTTCCATTGGCTTTAATAGGACTTAAGCACATTCTTAATCAGGGCCATTGTGTCAAACCATGTCTCTTGGTGACAATCGGAACGACCTGCGGGAGCCGGAGTAAAAATATTTGTAGGTCCTCCTTAAATTCAGAATAATCATTTCTTTGACTTGTGAAGCATTTTGTTTCCGAATCTGAAACTCTGTGTAGATCTCTCTCTCTGTCTTTCTCTTTTTTTTTTTTTATAACCAAACTGTTATTGTCACAATCTAATTGTATGTGTAAAGTTTAAAGATTTTAACTAGCTTGGCAGGAGGCTGTTTACATCAAATCTGCTCAATACACCTTTGAGATGGAGAAGAAGAAAATAGGCATCTGAGAGCGCCTCGCTGGAATATAAATGTCAGCGCTGATAGATATCTATGATAGAAAATTTGTGTGGGAGTAATAATTTAGTAATAAAATAGGTCAAATTAATTCTGATGCTGAAGGGGATACCTTACAATAACCGTTTTGTAATTTTATGTTTGACAGTTTGCTCGGCATTATGTGGATAGGTGGAGCTGGGATAATGTAATCCATTTCCAATTGTAAACAAGATTGCTTTAAGAGCTGCTGGAGTAAGATGCATGTTGGCTGACTTTAAGCTGAAAGGTAATTGCCTCTGAATATTAATGTGCATGTGGGGATTTTGTTTTTAATTCTGGGATTTCTTCTTTGCCCTATAGCAGCTCGGAAGAGGCCCCTTTTCTCCCAAGCCCCACTTGGCTGTTAATTGAAGCTGATGGCAAGTGTTGTGCTCTGGGCCCTTTGCTTTCATTTTATGTGGCCTGTGTACCTCGGAGAACGCTGCTTTCTCTTTTTGTGTTAACCCCCTTTGGAGTAAATGAGGGGTTTTTTTTGGAGATGCTTTTGCTGGGAGCAATTTCTGCAGTTTCCAGGGACACTTTATAGCAGCTTCCAGTACGGAAAGGGGCTCCAGGAGAGCTGGGGAGGGGCTTTTGATCAGGGAGGGCAGGGACAGGATGAGAGGGAAGGGTTTGAAGCTGCAAGAGGGGAGATGGAGATGAGATCTTAGGAAGAAATGTTTTCCTGTGAGGGTAAGGAGGCCCCGAGCGGTTTTACTGTGGTGGTTGCCCCATCCCTGGAGGGGTTCAAGGCCTGGTTGGATGGGGCTTGGAGCACCTTGGTCCAGTGGGAGGTGTCCCAACCCAAACCATTCTTTGATTCTATGATTGTAAGTCACAGCACTACTTGAGTTGTAGCCTCTTAGAGAGAATGGGAGTTAAGGGGCTGATCCTGTGCTGTGTAACTGGAGAGCCTCCTCAGGAGTCGTTTAGGACCCATCCAAAGCCCACAGCACTTCGTGGGAGACTCCGTGCCTAGTTCCACGCACTTTTGGAGCTGCTCTCTGCCATGGTTAGGAAGTCGTAGGTAGTGACAAGCTTAAGTTTGGGGGAATATCAAATGCCTGCGTTAGTATATGGAATTGTTTTAGGCATGGAAGGGAACAGCCAGGTGACGATTCAGCTGTACCTTGTCTTTTCATTTAAATTGGCTTCTCTGAGCTCTTCTGTTACCCACAACTTGGAGCAAGCTCAGCTGGACTGGTGTTGAGCAGAGTGTAACTTCAACTCCGCTCCGGAGAAAGCCACAGTCGAACAGCACAATGGGAGCATGAAAACCTGCTGTGTGCCCGGTTTTAACCTGCCTGCGTTTCAGTGGCACTGGACGGATGGGCTTTATTGACTTAGGACTGTTTAAAGAAGTCAAGACTGGCAAGTGCCTCACGTGATCTTCTAGCGGAGGTGACTGTTCCTACGGCAAGCATTCCAAGCGGAGTTCTGCGTGCCTCGTTCTCTGTGAAAATGCCAGCAGTTGGTCTGAAAAAAAAAAAAAAAAGCAAAAACAAACTCCAAAAATAGGGTATTTTTGCCTTGGATCGCTTCAGTTTACTGTGTGGTCTCACACAGTGCGAGGGTCTGGGCAGGGGTGGAAGCTGCTGGTGCCAACGTTTCTGCCGAGGCAAGTGTAAGCTGAAATGACGCTTGGAGCTGACGCATCTGTACGTGGCGTTGGTCAAGGAGGCAGCAAGCTGTTTTTTCTGCTGTCTCTGCCCCAGTTACCTCTTGCAGAGAGATGAGGCCAGTGGCTGCGAGGCACCGGCTTCACAGCCAACCTGTTTGCCGGTCACCTTTAGCTCCTGGCTCACAGTTGGACTATAACCCCATATAATGTCTCTAGTTAAACAGTGGGGTGAAGCTAGGCGGTGTTATGGGTGGGAACCACTAAACGGAGCCCGGCCGATGTCTTCCCCGGTCTTGCACCTTGCAGAAACTTGGGGCTATTGAGGCTTTTTTTTGTTCTAGAATTAACTTCTTTTCAAGTTTCCGTAGTGCCCCGTCTCCCGTGACTTGGTCTGACACCTCCTAAAGTCAAGGGAGGGTCCTTGCAATTATTCAGTCATTTTTGCAAAGCGATGGTGCTTGTAGCAAAGCTGTTTTACCGATGCCTTCGCAAAGAAATTATTTAGCTACAGAAACATTTGACTGTAGGCTGGTAAGCAGAAAAAGTGAGTGTGTGTGGGTTTGTGAATGTATGTTGCCCATTAAGGAGTCTCGTTCTATGCTGGGGCTGCTTCAGTACTATGATAAAAAATAACAGAAAAGGATTATAACAACTAATTAAGTTGTTTATTAATGGACCGAGCATTATCTTAAGGGGAGCAGTTTAAAAGTGTGTTTAACGGAAGCTGACTGGAGGTACAGCCTGTGGCTATTACAAACTTTGTTTTATAATAGCATGTATTTTTCAGTAGCTCCATGCCGTGCTGTAATGTGGTCGGAGGGGGAGAAATAGAAAACTGGCCATTTCCTGGCAGAGAGCGAGAAGTTTCTACTCTGTCAGAATGCTCCTTACACCGTGATAGGTTTATAATTATTATCCTAAGATTGATGGGGTAGGGGGGGCAGTGTAAATTTGTGCAGCAGTAATCCATTAAGAAATCAATAATCATTCCATCCCGAAATGCAGTTTCTCTACAGCGTTATAAATGCACACCAAAGATTTGAAAGTCTGCTTGTCTCCCCTTCTCCGCCCCCCCTCCTCCTGCTTCCCTCGACTCCAAATTCAGACTCCTTTGCCGTGTTGGAGAAGCAATCATCTGGTAGGACTCTTCTCTTGGAAAAACAAGGGTGGTGGTATTAGCATAAGCACAAGAGCCAGTAAAACTTTTTATTGTGAGCTTTGCTTTCTCCCCAGTTCCCTTTCGATCTTGGGGAAATTCCCCCTCTTCTCTGCCTGGATTTCATCCCTCATAGTTGAAGGCAACGAAGCTTCATGCCCTGTTTCTCCGTAGAGGGCTGTGGAGAGGAAGTGTTGGGTAAATGCGAAGTCGCGTTATGTGTACATTTCCTCCCTCCTCCTCCTCATTCAGCCTTGGCTCTTCACAGAACCGAACAGAGCTTTGGCTGTCAGAGCTTAGCGCATCCTGCAGGACTTGCCTTTCCGTTCTGAATCCTCCCCAGTTGGGCAAACATCGTTCTGAAATGCTGCTATGAGTTATCCCCTGACCTGCAGAGCTCAGAACCTGCTTTAGCTTGGAGTAACGGTGTTTGTAGCTGATAAATAGCAGGCTGTAGGAGGGAAACAGAGGGTATTACTTATGCTTCTTAGTGGAAGATTAAATGATATGGAGCGAGGTACTGGTCCCGTCTGGTTTTGTTCTCGCAAACAAAATTGCGGATGGGCAGGGAGGTGCTGTTGCTGTAGGATGAGCCACCAAACATGGCATATTTTAATATTACATTTCCGTGTGTTTTATTTTCATTCTTCCTCTACTTCCTTTTTATGAGAACAGGTTGCAAATTCACTTCTAATGGAAAATACCTCCATTTTCTATTTGAGTTTAAATTACTATTGTTTTTAGCTAGCTATTGATTGAAAAATGGGGCATCGTCTCATGATAGACTTAGCTCTTACATATTTGTGGTCCAGATCTAACTTCACTCCTGTTTGTTCATCTGCACCAATGAAAGGCATGTTCAGCTTGGAATGGGTGGGATAACTTGGTGCCTGCCTCTTACTCTTCTGAGAACGTTATCATCTAGTGCATGGACACTCACCGGCCTTTTGGCTTTTTTTCAGTGAGTTTTCCTGGAGCCTGTGCTCTACGAGGACAGGTTGAGAGAGTTGAGGTTGTTCAGCCTGCAGAAGAGAAGGCTCCGGGGAAACCTTGGAGCAGCTTCCAGTGCTGAAAGAGGCTCCAGGAAAGCTGTGGAGGGGCTCTGGATCAGGGAGTGCAGGGGAAGGATGAGGGGGAACGATTTGAAGCTGAGAAAGGGGAGATTGAGACGAGATATGGGGGAGAAATGTCCTCTACTGGGGTTGAGGAGGCCCTGGCCCAGGTTGCCCAGAGCAGTGGTGGCTGCCCCATCCCTGGAGGGGTTCGTGGCCAGATTGGATGAGGCTTTGAGCAGCCTGATCCAGTGGGAGATGTCCATGCCCACAGATGGGCTTTGAGGTCCCCTCTAACCCAAGACCAGAGCTTTCATCAGACCTCTCTTTTTGCCATTTGGGAATCTCGGGTTATGTCCAGAGGACCAGCAATGTAAAGCGTGGGTTTTACTTGTAACTTGGCTCATGTGTACCTTGGTTTATCAGAGCAAGCCGTGAGAATACCCACGCGTCTGGAATTGTCCATATATTTCTGTGTTCACAGGCTCTCCTCTTAACCAGGGGTTGTGGAAGAGCTGGTGATGAGTGAAAATGGGCACTTGGAAGCAGACACTGTTTCTCGTCTATTTGGTTGCTCTAAAACAGTTTCAAGCTGCTGTCATGGTAAATTCCCTCGCTGTAATCCTGCATGGGAAAGCTTTCATGCGTGGCTTGATGGTGGGGCGGCTTGACTCCTACTGGTTTGCAGTGGAAAACGTGAAGCTGTGATGCTAACAGGAAAAGGCCCAGATACCATCAAAAAAAATGGGTCTTGTCAATCATGTTCAGTTGGTTTCCATTCAGCATGAACTTTTTGTCTGGCGAGTTGCGTTTATAACTTCTCTAAGGCCACAAACCCCATACTGGGTTGTTTTCCTATCGGTGAAGAATACTTCTTCATTTATCTAAACCTGCCCGTCCTGCTCGCATCTTGGAAGCTTATGAATTTAGCGAGGAGTGGCGCTTTGTGGGGTTTGGCTTTTGTTAATTCAATGTTTTATGCCACTTCTCTGCTGGCGCACGTACTGATCAATGGGTTTTATACGTCAGCACAATTCTTCATGTTGAAAAACCACTTTTTTTGTACCTCCGGTCAACTCGTGATGTGGAAGTAGCAGCTGATTGACAGCTGATTGTTCTGCAATGATTTGCTGAAGCGTTCATGCAAATGACATGTGGCTTTTCAGCGAACTAGTAAGACTTTATCACGTCTTTTTGGGTTTTACCCATTACCATTTTTTTCCAGTGGTTTGCAAACTGGGGAGTGCTTAAAGCCCAATATCAGCTCACAGGATGCTGAGTTAACAGATAGGGCTTCATTAGCTCTCAGCTGCATGTCTTTACTTCACAAGTCTCTATTTAGAATTACCTGAGTGGTTATTTTCCAGTGTGGTTTTCTAAAACAAACCTTTTCTGCCTTTTTTTTTTTGTGTTGATGCTCTTTTATTGAGGTACAGAAAGCTCATCACCATGTCCGTAACACCTATGAGCGTGTACGCGTCCACCGATAGCTTGAGTGGCGAGTTACAGAAATTAGTGTAAGAGGCTCTTCGGAAAGAAAATTCTTCAAAGAGAAATATTTAACAAATTGAACAGCTAAGAGCTGCCATCTCAATCAATAAGTCAGAGTTAATTGGCTGTGTACAAAGCATTTTTAAATGACTTCCATGAAGATTCTGCATGTTAGGCTTAGAGTGCCTCTCTAGTAAGGCTGGTCGCTTCTAAAAAGTGCGTATTTTCAATTTATTTTCCTCATTTCCAAACCCGAACCCATTTTGTGTTGCAGCTGTGGGCCTCACTGAGCGAATAAGTCTGTTTATAACAGCTTTGTGGTTCTTCTGTTCTGTGTGTGCCCCCATATGAGTATCCCATGCTGAAGCGACTGCAAACAGCTGCTCTAGAAACAGTCGCCAGCCACCCTCAGCCCGTGGGCAATAACACTGCTGTGAACATATCGTATTTAGGTCTCTGTGTCACCTCCTTTTTCTATTTCTGTTGCTGTGAGCGTTATCGGAGTCTCCCAAGTGCAACACGTTGACCACAAGCCACATGTTAGGGCCAACACTCCTAAACTGCCTGATCAACTTTGTGCTTGTAGATGTGGCTGAAAACATTTTAGAATTAAAAGGGAGAAGGAACCCCAAACTCACTTTTTAGAAGAGTGATGGATAAGGTTCAGAAAGGGTATTTCATCCAAAAATTTCAAAGTCTTCTTTAAGGATGAACAAACAGCATCCTCTGTCTGTTTAGAGAACAGTGATAAGAGCTCATGCTCTCTTTCAGGAAAAGCCACCCGTCTTTGGGGTGTCTCGCTTGGGAGTTTGTAGGCTTGACTTTTAGAGATGATGTGGATTGCTAGACCGTTTGCAAATGGGTTGAGTATATCTGAAATTGGACTCTTCAAGAGTTGCTCCTATGTGATTCGGTCAGTGAGAGGCAGTGAGTCAGTGACTGAGCCACAACAAAGCTGGAATCCCTGTCTTCCACCTAGAAGTTCACTGCACCAGACCAGAACTTCTCACTGTGTGGGTTGTGTGGAAGGGTTAAACGTGTTTAATGAAGCTCCTTCCCTATTTATTTTGCTTCCTAGTCCCCCTTCTTCCCCTCACCCCCCACCCAGTAAAAGTCTAGGTCAACTGTAAAAAAGAAAGAAATCCCTACCATAAAGTCGGTAGAATTGTGGGTGGGAGGGAATGGTTTGAAGCTGAAAGAGGGGAGATGGAGATGAGATCTTAGGAAGAAATGTTTTCCTATGAGGGTGGGGAGGCCCTGGCCCAGGTTGCCCAGAGCAGTGGTGGCTGCCCCATCCCTGGAGGGATTCAAAGCCAGGTTGGATGGGGCTTGGAGCCCCTGATCCAGTGGGAGGTGTCCCTGCACATGGCAGGGGGTGGGACTGGATGGGCTTTGAGGTCCCTTCCAACCCAAACCATTCCATGATTCTAAGTAGTTCAAAACAAACTGCTTTCTCTTCCTTAAATGCTTGTCCTGGAAATTCTTTTTCTATTTTGTCCCACCAAAGGTCCTCACCAGGACTCGTAAGCTGAAGGAGTGCGATCGTTCTCAAATCATTTGAGCAATGCGCTGTCTCCAGTGGAGAAATGTTAACAAATCTCGTTCAGGCTAATTCTCCCTTGCTTGGTCAGGAGAAAAAGGGGGGAGTAAATCATTGAGTAGGTCTATCTCCCATTCAGCAGGAGCTGCACATGATGGGATTATTAGTATTTCTAAACTAAAGCCCCTGACAGATCCTTGGATGCTTAAAGCTGTTGTGATGCTTTACCAGATGGTTCAGAAACTCAGACTGGAATATTTCATTGGCTGGTGCTGAACAATGACATTTCAAACCCACACGTTCGTTTGGATTTTAATTTTCAGGAGGATTAAAGCTTTTTGGGATATGGGCTGTCTCTTTTCCGTATATATATATATACTCAGCACGTTATGTAGTTTAGATGCTTTTGCAGAGTGGCTTTGTAACTCATCGCATCACTTAGGAAAGAGCAGTTTGAACTGTTGCACGTTTTTAGCCACGTACCTGGAACAGCCGAGCGTGGACAGGATCGGCGTGCAAGTTGTTGCCTCGCTGAGAGCAACAAGCATGACGACGGCAACGCTTTGTCTTGTATCTGGTAATTGTGTGCACAGGTGATGATGCTGAAACATCCCAGTTTTGATGCTGCATCCATCTGTTCTTTTCAGTTCTCAAATCTTGTCTTTGAAGCCCCGTTCCTGCAAATACTAACACGTTTGCATAACTTGTACGGAGAGGAGCGTTGATGTTTATCCCTGCGAGGTGCTGGGCTGTTCCATCCTGGCTCTATGAGACACTTTGAATGAGACCCCACTGCTCTAGGGGAAAGATCAAAGGGAATCAGTTGGTTTTCTCTCCTTTCCAGTGCCATGGCATTTTGCAAGCAGGATGGAGTGCCCCTCTGGCAACATTTAAAATGTTTTATGGGCCTGCCAAGTTCGGCAGTCCTACCTGGCCGCCCTCGAGGTGTCCTGGTTAGAACTGGGACCTTTTTGCTGCTTCAGAACTGCCCTGAAGCAGGGATGGGAGCATTACTATTAAATTCCCTTCTAAATTCCTTAGGGCAAAGATTGCTGTTTTGTTGTGTGTAGATATATCGGGTAGGTTACTGTGTAAAAATGTAAATGCAGAGGTCATTTTGGGATCCGGGGAAGGATTGGAGCTTAGTATTTGAGGAATGGAAAACTTAAGTTATAACACTTGTTGAAACAACAGTGTTAACGCACGTTCTACAAAGCAATGAGCCAGGATGCTGTGCTGACAAGTCTGAGAGGTTTTGCTTGCTTTCTGCCCTCTCTGATCCCAAATGTCTCTGTTAAGAGAAAAGCATCGCTGGGGAAAGAGTTTGGTTCTGTTAGTGGTCAAGGTTGGACCAGGCTGCCCAGGGCGGTGGTGCAGTCTCCTTCCCTGGAGGTGTTCACAAAGCGTGTGGCCGTGGCGCCTGGGGACATGGTTTAATCGGCACGGTGGGGTTGACTTGACGGTTGGACTGGGTGAGCTGAGAGGTCTTCTCCAACCTTGATGATTCCATGATTCTCTTCTGCGTTAGGAAGAAAAAGGACTTTTTATCTAATTATTTTGGTGTGTTAGTCCGGTAGATTTAATCCCATGGTTCTCCATGTGATTTATTCCATTTGTACACGACCGTTGCACGGTATTAGATAATACAGATTATTATTTTTTTTCTGTTGAACAAGTATTCCCTCGGCTTGTCACAAAAAGCTGACACATGTTCATTGTTCACTTGGGGAGTTCTGCATCTGCTGGCACTTCAGACATAATCAGTTTAAATTTCAGCAGCTGATTAGTGCTCACCTCTAACCAAACTGAGAAGCGGCTCCTCCAAATGGTAACAAATAATATCCTAATTAGTCCTCTGCGTAACAATAGCGGGAGTCTTAGCTGAAAGCTACTGATCTCGGAGGCCTTTCTGTTCTAGTCCACTGGCTTTACAGACTGTCGTATCAGCGTTTATGCTGAGCTTTTATTCCCCCTGCCTCAAAAATGCCTCGCAGAGCAATTAATTATGTACCTGAAGATAGACATTAGGCACACAACAATATTCCACACACAGTTATGAATGTTTCATTAGTGCCAGTTAATTTATGTGTGATTATGAAAGCAGGAGAAGGAATGCTGGGCAGGACTCCAGGATTATCCTGTAGCGTGTGGATGCTCGGTGTCCCCGGGAAGCTGTTTGACCTGGCCAGCCGGTGCAGCCGAGTGCAGCGCACGCTGCCTTAAACACTGCTTTGCTCAAAGCAGGAACCCACAGAGTGAGCGGAGCAGAAAATAAAGGGAGGAGGACAATACGGAGAGCGACTCCTCTGTGCTCCAGAGACTGGTTGTGACAGCACCAGGTTTTACCAGGAAGTTTGAAATGGGTTTATTCTTTTCTGAGTCTGATTAGCTGGTTAGCAAAACATGCCCATCCCTGTCTATTAAACTCCCTGTACTTCCTCTTAGCTAACGCTATTCTGCACAAGCCTGAGGTTTTTAAATAAATGCCCACAAAGGCAGAATTTAACATAAATACCACTCAGAGGGATGGCACAGTAGCTACTGGCATCTCTCAGGACATAAGTCATGTGAGCAACTATAGCTGGATTAACGTGACCTCAATAGGACAAAGAATTGAAGAAAGAAAGGAAAGAGAGAGGGTGAGGGGGGAAATGCTTTAAGATGCCTTTGGGAACATAGAATCATAGAATGGTTTGGGTTGGAAGGGACCTTAAAGCCCATCCAGTTCCACCCCTGCCATGGGCAGGGACACCTCCCATTGGATCAGGGGCTCCAAGCCCCATCCGACCTGGCCTGGACCACCTCCAGGGATGGGGCAGCCACCACTGCTCTGGGCGACCTGGGCCAGTGTTTCACCATTCTCAGCATAAAAAACGTTCTTCGTAATATCTGCTCTGAACTTCTCCTCTTTTAGTTTAAAATCTATGCAACCAAGTTGTCCAAAGGCAGGGTGAGCAAGGTAAACGCCAGAGTGCAGAAATATCCCATGACTTAGAAAGGAAATTTGAAAGTGTCAATTGGATTTTCAGGCTTGATTTAATAACTTTATAGAACCCTGCTTAAGTTGGAAATTGAGAACCTGTTTTAAAACGTAAGTCATCTGTAACAGAAACATAGCTTTAATAACAGCAAAAGCACTGCCTAAATATTTGCTGCTGCTATGTTGAAGTGTACCTAGCTACTAAAACTGGGGGTGTCTCAAAATCTGTGCCTAAAAGGAGAGCCTCTTGCTGAAAGTGTGTTATCATTGTTGTTGCTGTTGCTTTTTCTGTTAGTGCAGGGATATTGGTTTATTCAGAGTTGAGTCAAAGCAGGCAAGTCAGCTCAGAGGTAAAAAAGCAGAAGGATTTGTCCTCTGTAAGCTGGTAAATAAAAACTGGTTTGAGAGGTTGAGGCCAATTCCAATTTGCATTCAGGTTAAGGTTGACATAAATAATAAATTAAAAATTCATCTTGGAAATGAAGCATTTAATTGTCTTTAATATATTAACATGTAAACCAAACGTGTGAATAAATGCATGTTAAGCTTTTTAAATAAGTGCATGGAATATCCCCTGAGGTAGTAAAAAGGAGCGCTCGAGCTGCTATAAGCTACTATATCTTGGGTCTATTTAAAAAGTCACTGGTCTCTGTGGCTAACAGTTGGTGTTTAGAAACCAACTGACAAGTCCAAACGCAGGACAGGGTTAAGTCTTTAAACTGAAGTTTCCTGGTTGCTTTTTTAGGCCCCAACTTTAAAAGGTGATTAAATCACTTGATTATGAATTGATTCACCAGCTCTTTCTCTTCAATAAAATATATTTATCTTTAAAAACAAGAAACACAGTATAAATAGTCTGATTTCGGTAGAGTAGCTGATATGCTCTTACCGAGAAAGTTGTTATTTAGACTAAGAAGATGGAAATTGATGTGGCTGTAATAAAGCGCATGAGAAAAGATCTAAATGGAAGATCACGGCAGGCTATAATAGGTGGGAATTATCAAACTACAAGAAGGGTGCAAGCTCCTTCTCGTTCAGTCTCAAAACGGATTTGTTTCAAATATTCATTAATGAATTGCCATTAAAAACGAAGAGGTACTGATTTATCTTCTGAGTCGAATCAGAAGGCAACGTGAAAGAGAATCGGAGAATTGTACGGAAGGAGTTGACGCAGTTGGGCTGGAGCGATGAAAATGAAATGAAAGGTGATAATGCACGGGGCAAGGTTGGACACACGGGGATTAATAAAGATTTCTGTTATAGCCTGCATGCCTGAAAATGACAGGGGAGGAGAAAGATCTGACTGTAGGTGACACCATGTCAGGCAGCAACATGATAAAGTTACGGATAAAGCCCATGCCATGATGTGATATTGCAGGTAAAGCGTTTCCAGTGGAGAAGGGAAATGTTGACGCCGTTTCACAAGCCTGAGAAGCAGGGTAGGTGAGCCCACGCAGAGGTCTGCGCTGCAGCGACTAGACGTCTTCCGTTTCGTGAACTCGCTCTTAAAACTAGTTCGGGAATCTCTCCTCTCTGTCAAGAAATGAAGGGGTGTTCTGCCAAGTCTAGTCAGCCCGGTGAGTTAAAGGGCATGGGATGGGGCCCATCGAAAAGGAAGGGAAGGGGTGAATATTGGGGAGGGTGACAAGCTGTTTAAACTTACTGAGTTGTCACGAGGAGCAGCAGACAATGAATAAAGCCAAGTCGCCATTTCGCTCCTGCCAGAATGAGGGCAGGAGTCAGACACGGTTCTGAACGGGATCATATGGCGCGACAGCCTGATGGCGAAGGGCTGAGAGTCACGTAGGGCTACGAGGCACCTTTTCATGTTATAGAGGTCACCGATGGTGTGGCCTGTCTGGATCCTAAGCAACGCCTTCCACATCGTCTCAAATTCTCACTGAAAGGCTGGCGGCATTCCCTCTCTGCTCTGAAGCCCAGGCCAAGGCCGGCAACGTCTGTACACGTACACAAGGTCATCCTTTTCACAGTTTTACGTTGAAAGAGGGGAGATTGAGACGAGATCTTAGGGAGAAATGTTTTGCTGTGAGGGTGGGGAGGCCCTGGCCCAGGCTGCCCAGAGCAGCGGTGGCTGCTCCATCCCTGGAGGGGTTCAAGGTCAGGTTGGATGGGGCTTGGAGCCCCTGATCCAGTGGGAGGTGTTCCTGCACATGGCAGGGGGTTGGAACTGGATAAGCTTTAATGTTCCTTCCAACCCAAACCATTCTATGGGCCGCAGTTCAATTGTGCTGCGACAGCAACCTCATTTCCATGTACTTCTGATTACTTTTTGCAATTCTAGCATGAGTTTGCTGTGTTTGAGGTGGGCTGTAGTAGGGAAGCCAGGGTTTTCCTTGACGAGACCTGCACTAGGTCTACAGCAAAGAAGTGGTTGCCTGCAAGAAGTCCCAAGATGCCTGAGGCGTGTGTATGAGATCCCCGTAGTTGGATGACATGCTCTGTATTGTACTACAGAGCTGTGCGAGCTTGGAGTTAGTTAGGAGTCGAGTCTCTTCTGGGCCGCAAGGCTATGCCAAAATTGGAGTCTTCAGACATTTGTGTTTCCTCCTCTCCTTACAAGAGGAAGGTGAAAGAAAGAAAACAGTCTCGCTGAGCAGCTGTGGAAGGAGTCTAAATGATGTGGTACTTTGGCACTGTTCAGTGTTGCTCTTTCATTAGCTGTGGGAGCAAGGTGACTTCATTTCTCCGTAATAACCCTTGCTATCCAAACCTGAGGCCAGCCATGCAGCAACCTAAATATTTTGAGAAGGGGAAGAAGGAATAGAGTAAAAGAACATTTTAAGCAATATGTCCCTATTCCTAACAAATGTCTTCATAATGCATAGTTTCTAGTCTGACATTTTCCCCTTGAAAATTATGCTTCATACCTCTCATGTGCATTTTAATTGACTTTCATATGATTTTTTGTACCCCTCTACTTAGATTGTAATCTTGAGTACAAAGGGAAAGTTAGATGGAAAGAGTATGTCTGCGGATTCTGTGTTCTTCACAGGCAGCGGTACATGTGGAGTCTGAAAACCCCGTGGGTTCCTTTTTCCACTTGCTTTGCTGAGGGCAAATTTAGTCCTCAATTTTAAATGAATGAGTGGTGGCAGAAATTTTTTATATCTTTTAAAAAATGTGTCCTTGTTTTTGTTTATCACAAGGCTCGGTAGCAAACCGTCGTTGGGTTTCCTTAACCAGGTATTTATTTTCTGTAGAGAAGGAATGCCGTTCTTCTGTAGTGTGTTCACTGCAGTGATCACAATTCCATTTTATAATTTACCTTGATTCTGCTATGAAATAGGCTGGTGCAAAGTCACTTGTCAAACAAACAGTGTGCTGCCCCGATAGTAAATGAGATGAGGGGTTCATCGGAGCTGGCTAACTGGGATTTTAGGCAATAGTCGGTCAGCTGGTGGTGTCCTATGAAGAATAAGTAATAACGACTTTGAGAATTGTAAATGTGCATGTTAATGCCAAGCAGGCCGGCATATATTTTCAAAGCAGCTTGAAAAGCTAACTAATGTTGTTATCAAATAGAATCATAGAATAGTTTGGGTTGGAAGGGACCATCCAGCTTCATCCCCCTGCCATGGGCACGGACACTTCCCACTGGATCAGGCTGTCCAAGCCCCATCCAACCTGGCTTGAACATCTCCAGGGATGGGGCAGCCACAATTCCCCTGGGCAACCTGTTCCAGTGCCTCATCACCCTCATCGTGAAGGAATCCCTCCTTATGTCTAGTCTAAATCTGCCCTTCTCCAGTTTATAGCCATAATAATGCAATTTGTGCATGTACCTCCTGCGAGCTGCTTTGAAAGCGTACCTGTAAGTGTCAGAAGTTTTCTGAACCAGTGTTGAAGACTTACTGTATTTTTTACAGGCTCAGAATAGGCATTTCCCAGTAGTGTCAGTTTGTGTTGCGTCTAAAGTATATACTGGAAGAAACTACAGGTGATTCTTAAAAAAAAAACAACAAACAAACCAAAGTCAACCTCAAAATTATCTTTTAATACAGAATTTTCACATTTCTGAGCTGTCTGATGTGACAGTGAAAGAGGCTTGGCTTTTCTAGGAGATAAATATGCTCATTATATTTATGTATTAGTGTATATCTCTAGTGCTATTCAGAAGAAAGGCTATTCTAGCCACTCTTGCCTCAAGATATCTTGTCTGTCAAATGTGAACAATAAGAAATAGCGCACGTATCCACACTGAATATAATTTTGGTGCTTTGGTGATTTCTTTGGGGGGAGAAGAGTCGCCGCAGATTAGTACCTGAGGTTGGTTCTTGGAGTACGATAACTTCTTATCTCATGGACAGTTTGGTGGCAAATAGGGATTGGTTATTGCAAATTTATTTCTGTGTCTACACTTGTTTCATAGAACGATAGAATGTTCTGAGTTGGAAGGGACCCACAAGGACCATCGTGTCCAGCTCCTGTCCCTGCACAGGACAACCCCGACGTTCACACCGTGGGGCTGAGGGCATTGGTCAAACCCTGCTGGAATATTGTCAGGCTGTGCCTTCTTCCCTGGGAGCTGTTCCAGGGCTCCACCACCTTCTTGAGGAAGAAACTTCTCCTAATGTCCCACCTAACCCTCCTCCGGCACATCTTCCTGCTGTCCCCTCAGGTCCTATTTCCCCTGCTGGGTTCCTGTCTCTATCAGGGCTGCTTAACAAGACGAAGGAAAAGCACAGTGGTGAAAACTGTCACCGACTGAGTTTTTGCCCATTTCCTTTAAATGCGAACGTAGTGTATTTCCATTTTGTAAAGGAACCTTTTTGCTGGAGCCAAGCTGAAAAATGGAACCTGGGAGCTGCATGTGTGGACAGACCTTGGTTTGATACAAGGGCCTTTGCATCACCAGTGTTACTAAGACCAAATTGGTCCAGGGTTTCTCTATACCCACTGCAGGCAGTAAAGCTGAAGACAAGTACAACAGTTGACTTGAGAAAATTCAGTGTCTAAAAGCCAGGCAGCAGGGAAGCGTCTTGCTCTGTTCTCATAGTAGTTCTGCTGAATAATCACTTGGCAAACTGCCGGGACACGTTAGAGAAGCTGCAGTTTAGGTATAGGATGTTTTGAGAAGCTAACGCTTAGCTGGATGTAAGACGTGCTGTGCGATAAGAACGTTGTTTCCTCTTTTTCTTAAACCATGTCGGTGATCTGCAGAGTTTGAGGTGCTCGGTGCAGATGATCAAATCTGATTTTGTGTCTGCCTGATGGCGGTGAAACTGGCAAAATTGAGGGCACTTCAGGGAGAGGAGACAGTCTTTAGGATAACTTTATTTTTTTTACTTTTATTTGCTGAAGGAAGTATCACGTGGCCTGTGCTCCCTGTCTTTTATTCCTTCTGAGCTCCTGGAGCTGTATTTTTGCTGTTAGCTGGCTTTTCAGCAGAGACCAGTCCAACACAAACCAGCTGATCGGGGAGCTTAGGTGGATTCATCCAGAGCTGCTACTTAGTAAATCTCCTCAGTTAAAAACTTCACTTTTCTTCTCCGAGTTACAATACTGGCCCAAGTGAGCCAGGCATCGAAGCAAATCTGTTTACTTCTGTTCCTTTTTTCACACTGCCCCTTCGTTTCTGGACCTTTTACTCCTGTGAAACAGTTGGCACGTGAACGATGTCTGTCCCTCCTGTACTGATAAAACATTTCATAAAGGTCTCCTAGAAATTGTCCCTTCTGCTGGGAACCAACCTGCCTCCTTCGGTTGTTCTTCAGAGCGTGTGGGGTTTGGTATTTGCCGTCTCCCTGGCTTTTTTTCATTGAAATAATAAAATGTCTTTGAGGAACTGTATTGGGATTTATAGAAGTTAATCAATATGAGTATTTAGCAAATGCTTCGGTCCAACTTTGATAGCACGGTGTTTGGTTTTCCGCTTGGTTACCTGTGAGTTATCCTCTCCTCAACCCAGGGTCTGAAGATGCTTGCAGGCCCCTTTAGCTTGTGCAGGATTTGACGGTGGACTAAAAAGCCTTGTTGAATGAAGCCTTCTACAAAAATAACCACGTACTTTGCTCTTTCAGTCGTTCCCCTGTGTGATACTAGAATTTCTCAGCCACGTTTCTGCCGTGGTCCGCAGTTAAGAATGGAGGAATCTGGCTGTTTTAGCCGTGGTAGGAGCAACTGTCTCTGTTCTCTTAAGCTCGATCTTGAATTTAGCTGGACTTTTTGCCCCCATTCTTCCTAGACCTTTTCTGGTTTCCACAGCATCTTTGTGACCGGTATAAAAGCAGCCTAATCTTTTTTTTTTTTTTCTTTTCTTGACCATTGTGGTGGGTTGTGATGTTGAGCACTCGTGTACGCCAGGTGTGAACCGGTTAGGCACACAGGGCTGTATCTTGATGAAGCTGCTTCAGGCTCACCCATCAAACTTGACATATGATGGCTCTGTTCCTTCACTGATCCAGTTCTGGTTTGATTTAGTTTCGTTCCTTTGCTTTTCAGCAACTGTAATGTGATGTGCAAATGTAGAACACTGAAACGTGGAAGGGAAGAGTGAACCAAAACCACATTATGGACTTCTGTCAAACATATACAGGCTTTTTCTTACGTATTTATAAATAAATGAGTATCTATGTATTTTTAAAAGAGGTTTAAACTGACCTGTGGAGTGATTTTCTGATTTCATTCCAACCTGAAATATTTTCACTTTGGGTACCCTTTGACTCCTGCTCTTAATTCTATTTACTGTGCAGGCTCCTACTTTAGATCTTCTTCCAAGACTCTTCACCTCTAGCTGTTGCTGCCTGGTGCAGAGTCCTGTGAAATGCTTTTTAGCGCTCAGAGTATACAACATCCCCCGAAATTCCTTCGTGTCGCTGCAGTACCGTCCCCAGGGAATTCCTGAGGCTTTGCTAAGCGTGACCTCTTCTGCCTCGCTCCAGCCGCCACAGCCTCAAGCTCATCGCATTCCACATTTTCCTGGCGTTTCGTCCTTTATGGCATGCAGTTTCCAAAAGTCTCTCCCTGCAGTCGATTTTCAGCTTTGTGGCTAATAATGTTACCGCTTATCTCTGACCTGAGATAAAGTGATACTAAACCGAAGGCTTTTCTAACGTAATTCACTGAAGATTAAGGCTGTGTTGTACAAGTCTTGGTACGGGATCATTTCTGGGACAGCATCATTCTTGTGATGGGGTAGAGTTAAGCTCCTTCCTGTATATTTATTTATTTGCTCGTATCTATTTCAAGTTTTAATAGGAATAAAAGAGTTTTTTTTGCTTGTTACTCAGGGGGAGGCGAGTTTGTAGCCTGCCTTCCTTTTATTTTCTTTGGATGGTATTATCTGAAAACAACATAACATGCTTATTTCAGGTTTGCAGAGAAGGCAATTTTAGAGCGAGCTGATAGTGAGCCAAAGACTCTGAAACTTTAACGTTGTGGTTAGCAGCCAGCCAGTCTAGGAAATTAGGTCACCATTACCTCACTACTTCATTTTTTATTTCCTTAAATCCTGTAGTTGACACTGTTGCTGTCGGACCAGTGACACTCCACTGGTCGGGTGGGTTGGATCCTTGGCTGACAGGAGGAAGGAGACCACAGGAAAGGTCTGAGGCTCCCGAGGGGTGAATTGAGTGTGTGAAGTCAGTGTTAGGAGGGGAACAGCAGTGAAAGAGGTGTAAGTGGCTCCAGGAAAGCTGGGGAGAGGCTCTTTATCAGGGGGTGCAGGGATCAGATGAGGGAGAACGGTTTGAAGCTGCAAGAGGGGAGATTGAAATGAGATCTTAGGAAGAAATGTTTTGCTGTGAGGGTGGGGAGGCCCTGGCCCAGGTTGCCCAGAGCAGTGGTGGCTGCCCCATCCCTGGAGGGGTTCAAGGCCAGGTTGGATGGGGCTTGGGCAGCCTGAGCCAATGTGGAGTGTCCCTGCCCATGGCAGGGGTGGAACTGGATGGGCTTTGAGGTCCCTTCAAACCCAAACCATTCCATGATTCTGTGTCTGGCTTGTTTGGGAAGGCAGGTCTGAGCAGAAGCTGATCTTTGATACGGTACGAGTAGGTTGGGCTGGGGGATCTGGGTGGTTTGCAGAGCTTATGGTAGGAGATGCTTCCTGGAGGACTGTGGCTTAGCAGAGAGGAGGCCAGACACGATCACAGTCCTCGGGGGGAGGCAGTTGCAGGGCTCCACCTGCCTGAGTGGGTATTTGCCTCTGCGCTCTGGGCTGTTGCAGCCTCCGCTGCAGCAGAAATCATCCCCGTGTGGGCTGGTGGGATGAGGTGGGAGCAAAAGTAACTTGAAAACTCGTACCTATTTATATAGATAGAAAAAAAAAAATCATTTTTCTTCTCTTGGAAATGCTATTAGCAGAGTCTGGGAGTAGCTGAAAGCTTTATTCCCATCTGTTACACTGTGCATGGCTCTTCTAAGGTGTGACCTTATCAAAGCTGGAATCAAAACACAAAGTATAACTCCAGGCAGGCTCAATCTAGTTGAGATTCCCTTCAATAGACCATGGTAATGGGGAACAATAGATGTGCTGCTGAAGTTCATTCTTTACTTAAGTGTGGGTTTATTGGCAGTTAGTGTGTAAAAGTAACACTTGTTGGCTTGAGGATCCGTCCTCCTGCTTTCAGACTTGTATTTGCTCTTTTTGCCTACAATTAAGGTTGGTTTCCACTCCAACCATGGCATTGACTGAGTCAGTAGAGTCCTAACTGCCACATTAGAAGAACAGGTATTTGTGCCATGGTGGTCCCGCTGCAGAACCTTCACTGCTGAGTTTCCTTCGCAGCGCAGGAGAACAATTTAAATCTTGGATTAGCCTTCCGGGCTCGGGAAAAGACATCCTTTCAGAGCAAACTAGCATAGCGTTGTGTGAGCTGGGCTTTGTTGGCTATTCAGGTGTGCTTTGGTGCTTTGTGAGGGCTATCAGTGGGGATGTCATGACTAACCTGGTCAATGAGGGGAAGAAGAGACTGAGAAGGGAAAGGAAGGAACCACTGGGCAGATTTTGGTAGTTGTGTTTGTCTATAGTCCCCTGACTTGGGCAGATTAGCAAGGTCCTTGAGCAGATAAAGATAAAATTGGCATTGCCCCCATGAACTTGAGTCTCTCAGCCTGCACCACGTTTCTAGGGAAAATGTTTGACCCCGAGGTCTAGTTTTATGGAGGAGTGGTTGTTTTGAGGGAGGTGATTCTCAATGCATGTTGGAAGGTGGGAACTGTATTTTGTATATACTTGAATTTAATTCTCAGGATCTGAAGCATCAGCCTTTGCTTTTTTTTTTCCCTTTTCTTTTTTTTCCCTGCTTCACCTGCGACAGCCTCGGTTTGCAGGTTCCATTCCTCTTGTGGAAATTTTATTGTGCGACTGCTTCCTTGTTTAGTAATACAGTGGCTTGGGAGGAAGCAACTTTAGACTTTTGATCTAATTTTAAACCCGCAGAATAGGTCATTCGCTCCTCCAAACAATTTCTAAAGATTTTCAAATAAGGCATAAGTTGATTTAGAAGGCGAGGAGTAAAGTGTCGGGGCCAAAACTTTGAAGGAGCTTTTATGTGTAACCTTATTGGGATTTTTAATGGGCTAAATACAGCATTGTAGGCAGAAGCTGTAAGCTGAGAAGCCCTCCGTCTCAGCAGGTCCTTGGGGATATGCCCTTGGGAGGGCTTCCGACTGCAAGAAAATGTGGAAAAACAAGAAGATTGCTCTGCAGGGATGGACAATAATGCAGGGAGAGGTTGGGAAAGATAAATCCTTCTGGCCCCCTTCATTATGAGAGTAAACCGACACTCTTGGCTAGAGGCCAGTGAAACCTGGGAGATCTAGGATGGTGCAGACAGGACTAGCAACAAGTTTTGTCAGGGAATGGATTGGATGAGTGCAGATCTGCCTCGGCGTTGTGGTTTTTGTTCTGAATACGGAGCGTTAACCCCTCCGTTCCTGCTGCTTTCCAGAAAGCAGAAACAAGGCAGAGGCGCTCAACCCCCCCCTCATGGAGCAGACGGGGTGGGAGGGAGAAATTGTGGTGGATTTTAATTAAACTTGGAAAAACAAGCGGAGGTAGAGGAATGCTCTGATGGGAGGTGTAGGATTGTCAGAGGAGCGTGTTGTTGTGATGCTGACCCGATGATACAGAGGTTAACAGCAATCCCGTCTTCCCCACGCAGTCAAAATCCAGCAGCTCCATGGAGAGAGGGGGTTGCCAGGCGGATTTACTTAGTCACAAGGAGCGTTTGAAAGAAACAAATGTATATTTTACCGAAAGAAACTGAAAATTATTTTCAGCAAGAAACGCTGCAATCCATCATCCGGAAAGGTGGTGATTTTGATTTAACGTATTGACACGCCCTTTCGGTTTCACCGATGCTGGCCCACCGAGGTATGGCTGAGGTGGGGCTTTCACCGAGACGGGGAAAATGCCTGTGATCTTGAAGGTCTTAACTCTTCAATAAGGTAACGTGCAGCGCCTTTCTTATGTGTGTGGAAACTCATCTTTCTGTAACTGTAAATTTGTCCAGTCTGCGATAAGTGAAAAAGTTTGTCTTTGAAATTACACCGTCAAAGGCTAGATTATCCCAAGAACTCGGGGTCTTAGAATCCTGGAATGGTTTGGGTCAGAAAGGAACTCAAAGCCCATCCAGTTCCACCCCCTGCCATGGGCAGGGACACCTCCCACTGGATCAGAGGCTCCAAGCCCCATCCAACCTGGCCTTGAACCCCTCCAGGGATGGGGCAGCCACCACTGCTCTGGGCAACCTGGGCCAGGGCCTCCCCACCCTCACAGCAAAACATTTCTTCCTAAGATCTTGTCTCAATCTCCTCTCTTTTAGCTTAAAACCATTCCCCCTCGTCCTGTCCCTGCACTCCCTGATCCAGAGCCCCTCCCCAGCTTTCCTGGAGCCCCTTTCAGTACTGGAAGGCAACTGAATATTTCTACTAAAGTGCGTCTCTGATGTAGTCAGAGGTGTGAACGCAGCTCCTGCGTCCCAGCAGCACTGGCTCAGCACACACTGGGTACCAGTCCCGGCTGTGGGCACTGCAGCCACGGCTCTGGTACCCAGGAGAGCAACGAAGCCACAGATGCTGCTGGAGAACAACCTCTAAAGTTGGCTCTGGCTGTGTTGAGCATGCCTGCAAGCCCGTGTGTGTTTGCACGATCTCATGATCTTCAGGGAACGGCATTTAATTTTTTTATGGGAGCTGCGTGTAAACATGAGAGGGTAGAATTTGGCCTGTAAATAGGATCTATTTGGGAATAAGCCTTTTCCAGAGCTATATAATGATAGTTTTCATTTCTTCAGTTAGAAACAAACGAGGGCCACAATCCTAAAAAGGCTTGCATGGAGGCTTTATTTTAAGATTCACCAAGTACTGAAATTAGCCTGTAGCTACAGGGCTTTTAAGTCTGCTCTTTTCCAGAGCTGCTGGCCATAGGGCATTTCACCTTGGAATATTTTTACGTTTCCAACTGCTCTAAGTCCAGACATGAGATCTTTCTGTTTCCAGAGCCGACCTTTTGTTTTAAAGTCCAACTTCTTACAAGCGGGAAATAGCAAAAGGTATTACATTGTAATGATATGAGACAGAACGGGCTGGTTTAATACAATTCCTATTGTAGAGGAATTAACAGTTGTGTTTAAGAATAGGAATTCAGAATGGCAAAAGCACCGATGAAGGGTAACTCTGAACTACCTGGTATCGTTTGAACGCGTCAGGAACCAAAACCCCTAGGATTCAGACTTCACAAGATTGAAGGACACAAGGCATTTAATTTGGGTTTTAAGAGATGATACCCTTTTTCCCCCTGAAACTTATAACTGATTTTTGCTACAAGAAGAGGAAAAAGGTGGGAAGACTGTGCTGAGTTGTTGGCTAGATGTAGTACCTGAGATTGCTGAAAGAAATCTGAGCCGTTTTATGTCTGAAGGCATCTGAGAGCACTGGAGAAGAGCAAGAGGAGTCGCTCTTTGCAGTCAGGTGGTTGGGTTTGGCACAGCACCTTAGCTCCAGTCCTAATTTTATCCTTTTACCTACTGGCTTTTGGATATCATCAGTTATAAATCACGGCAAACCTTTGAATCCTTGAGTCATTTTCCCTGTGCCTTTTTCTCCCCTGTGGTATGAAGTACATGCCTGTTATCTGCTCACCTGGAGCAGATCTGAGAGGTGGTGGTGTCTGCAGGAATGAGAACTGGGCTGGGAGATGGTGAAATCCAGTTTTGGCTCACAGGGCAGACTTAAGCAAGCTGCTTCACCTTTCTGTTTCATTTTTCTTCCCTCTGGTAGGAAAGGGGTAAAGACGTTTCCCTGCCTGCCTCTCGGGATGGGTTTTGAGTAGAATAGCTGATGAAACACCACACCTGAGTCTTTGGAAACCTCATCTAATGGGGCGCTATCCTTTAGTGGGTATTAACAGAGGTCTGATACCCGGTGATGCTCTGTCCTTATTTGCTCTGCGATCGGTCCGTGCGATGCATGCGTGTTCTATGCTTTCTGCATTCCTCACTGTTAACCTTTGGCTCTGAAGAAAGGGATGTAGCAAAGGTTCATCTGTCTCCCCGGATTTGGGTGCAGACCAGCCTAAACTCTGGTTTTCTGCCGTGGTGCCTTTGTGCTCCAATGTACACTTCGGTTGTTTAATGTGGCCAAAACGTATGTGTCCCCCAAACACAAAAAAGTCACGTAGGGCAATCCTGGCTCTTGCTTTTTGCTCCTCTCCTGGTGAGCGCCTTACTTTATGAGCACCTTTCCTCCAGTTGAGGGAAAGGCTGGCAACCAACCACTCTCTCGCTGCCCGCCAGGACCACACCTTTGGGCTTCCCGAGACTCAGAGCAGTCTGGAATTTATTGCAGGAGTGCATATCTGTTTTCCGGCTCTGCTCAGGCAGCAGGCAAAGAGGTCGCACTAATTGGCGATGGTGCCCAGTAGAATCATGTCTAACCGGAGAGCAGATGTTCTTAGTATAAGCCAAGTAGTCACTTCTTTTCCCCTTAAGTAACACAGAAAACCTGTTCATCCTTCGCAGTTTTACTGTAGGAAGAAGTGATTCTTTTTTTTCAAGGGGAGATTGAAATGAGATCTTGGGAAGAAATGTTTTGCTGTGAGGGTGGGGAGGCCCTGGCCCAGGGTGCCCAGAGCAGTGGTGGCTGCCCCATCCCTGGAGGGGTTCAAGGCCAGGTTGGATGGGGCTTGGAGTCCCTGATCCAGTGGGACGTGTCCCTGCCCATGGCAGGGGGGTTGGAACTGGACAATCTTTAAGGTCGCTTCCAACCCAAACCATCTGTGATCCCTCAGATCAGATTCCAGGTTCACATGGTGTTGCCATGTTTTTGTTCCAGCAGAGTGTTGCTGGCCACAGGGAGAGGACAGGACCCTTATCCCTTGCCTGTATGTTCTCATGTCCTTTCTACCACGCTGCTTGCTCTTCTAGTTGAGTTATGTGTGACCAGGCTGTGCTTCAAATATAGGGAGAAAACTTGGAGCTGGAAAAGCCAGCTTTTAAACCAAAACCCCATGTTTTTTTCAAGAGCATGTTTTAATTTCTAGTTTTTATATTGTGGATCTGGTTTAGAACATAGCTGGTACAACTCTTTGGACCGCTAACATTCGTAAAAATTACTTAAATTTTTAGAGGTTCTTATTTTTTTAATAAAATATTTCTCTTTCCTCATTAATTTTTTTTTAATGTCCTAGAAGATATCCCAAGTTAGCTAAATTCTCAGTCTGTTTATTTAGGACCCTTTTTCTGCCTGTTTCTTTCATTATTTATTTTTGACCTTTGAGGAAACCCGTATTTATTTTGTTGTCCGTTTAAGTTTATAGGTCTCTTCAACAAGATTGCTTCTCTCGGGGAGGGTGGGGAGCTGTGAGTCAGCTTGCAGGACTCCTGCCCTCGCAGTACTTGTGGGCTTAGGAGGAACTCCAGCTTCTGTTAATCCACTCGTTTGCAGCGATATGCTCTGAGAACGTGCTCATAACCTGGGATTAAACCTTGCCTGGTGTCCTGGCTGGAAGCTTGATGGGAAGGAAAACTTAGCTTGGTGGACAGCCGAGTGCAGCCATGTGTCCCGGTATTTTCAGGGCGGATCACAGCATGCCCGTAATGAATCCCAAGTTAATTACTTTGATCACACCATTAGAGTTCAGGACTGTCCTCTGAAGAGCCGTGTAAGTAATGCGCTTGTCGTTTACAAGAGAGTGAAGTAAAAGGATAGAAACTTTGGAGCTACCCGCAGAGAGCGAGCGTCAGCCAGGGAGAGAGAGCGGCCAGCGAGCTGTGGCTTCTGGGCAGGCGTTGAGAGGAGGAGCTCTGTGGGGAGAGGGGCCACTAGAACATCATCACAGCCTCTTCTGATGTCCAAATCCTGCCTGGCTCTGAACTTCTCAAACCATTCTACCCGCTGTGCTATTGCTAGTTTTGCTTTCACTGTTTGACGGTGACTTTAATGGTTGGTTCCGTCTCACGATGTGATGCTTTGCGTCGATCCCTGTAGCCTTGTTGCAGAATTTTAGTATGTGAAAGCTTTCATAGGTGAATGTGTCTCCATGTCTTTCCATTCCTGCTGCTTCTCTGCAGTTGTTTCTCCCATGGGAAAAGGGGAAAAAAGAGGGACAGAAGAATTGATCTCAGGTATTATTAAAACCAGGATCATTTGAAGGGTTTTTTATCATAGAACCGTGGGATGGTTTGGGTTGGAAGGGACCTTATAGATCATGCAGTTCCAACACCCCTGCCATGGGCAGGGACACCTCCCACGGGATCAGGGGCTCCAAGCCCCATCCAACCTGGCCTTGAACACCTCCAGGGATGGAGCAGCCACCACTGCTCTGGGCAACCTGGGCCAGGGTCTCTCCACCCTCACAGTAAAGAATTTCTTCCTAATACCTAAGTGTGCATTGCCTTTCCCTCTTCCCAATTCAAGTTCATTTTTTTTTCACCAAGAATCAACAAAATAATTACAATAAGTGCAAGATTTTTTTTTGGCATAAATTCATCCGTGATCTGTGAAAAGAAATTTGGTATAAGAAATTCCAGTAACGTAAAATACAAAACTTTCTCAATCCAGACAGGGCTTATAATATTGTAAGAACTTGACTCAGCATCATGTGTAAAACACGGAAATGAAGGCACAAGTAAGCCATGTCCTTCTGGGATTTTTGAAGGGATAAAAAGGGCAAAGATGTAGACCAGAGGCAGTGGTGGGGAATCTCAGGTGTTCCCCCAGAGGTCAGGCAGGCAGAGGAATATGGTCCAGCCTTGCTCATTAGCTAGGGAGGATGCCTTGCTCTGAAGACCGTTTAAATAGTTTCAGCTGAAATCGCTGGTGAAAGATTTTCTTACTTTCATGGAAGGATCTGTGAAGTTCTGCAGGGAAGAAACTCCTGTCCACGTGGAGTTCATCTCGAGGAACTTCAGATACCTATTCCAAACTAATGATTTCATTTTATTCTGTAGGCTCCTCCAAAACGCAAAATCTCACGCAAGTGGGATGAAATTATTTGCCCTCTGGAGATGCTTATTTATTTGGATTGACTTCAGAGGGAACCTAGACAGTGCTAGCTGGGACTTGGCTTGGTAGCTGTTAGATGTGTAAAGTGAGGTGGCATAAATTTGCCCTTGCAGCAGCGAACGGTGAGGTGATAGTTAAACTCACCATGGGGGAAGGACAAAGATGGGAATGTGTGCACAAAACCAGTCTGGAATTTGAGCATGGTGAGGACATCTCTCATGTTGGTTGCTTTAAATACAGTGGTTGTTTTGATATACTGTATGCTCATAACAGCGCTGAGCTTTGTAACATCACCCAGGGTGCCGTCTGCCAGTGGACCTCGCGTGCACTGTAGAGGGGAGTTTGGTTAAATACATGCACCGCCGGAGAATTAAACCGGGGATAGAAATCAGAGAGTTGTCCATTTGCTCAAATACGAGAGACCAAATAATTGCTGTGCAAGCTTGATAACACTGTTTATTCCTTCTGATATTACTGTGGTAGCCGGAAACCTTACCAAGGAGCAAAGTCCCCAGAAGTATTTATTTAACTTCATAAGTAGGAAACGCTTTAGCTTTTCTCTGCTTACTTTGCTGATATGACAAGCTAAACTAACCATCGCCGCTAAAACCTGAACGCTCCTTGTGCAACGCTTCACTGGGGCTTGTTCCTCCACCATCCCCACTACCCGTTTCCACTCTGGTTATTGAGTCTGTCGACTTCAGGGAGTTCTCTGTGATGTTTAAGAAGGAACAGGGGAAAGATTTCAGCCTAGAAGCGGCTTATGCTTATATATCATGGTCAGAAACATGTCAAAGGTCTTGTTCTTACATGGTCCCTGAGTAGTAGCTGCTATGTTTTGTCTCCTCCTGGGAATTGTCAGAGCAGCATCACCCCTGACTGGTTTTGGTTCCCTCTCTTGGCTAATGCATTTACAGCTGGATGGATTCAGAGTGACTTTAGGCTTTGTCTAGAGCGAGGCTTAAGCATCTGCATCCGTAGCTGAACGGCATGGCCACTTCGCAAAGGGCTGCTTTCACTGACGGAGCCTGTGTGGATTAAGATCTAATTTAACATTTGTAAGGTTGTCACAACTAATTGTGCAGCCTGACAAACAGCGTAGTCAATAAAATATCAGAGTTCCTCTATGTACTGTAGTTCTCTGCTCTAGGTGAGGTGCGGAGTCCAATTTTGGAGTTATTGGCTCTGAAGCTTCTCTTGTTCACTAACGTGTAAATTCAGAAGAAACAGCTTTATTGAAGGCAGTGGGCTGTAGGCAGCGTGTAAGAACTGCCGCTGCCGAGCCTGGGCTCGCGAGTGTTGGTCCTGAGCGTCAATGATAGATAGAGAGAGAGATTTCCTGTGTAACTCATAAGTGTGTCCTGCTTTCTGCGGCTGATAACGGTTGGACTTGCTTTTTATTTTCCTTTTTAGAGAAATTTCTGCTGAAAACGTGAAAAGTTTGAATAACTGATGAAATACGAGGCCAGCCTGTTACCTGCAGCACATTCCCCACTATCTCGGTGGCATCTCCAGATCCTTAGCTTTGCAGGCTAACGAGATCTGTCCCTCCCCCATGCCCTCTAATCCACCAAACCGTGTCCAGATTGCTCCAACTCTGAGGTTTGCTGCTGTTGCTTGTTTTTTAGCTTCAGAATTGGGACAAGTCCATGTTCTCGGTAACAAATACCCTGAGACCCAGCCAACACAAGTCTAGGGCTGGCTACTGGTTATTTATCATTTGCTGTAACCTATTTTTCATGACGTTCCCTCCCTGGGTCCATAGTTCCTTAAGAAAGCAATTGGGTGTTAATCTAGAGAGCAGAAAGCAGGCAGGGATTGCTTCCAAGAAGCTGCTGCAGCCTTTGACCGGCAACTTGCGGTCTTGATAGCATCTGTTATACGACAATGAGGATTGGAAATGGCAAGGCCAGTTTTGGAACAACTGTATCCTTGTTTCTCTACCCTTGAGGACGAGGGGGACAAGTGCCTACATGTGTTGGATTTTGTTAGCTGGATCCAGTTGCTGTGTTGAGTTAATGAAGGTCATGTTAGTCTGCGGAATGCTGGGAAAGCAGGAGAAGCCGAAACCGAGCTGGCCCATCCCCAGGCAAACTGGTTTTAACCAGGAAAAAGGCAGAGAATGCGAAGAAACTTCTTGTACATCACCTCAGGCGGTTATGTATTCTGTTTCCTAGTTACATTTTTTTTTTTTTTTTTTCCTGGTATCAATTCCAAAACAAACAAATGGAGACAGAGAGAGAGAAAGGCATTCCTTAAAATAACCCTTTAACATCTTGGGCCAAAGTTTCTTCTCCTTGGGCTTGAAGATACAGTCTGTCCATGCTGATATTGGTAGAGAGCACCCCAGATCTATGCGGCGATGATGCTAAAATGAAACTCTGCTCCCCTTTTTATCCGTTCAGAATTAAAATTGGGGTGGTGAGGCTGCAGTAGAGGCCAGGATAGAGCAGTGGGTGCTGCGGGTACAGCCGTCCTGGCTTTCTGCTGTTGCCTCTCTTTCTTATCCTGGGTGAAAGAGAGCGCCGGGCCCCTGGCGTTGTTTGGGACCTGCAGGGGCACGACTCTGGTGGAAGGAAGAGGTCGTGGTCAGTCTGCTCAGACAGCAACAGGGCCTCCAGTACTGACTGCAGATTTTCCCTTCACTGAGGCATTTGCAGTGCATGATTGTCACGCTGCAATGCTTGAATAAACCTTCTGGGTTTGTCTGTGGGTGATCGCATCCCCTTTCCCCTCCTACTCTGTGTTATTCTAGTCTGTCAACTCACTTTTTGACTCCAGAAATTAAGGGAATTGATCAGCCCCGTTTTGGAACTGACCATTTGATCTGCTTGAGAGCAGAAGCAGATGTTTCTCCACCGCTGCCCTGTGTCATCCTGTTTTGAGCTCCTCTATACAGCTCCGAAGGCGCTATATAAGGTTCTGAGGAGTATCGCGTTGCTTGGCTCGGTGCGGAAGGCAGTAGGGCACACAGTCTCTTTGGCGCGCTCCAGCAGCCCGTGGAAACAAGGGTAAGCCAGCTCGTGTACATCTTAGCTTTGGCAAGGATGATCAGAGCCATAGCTCAGCAAGAAATCGGCATTCCCTCTGCAAGTGAAAGGTCAGGAATGCAGAAAGCTCACTGCCTTTTTGAGAGGGTTGAAAGTTTGCCCTCCTTTTATTATTTTTATTTTTTTCCCTGAAAAGAGGGCAAACAGGAAGATAACGCTCCCGTTTTCTGGTTTGTGTTTGGCTGAGGATGTGTCATCTGATCTATTTAAGGAATTGGTCACATGTAATGTTTTGAAAAGTTGGTGACCTCTGGGTCAAATCTGTTCCATTCAGTCCTGCCGTTTGCTTGACTCACCAGTGGCCAATGGTGTTAAGTATCCAGCTGGCATCCACGTTCTTTCCTGCGCCTAATTTTTCCAGCCAGCAGATAGAGATATGGCAGAAACAAAACCTACCAGCGTAGACATTTCCTCGTTCAAACCTGTGCTGCTCAGCTCTGAGACAGACAGCGTTCCCATGAGTTTGGGGTGCTGTGATGTTTTTCAAGCAAGGGCATCCAAACCCAAGCTAAGAAGGGAGCGTAGCTTCACCAACAGAAGCACATGCGTGTACGTATACGTGTGCGCCCCTTTTCTATCCAAAATCACAGGCACAAATATGCTGTGATCAATCTTTCTGCGTGAGTGGGTGGGAAACTGTTCAGAGAAGCTTTTTTTTTTTCCCCCTACTGGAAGCCTTTGGTGTCTTAGAAATCAAAGCTCTCTGCAGATGTGTGTGAGTTTGATGAGATCTAAATTGAGAAGATTCCTGAAATCCAGCTGGAATTTCTGATGAAAATAGGCATCTGATCAGCACCCTTGCCAGGGGAAAAGTTCGGGGCCGCAGCAGTGCCGTGGAGAGCTTGGGCTCAGTCAGCCTGAGCAGATGCTCAAAGTGGCACCATAGACCCAAGGAGGGTGGGGTTCCACCCCCTGCTTGAATTGGGGTCTGCCTCATTGTCACGAGGACAGGCTGAGAGAGTTGAGGTGATTCAGCCTGGAAAAAAAAGAAAGCCGTGGGGAGACCTTAGAGCAGCTTCCAATACTGAAAGGGGCTCCAGGAAAGCTGGGGAGGGGCTCTTATATAGGGAGGGCAGGGGTGGGACAAGGGAATGGTTTTACAGGCTGCCCAGGGAGGTGGTCGAGTCGCCTTCCCTGGAGGTGTTTAAGGAACGGGTGGATGAAGTACTTAGGGACATGGTTTAGGGAGTGTTAGGAATGGTTGGACTCGATGATCCAATGGGTCCTTTCCAACCTTGTGATTCTGTGATTCTGTGATTCTGTGTAAATTGAAAGAGGGGGTCTCAGGCAGAAACATTTTGCTGTGAGGGTGAGGAGGCTCTGGCCCAGGTTGCCCAGAGCAGTGGTGGCTGCCCCATCCCTGGAGGGGTTCAAGGCCAGGTTGGATGGCACTTGGAGCCCCTGATCCGGTGGGAGGTGTCCCTGCCCATGGCAGGAGGTGGGACTGGATGGGCTTTGAGGTCCCTTCCAACTCAAACTGTTTTATGATGGTGATTTTCTGTATAATGAAACCCTTCTTTACACCAACAATACTCTTCTGCTGTGTTTATAGAAGGGGAAAATAAAACACATTAAGTATCAGATAGGGATTTATTCCGTGTCTTCTCAAATAGATACTATTTTAGTAGATACAGTTGCTTTTTCATTCTGAACTACTATCCATGACATATTATCCATTATTTTAAATTTTTTTATCAATATATTCTGTTTGCAGTATAAGAGAAACTTTTAGCACACTATCCAGCCATACTTTTTCTTCTAGCACGGGAAATAATGAGTCATGGAATCAACAGCACGCGGTGTAGTCTTTGTGAAAGACGTCTTGACTGGCATGGGGTCATGTTAGAAGAAATTAGCATTCGAAATTTCTTCCCACTCGCTTGAACAATTTCTCTTTTGTGCAAACATGTGCAAAGTCCTGCCTGCCTTTTTCTTACAGCCTGTGTTAAACTTCTGTTGTCACTTGAATTTATGTTCCAAGCTTTTCTGCATCCATTTCTTTGAACCCAACAGTAGAGAACTTAAAGGATGTATGGAGATATTTTTCCTGAAGGGCTCATAAAGAGGCAGGCTGTTACTACTGGCTTGAGCCAAAACCTACACAGTGAGAATTTGAGCAAGTTTCTTTGCGAGCAGATCTATCTGGTCCCGGATAGGGAAGACTCTGCTTCTACAAATGCTGGGGTTCCTATAAGCAGCATACGCTGCTCGTGCTGAGTTAGGATTTGTTTCCACTGCCATTGACTTCAGCGCATGAAATGAATCTCCAGCACTAATCAATTTATTGTTGCTGAACCCCCATAAGGTAAACAATTACTGTCTCTATTTTGTAGATAAATTGAGTTGCAAAGAGATTTAGATTCCTATTTAAACATGTGTTTAGGCACCTAAGGATGCACCTAGATGCCCAGTAAGACTTATGGAAGTGTCTGAACTGGTTTTGCATGGAAATTCAGGGCCCGGGGAAGTAAGGTAGTTTGATCAATTCAGCCAGGCACTGGAGCATGTACAGCAGTTCCCTGGACTCAGCTGTGTTTGGGAGCAGAGCTGGAGCTGAACCAGACTTGTACCTCGTCGTAGGCAGAAAGTGCTTGCTGTGGAGATGAAAGCTGGGTTGCTGAGGAGCCCGCAGCTTGGGTTTAGGGACAGCACAACGCACACAGACAGGCTGCCACTATTTCCCCTTTCCGTTTATTCCCAGCCTCATACTTCTACCAGCAACCCCCTTCCCATCTCTGGTTATTTGTCAGCTGGACAAATTTGCTCTCTACAACTACCTGGAAGGAGGTTGTAGAGAGAAGGATGCTGGCCTCTCCTCCCAAGTGGCAGGGGACAGGACAAGGGGGAATGGCCTCAAGCTGCCCCAAGGGACGGTCAGACTGGACATCAGGAAAATTTTTCACAGCAAGGGTCATGAGGCACTGGCAGAGGCTGCCCAGGGAGGAGGATGGTCACCGTCCCTGGAGGTGTCTAAAAGACGGGTAGACGAGGTGCTCAGGGATGTGGTTTAGTGGCAGACAGGAATGATTGGAGCCGATGATCCAAGAGGTCTTTTCCAACCTGGCAATTCTGTGATTCTGTGGACCAATTCCAGACCCAGCAGAGGGTCAAGGACTCACAGAGGTGCAGTAACCACAAAGTTTCTGTATCCCTGTTGTGGCTGGGTGACCAGGAACACAGGGAAGGCTTCCAAATTGACTGTCTGTGCTGAAGAAAGGGATAGGAGACACAACTGTGTTAGTGTTCCTCTCTCCAACATATTAGGTAGCTATGCCATCATACAGTTGTGGACATAATGAGGTTTCACGTGCTTGCTTTTTAGTTTTGAATGTTTTCCAATTAACTTATTTAGCTTTACACAGTCGCTGTTTCAGAATTTGCTTGGTTTAAATGAGTTCAGTGCTTCCTTAGCTCCTGATACAGAAGGTTAACGCGAGACCTCTTTGCATCCTGACAGCCTGCTGGGACCGAGCTCGCTGTGGAAACCACTAGGTGGAAATGGCAAGTAATGAATTTGTCAAAACGGGTAGCTTGTGAGCAGGACCAGAATGAAATCTGAGTCAAGTTAGATGAAAACGTTGGGGGAGAAAACATTTCAGCAACGTCGAAATGGCTTTTGACGTTTGAAAGTAGAAAACGTTTCCTTGTTTGTTTCTAAATTACGTAGTTCAGCTCAAAACAAGCAACGCTTGGGAGAGGTTATACAACCTTAGAAACGTTTCATTTTCTCTTTGCTTAAATATATGTCTTGAGACAACTCAAATTATTGTCATAGCATATGAAATGTTTGTTTGTTTGACCCATGTGATTCTTTCTTTCTTTTTGTCTTCAGTCGTCACTGCAAAAAACTGTTTTCCTTATGTCTCCCACCAGAACTGAAAGTTGGAGACTGGAATATTCCACCTCCGTGTGTGCGGGGTGCAGGTGCCTAAAATAAATCTCCAAGCTTTATGCATCTCAGGCTCTGCCTCGTGGTAGTTGCTTTATTCTTCCCCTCGAGTGAGAATCCCCTGTTGATGATATCTTTAAGGAAGGCAGTGATCCCAAAGCCCCAGGTCAGGACTTGACAACAGAGCAGTAACGAGGCATTGCTTACGTGAACAAGTCACTTTCTGCCAAGGCTGTTAAGCATATATGCAGGAATAATAGTGGTTATGAATGTTGGGGAGCCTTAAAGGAAATCAATGGATCTGCTTTGCACGTGAAAGCAGATAAATGAAGTATCGCACTTGATATATAAAATTATGTGCTCTACCTCGGAGTATGCGTTCTGCCTTCCAGAACAAATTTGGCACCAAGGTAGTTGAAGCTGACACAGTTCAGATAGTAGCCTTTGCAGCTGGAATTGTGTGGGTGCACACACTTGATGAGACTGTGACAAGAGAAAATTGAATGTAAAATCCGTTAGACAGCCAATAAATTTGTTTTATATCTTTATCTTTACCTTGCTTGGCAATTATTCCAGCAGGTGCTGAACTACTTCCTGCTCGCTGTGAACAAGGGTACTCAAACGACCTAATGTAAATTCTGGCTATTCCCTCTGCTTATGAGAAGACATTCTCATCAGAGGAACTGGCCGATTCAGTGTGGATTAGGACCAATTTTAATGCTTTTTTTTCTTAAAAGACCAAGATTAGTCATAACCAGTGGTAGGTTACTTGATGCTGTACAACTGAGATATGTTCGTATTGTCACCGAGCCCCTGTTATCTGTTTTTAAAGCAGTGGGATGGGGTTGTCACTCAGATCCTTCTACGTTATTTGTTGTAATTCAGTAGCCTGCTAATGACAGCAGATTGTGATTAGGCTGTAGCCTTCCTGGGTTATGGGTTTTAGAACGGTAAAACAAGAGTTGCAGGGTTTCAGCGGTTGCTTACGAAGAGAAGTTTATTGTTATTTCTTATGCTTAAATCTGCTAGGTAAGTTAAAACAGCTGAGTAGGAGGTCTGGAATAGAAATTATGTGCGGATAAAGGCTGAAAAATCTCTGCCTCTCCCATACAGGAGAGCTATTAAAACTATCGCTGATTGTACATTAGTATTCTGCGTCTGTTATCTGCAGTGCTACTACAGCAGTAGTTCGAGCAGGCTGTTACCGTCCCTGACTTCATGCTACACCGTTCTCGCTTGTCTGCACAGTTGACCCGATCCTGTATGTCATCAGGGAGGAGATGTTTAACTTGTGACACTACTAATCCTTTCCTGAAGGCTTTTCGTTCTTCCTGCACGTTGTCCTTTCATTGCTTTTGTGAGCTGGAACATGCTTGCTCAGCCCAATGATGAATTCATGTAATTACCTATGTATGTACCGAAGTCCTGTTGACTTTAACGTTAAAGATCAGTGATTGCTTAAGTATTGCACTGAATCAGGACCCCCAGGCGTTTTCACATGCCCAAGCGATCTTGGGAATTGGTGCACCTCACCGTAGCTCTCCACCGATGGGAATGAACAGCAGGATGGGGACACTCCCATAGCCTGGCCGTCACAGTGAGCTCCTGGCTTGGGAACACAGCAGCCTGACTGGGTGCTCGTCTACCCTGAGGGAGATCTGCCCGTGCATTAACGCCGGTGGGATGTGCGGAAACAAACCACCGTGTTAGACAGCATTCAGAGTATGTCTTCGGTTAATCCAATTCTAGGAAGCCTCATTAGTCTGTGTGCAGGTATGAGTTATGCAAAAGCACGTGTCTGTGCCAGGAATTTCCATCTCAGTGTAGCTCTGTAGAAACCCTGTTTGCAGGAGCTCACGGCACAGAGTTTGTTCTTTCTTAGCTGAGTTCTCGCACAAGGATGTGGATTATTATCCGTGTGCCTCCTTAATGTGCTTCTCTCCACGTTTTTATTTTGCTGATCTAAATACACCTAGGGTACGGTGATAGCGCTGTGTTTTATAGAGAAGGCTGCGATGCTATGAAGCTCAGGGATTCTGAGTTGGTCTTGGTGTAGACAGGCATGAAGCCTTCAGAAAATATGATGGAATGGGTGGCAGTCCCAGGAATCACATCTGAATTACAAAGAACTTGGGTCTGCAGTTCATACGTTGTCATAATTCACTGGTCTCTGCTCTTGTGAGACCTCACCTGGAGTCCCGTGTTCAGTTCTGAAGTCTCAGAAAAGGAGGGACGTGAGTCTGTTAGAGCAAATCCAGAGGAGACCATGAAGATGATCCGAGGACTGGAGAACCTCTCATACAAGGACAGGTTGGGAGGGAGTTGGGGTTGTTCAGCCTGGAGAAGAGGAGGCTGCAGGGAGACCTTAGAGCAGCTTCCAGTGCTGAAAGGGGCTCCAGGAAAGCTGGGGAGGGTCTCTGGATCAGGGAGGGCAGGGACGGGGTGAGGGGGAATGGTTTGAAGCTGAAAAAAGGGAGATGGAGATGAGATATGGGGGAGAAATGTTCTCTTCTGGGGTTGGGGAGGCCCTGGCCCAGGGTGCCCAGAGCAGTGGTGGCTGCCCCATCCCTGTGGGGTTCAAGGTCAGGTTGGATGGGGCTTGGAGCAACCTCGTCCGGTGGGAGGTGTCCCTGTCCACGGCAGGGGGTGGAACTGGATGGGCTTTGAGGTCCCTTCCAATCCAAACCATCCTGTGATTTTCTAGACACAGTATGTATTCCCTGGAGAGGTTTATTTGGGATCCTTTCTAACACCATTTGTACTCAGAATAATATTACCCCTTTGATAAGAGGGGAGATGTTGCTGTTAGCTCCAGTCTGGGCTTCTGCCGGTGCTCTGTGGCATTGCTTTCCCAAGTTGATGATGGAGTGGACTTTTGCTTTCTCCATCCCTTCGGAAGCCATCCGTACTGCTTCCTCCCCGCTTTGACATTCTGCCAACAAAGGGAGGGAAGAGCCATTTATAAATATTTCTGGTAATACAGTAAGTACTCTCACATGTTTTGCTCACTCATTTTCCGTATCCAGAAATCTATCCGACCAGAATCGGTTCACTCTCTTTTATTAGCAGAAATAGATCCACAACAATTAAAATTGATTTAAACAAAAAAAAAAGAAACGAAAAAGAGAAGCAGCAGCAAGCACAGCATCATATCGACTGCCTGTGTGTATATTCACACTGACTTCCAATCCATGGATAATTACCCCTCAGAGATTGTGTGCTGCGTACAGTACGGTGATGGAATTATGCACTTTAAAGAGCTTTAGTGAGGCTCTTAGGATGCCAAATTCTTTCCTTGTCTTTTTTTTTTTTCTTCTTCTTCCCTCCTCTTCTTTTCATTGCAGTGAGTAATGATTTTTAAATGCATGTGACCCATCCTCAAAAACAAAGTAAGGCGAAGCTTGTCAGAGATGTCTCGTATCTCTGGATCTCAATTTCCTTGGATTGACATAGGAGAAGGTGTATCCAGGAGATGAAATTTGGAGCACAGCCTGAGGATCTCTTGGGATTGCTTGCTCGGGTTGATGATGGGCTGGACTTTTGCTTTCTCCATCCCTGGAGAAGCCATCCATGCTGCTTCCTCCATGCTTTGATATTGAGGGGAAGGGCAGGTGGAGCTGAAATGTTATTCATTGTTTGGCAACAGGTACCTCAGCTTGGGATTCCTGCAGGGGAAGGGGGCTTGAAAGAGGCTATGGATGCAAATCCATGGAAGAGCAGGCTTTGGTAGTTTGGCTGGTCGTGAATCCCCTTACTTGAACACTAGGAACCAGTGGTGGTGGTTTCTCCGACCTCTTTGTCAGAGCCAGTTGAGCTATTTTGATTTGCAGTTTTCACACAAAAAACTTTAAAATATTGCCCATAAATTTCAGCCTAAATTGTTTTTGGCAAAGCGATTAGCAAGTAAAAAACAGGGCCTCCTCGTAGGAAGTGTCAAGCAATCTTAATTTTAGGCAGAGATACCAGCTCCTCCTAGAGGAAAAGAGCCAGTACGCAAATAGCTCCCAGCAGATCCTTCACCCAAGGAGACAAAAGGGTGACGCGCACAAGTTGCTGCTAATGCCATATTTAAGCTTTCCAATGGGTGCGCATCACATACATGTGTTTGAGTTTGTCCATAAGTTGCGACCTGACGTTCAAGCAGGGATGTTCTTTGATCCTCTGTTGTTTTGGTGGTATTAACAGCTCTCCGGACCCTTTGGAGGTCTTTGGAGAACATCTCCAAAGATACTACTGCAGGAGTTGAAAAAGGAGGTGCCTTTTGAGACGTGGCAATCAGGAATGGACTTGCAGGGCTGCTGTACTCCTCTGTGGCAGCGCATCTTCTCTGGCTGTGTTTATGGGGTTTTTATCTCTTGTTGATGTCTTTAATGACCGTTTAATAACAGCGAGTGGTGCTGCATCCTGTTCCACCGGTCTGGACCTTCAGGTTGTTGTCTTAAAGGGGAGGCTCCCAAAGACAACTTCTTTCTCCTCTAACTGGGACAGATTGTAGCAGGTCCTGGCAGCTGTCCTGCTCAAGGATGACTCAGGGGGGCCTGGGAATCCTCCCAGGGGTAGGTTTGTGTGTACAAATGGACAAGCCAGTCCTCTCCTCCCAACCCAGAAGGAGCCTTGTTGTTGCTTTCCTCGTATAACCTGGGCTGCAGAAGCCAGAATGAGGCAAACGAGGACATTCCGTGATGCTGTCCAGCCTCAACCCCTTAATAAAACAAAGGAGACTCTGCTTCACAGCCAGCTGAAGGCAAACTAAGGAGATGGTTCTGCTGGCCATCAGGGAGGCTGTGTGCACGGCTTGATGTGCAGTTTCCACGGAGCAGCTGAGTTTATGGGATGTGTTTGGAAGGTCTGCATGTGTCTCTCTAGGAAGTATCAGATGCTTCAGTCTGTCTGTTGCATCTCCCATCTTCTTGACTCTTCACCGAGCGGCACTCAAAGCCACTAACGGCCTCTTTGGGCTTGTTGGGTGGTGGTCCGTGATGTGGCCTCCTCAGCAGCCTGAGGTGTTTCAGCTTACAGCTGGCTTCTCCATTCCCAAATCCTTTGCCATTTCAGCAGTTGATGGGGGGGTATCTGCTCGATGATCTGCAGCACTGTGGTGAAGTGTGGTGGGTGCTTTTGGTGTTTAATGGGTTGATGTGAGAATGTGTGTAGTGTGTACAGTCTTATTGTTTTCATCTGACTTGAGGTAAAATTCATTACTTGTTAGATATGTAAATTTTTAGGTACCTAATTATCTGTTTTACTTGCCAACTCCCTCCAGCCCTTTTCTTCCATGGTCCCACCACCCTTTTTCTTTCTTATTCCCTTAAATATGTGCAGATGATGAATAGCAAATCTTCTCATAGAGTTCTTCAGGAATATTTACTGTAGGGTTTTGCTTTTGTTTGCTTTTTCTGGTGACTTGGAGATGGCATGGTGAGAAAAGAAACATGTGAGCTAAACCTGTTGGTTTGAACATTGTGTCAGAAAATATCCATAAATTGCAAGTTACTACACAGATGTATAGATTTAATGAGACTGTGTAATGCCATTTATTTATGCTAAAGAATCTGACACATACGGTACTGAAAAAAAGTTAATACTCTAAGAGTTATTTTATATTTTTCCATTGCCATCTGTCACTGCCTACATAATAATGATACAGGTGAAAGCCTAGCAGTGCTTTAAAAAAAAAAATCAGAATGAATAGTCATTTAAATATCTTGCTGCTTTAATAGCTGGTGTGTTTTAAGTTGTGGGAAGGAGGCAACAGAGATACCCTTCCCCCATTTTTAGTGTATTAAATTTTGGGTTTAAATAGATTTAGATTGTTGAAGTGACTTCTCAAAGTGGAAAATGATTATAAGCTGTTCTGTCCTAAACCAGTTTTTATAACACACTGTCAGCGCTGAGCTCTCAGCGTAGCCTTGTCATAGAATCATAGAATAGTTTGGGTTGGAAGTGACCTATAAAGCCCATCCAGTTCCTGCCATGGGTAGGGTCACCTCCCACTGGATCAGGGGCTCCAAGGCCCATCCAAGCTGGCCTTGAACCCCTCCAGGGATGGGGCAGCCACAGCTTCCCTGGGCAACCTGGGCCAGGGCCTCACCTCTCCCATCATGAAGAAATTCCTCCTTATGTCCACTCTAACTCTGCCCCTCTCCAGTTTATACCCGTTCCCCCTCGTCCGTCACTCCAAGCCTTTGTGAACAGTCCCTCCCCAGCTTCCTTGTAGCCCCTTCAGGTACTTTTCATTTGCGTTTTTAGATGTAGGAGATCTTTTTGTGCTCTTGATCCTCCCGTAATGTGCTTGATTCAGTACTGCCAGGGTCACTGAACTGTAAGCAGGGCTCTCCCGATCCCAGATCCCCAAATCCTGTTCCCTATTTGCCGTCTGAAATCAGTAAAGAAATAATAACGTAAGGGAAATGCACTTTTTAGCTGTCTTGGGTAGAAATCCGTGTCTGAAAGCAGCACTGAGAGAACTGGGCATTTACAGTCTCTGGCTTTTAAGAGTTTTCTCCTTCTACTCTACGCAGTCCTGGTGTGATTAGGCAAAATTGTGTGTTCTTTTTTCTTATAATTACAGTAGAATCCAGCACAACAGTGACTATGAAGCACACGGTGAGAAATCCTTGTGCTCCGGCGCTGGCTGTGACCCAGGGCTGCCAATGGTCCTGTACCTGGGGCTCTGCCCATCCCTGTGCATCAGCCGCGGGTGCAGACAAGGCTTTGCCTCAAATAAACAACACAGGGTTTGTTGTTAATCTCCTTTTTACAATGTAGTGACAAAGACTGAAAATATTTTTGTGGCAGGTGCTTATCCTATAATTTTCCATGGGCTGATGAGTCAGGGGAGGTGCCTCCTTCAGAGGAGAGGAGGACGTGGCTAGGTCAGATTGCATTAAGATGATTTGGAGTTTATATAATTGAAAATAAATACATCTTTTCCTGAAAGCTGTGAATGATCCAGAGGTATAACTTTAATGAAAGCCTTTTACTTAAAATAATGTTTCTAGTGGTAAAAATGCCAGAAAATGAAGTGAAGTACCTGGTCCAAGTCATTCCATTAGCCTGAAACAACTTCTACAGGTGTTTTTTCAGATATAGCGCAGATCCCTAATGGAAAGTTCCTTATAAATGAAATAATCATTACTGTTATAATTACTCCTCTTTGCGTACGTTGGAAAGCATTTTAGGAAGTCGTGCACTTTTTAAGCGGCAGAGATGACAGTGAGCAGTGAGGGTTTGGTCACTTTAAATGGATGTTATAAATCACTTTATTTTTGTTGATTAGATCCATATATAGCTGTAGTGTGTCAGCATTTTCCATTACAAACTTCCAGTTTTGGGTACCATATAGAGCTCTCAACAGCATCTTCGAAAATCCACTTAGAGGTGACTGTTGTGTCATTGCTCAATGAGTGTGTGGTTTTGTTCCCTTATTGGAACTCCAACTGGTTGTAAAACTAAAATCTGTTCACGGTGTTCATGTTTTGGGAGATGGTGTCAGGTCTGAGCCTGATTTCCTGATTCCTCCTCTCTCCTCTTTCGGCGGTGCATCAGGAATTATCGGAGTGGCAGAGCTGTGGTAGGAGAGGAGCCTGACGGTATTTAACATGCGTGTTGCGGACAGTAGGAGACTTGCTGCAGGTCAGCGAGGGAAAGGGCTGCAAAACCCACCCGCATCCCCGAACGCTGCCTCCTGCAGCTCACCCTGACTGTGAAATAGGAGTTTAGGGTGAAAAGGGGCCCTGGAGAGCACCTGCAATGCACCACGGCCACTCCCTCAGCATCGCCCGCCTGTCCGTGACACGCGTGAAATCGTGGAGATGAAGGCAGGAAGGTTGGGTGATACGGGAGGGAGCAAAGAGGCTGAGAAGGCATTGCGTAAAGTTTGCTAGATTTGCTCCGTAAAGTATGTTTCATGTAGCAGAAAAAGGAGAGGAAATAAAGAATCCTACTCCCTCCCAAAACAGCCCAAAAACCAGCAGGATAAATAAATGGGTGTTCAGCAATTGCTCCTAATTTGACCTTAGGGAAAAATCCATGAGACTAAGCCTAATAACTGGCTTAGCTGGACCATCAGTAGAGGGGACAGCAGCTTGGAGCCAGGCCCTGCTGCATTCCGGTCATCCTTCACCGGATTCTGGCATTGCAAATGGATAAGGGGGGTGTGAGGAAGCTCTTCCTTGCACCTAAAGGGAATTGGCATAAACCTTGTATTATGTTGAGCACAATACTTGTTGCACCGTAACTACTTCGCAAGCATAGGCAAAAAAAAGGAGGGGGAGGATGGGTCATCCGGAGTACTTTTCCTACCCTGGGATACGAATACACGACTCTCACTTGTGTAAGTACAAGTTGCATAGATGCATTTGTGGGTGAAATTTGGCCTGAAGTCCTTCTGGAAAGGAATCTTGCGACACTGAGCAATCATACATATTCAATTAGGAGATCTTACTCTGCATGCAGGTGACTTGTGGTGAGCAAACGGTCGTGCCTAAAGGTTGGGTATCTGGGGCAAATTCTGGTCTAGGTACTCCCATCCTTATACCACGGTGCTTCTTGCTCAGCATCTCAGCCTTTGGACTTCAGCGGGGTTCTCACTGCGTGGGACTCAAAAAATCATTGAAGCCATCAGAATTCGGTCTTAGGATGGAAAAGAAATTTCAGGTTGTATTGCTGCACTTTCTGGGACACTGGGTGCTTAAATAGAGCCCTCCTGACCGTAACTGTGGTCTTTGCAGTTTTGTGTTACTGTCAGCTTCTACAGCCGTTTGAGCAGAAAAGTTGTTCCACAGGTTCCTCCGCTGCGGTCTTCATTCCTTGTGTCTGGCCACGGACAGCTGGGTTGGGAGAAGCCGCTTGGTATTTTGAAACCATTGCTTCTGAAAGCTTGCGGGGACATCCAGGGGCTGCTTCTTATCGGCCGAAGCCGGTTCTTGAGGTGGCACAGCACTCCTGGTCAGAGTTGCTTTGTCTCAGGAAGGTTGGTTTGCAGCCAGGCTGGTTTGCCACCCAGTTCCACATGCACTGGTGCCGGTATCAAAAGTGGAAGGGGCGGGAACGTGAGGATGGCAACCACAGCTTGTGTCAGCTAAGGCCTGACTGAAGCTTGGCTTAGCTTTGCAACCACATCCTAATTTAAACTAAACTTGGGTGTAACAGACCTGTTAGTCTACACTTACTGCACACACCACCTCCAGAAGACATGAAATAAGGATTCTGTTGCATTTAGTGACTGTTTAAATTGACTTCAGAGGTAGCAGGCTTAAACTGTGATTCCTCAATGTGAAAACTAAAAATTTCTGAGGATGCCTAAATAAGCCGATCATTTCTCACTGCATTTTTGGCGTATTAACCACCTCTGTGTGGGCTTGAAGAATCCCGTTTGTGCCGAGTTCTTTTCTGCATGCTACAAAGCTTCTATATCTCTTCTCTCTATCCTCCTTTTTATTAATTATGAAATAATTGGGCTGATTTAACCGTTAGGACTGGACATAACGCCGCTGAGGTCACCGTGACAGCATGGTGTCACCATCTAAGCTTTGTGCTTGCTCCGTGGCCAAAAGCTAAACTTTTGGCTGTTTGCAATAAACAGATTTGACAGCCGGCGTTGGGGATGTCCGTGTGTAATGTAAGAGGTACTGCCTCAGTTTCTGTCTCTTGACTTCGGAAAGGAGTTGGGTAATTCCCCTTCCTTTGCAGGTGATGTTCACCCTCACTTGTTCCATCCAGATGCAGCTTCACTTCTCTCTAAGCCTCCAGAAAGCCTCAATCTACCATGAAAGCGGAGCTGGCTCCCTTGAAATACACCTTCCTAACCCCCAACTGAAACATTTTCCATTACAGTGTTGTCAGGGCAGCGTTGCCTGCAGGTGTCATTTCAGAGACGTCTTCCTTTCTCCTGAAGATCGCAGTTATCAGCCCCAAAGCAGCAGATGTGCTGCCAGTGCCTTGCGCAGACCCGACTCTCCTTATTCCGCAGCCTCACACCTACGCTGCTTTGGAACGATACCTGCTTTGCACCAACGCAACACGAGGAGAAGTTTGTTTCTTAGGAAGGAAATACAATTTCCAGCTAATTTGCTTTTTAATGTCAACCTGTTTGCCAAGTGCTCTGAGGGTGACAACAGAGCAGTTTCCTTGCCTGGTTCGGTGTCACCACTGCTTGGCTTGCATTCTCACCCTTTGCACACTTAACTTTTGAAAAATGGAAGATTTGTCAGTGCTTACATGTTTAATAGATCGCAATTAAGCCAAAATAGACTTGAAAAGCCTCATTAATTAATAGCCAAGTTCTACCACCACCAAGAAACTCAGAGATGATGTTTTCTTTTTACTAAACCCCCATACTATTCCAGGAGGAAAGTATGTTTAAACATGCATTAAAGTCTCGCTACACTTCTGGAGTGGTGTAAACAGCCTCTCTAAGGACCCTTTTTGCTCCGTAAGTGCCCTTAGACTGAAAAAGACTCAGGGCTCATTGTTTCCAGCTTTTGGCATTCCTTACTTTGAATTTTCGAAATCATCAGGACAGAAGAGTTCTCTCTTCCTCCTTTTAATTTTCATTTTACAAAACACTGGTTTGCTGGTCTAGTTTGTAAAAGTAACTGTATTCCACTCGCCTTTAACGAGTGCTTTAGATAGTATGGAAACAGAGTGTTTAATAGTGAAGCAACACTCTTCATCCGAGCCTTGCAATGGGTACGAACGAGGTACCCGAGTTCAAACCGTGCAAGAAGCTGGGTCGTTTTCTATTTGTCTTTAGTTGCCAATTAGCACTGTCATTAATCCACTGCCTAGGAGAAGCTGATGATTAAAGCAGGCAGTGTCACTGACCGCTGACAGGATGATATGCGGGAGGTTGTGTGGTCGCTGCCTGTCATTGTGCTGGGGTAGCTGGAGCTCAGTCTTATTTTCCAGCGGGAAGGAACAATGTCTTAGTTTCTTTGCGTCCTGCGGTAAAGACAGACACACAATCCAGGCTTTGAATATTGCATTAGATTGTGTCCTGGATGGGGAATCTGCAGGAGACCCCGAGACAGTTTGCACCACCTGCCCCCCATTCCCGGAGGCGTTTGGCAGCCGATGCGGACACATTGTGTTCTCTAACCCATGTCCTTCGCTTCGTTCGCCCACAGAGCCACCCCAAGGCTCCTCGGGGGCGGCAGATTTGAATTTTGCCTCCTCAAGGATGAGTAGCTGAAGCTGGGCCAAAGCTTTGTTTCTTGCTGGTGTGAGAAGAAGGCTGAGGAAAGAAGAGTGAGAGGGCTTGAGGGGTCAGCCTTGCTTTTTCTGCCGCTCCGGGGGCAGCAGGAAGAGGCTGGTGGTGGATGGCTGCTGCCAGGAAAGGCTAACCTCTAGCTGGAGACCACAAACCCTTGGTGACAGTGGCCAGCCTGGCTTTCCAAGGCCACAGATAAAATAAGCAATGACCTAGGACAGCAGACAGTGGAGAAGACAGAGTGCCATAGTCTTGCTGCTTGTTTCCTGGTGCGTTGGACAGAAGGAATTTTGTCCTGTAGGAATTACTCTCCTGCTTACTCGCTGAAGAAAAAAATCACTAGTGCTTTAATTTACACCCCAAATGGGGATCAAATCTCTCTGCAAGACAGGATGAGTCTCCTCCCCATCCTGCCCCAGATCTCACTTTTGAGGGGGAAAAAAACCAACTAAACTTCTGTGAAAGAGGATTAAGAACTAGGGATATTTTTCTTAGGTGGATCTAAGAACTTCTGGTTTGCAGCTGCACTAATTTGTGGGTGAAGGAAGTACTTTGGTACTGAAAACTTGCCAAAATGCTGTTTAACGGGGAATCGCAGTTTAATTAGCACTTGTGAGACATTAACGATAATTGTCTTTGATTTGGCCACTCGGGGTAAAGTATGATTCAGGATCGGTTGGTTGGTGCTCAAGAAGAAATAAAGGAAAGAAGTATTGCTGCGTGGTGTGGTGAAATGTGCCATGAGCTCCGTGTCCATAGGTAGTAGGTTTTGGGGTGGTCTCTCTCTCTTCCCACGTGGTGTTGTGGTGGACTAGGAAGAAGTTGAAGGAACTTCTCCTAACTCGGGGGTGGAAGTAGTTTAACTTCCTAGTGAGCTGGGTTTCAGCTTATCCCTTTCGCTGTGATTTTTAGGAAAAAAGCTAAAAACTTTTGAAAATGCTTCCACTTACTTATTTCTGCTTTGCTTTGCCAAGGAACGAGAAAGCCCTTCGCTTTTAGCAAGCGCGTGAACAAGAAAGGCAAGGGAACTCGGGGTGAAATTTGCCATGGAGACATGTGGATGATGCTCTCCGAGTTTGTGGCTGTAGGTGAAAACGAAGACGGTGCTACACAATGTTTGTAGTTTCAAAGGCTGGCTGAGAGCAGAGAAAACCAACTGTATGCAATTTAATCACCTGTTTGTATGCAGTCTACCACACAACCCTAATACATACACCAGGCAGCAGAGATGACCTGATTAGCAAAGCCCTCGCAATTAGCTGAGGAGATCCCTGCTGCACCAGTGCTCCCCTCCTTGGAGACTTGTGACTGGTCCCAGCTGAAGGAAACCTTTCCGCAGCAACAAGAGCTAGCGGAGGGTTGCTGAAAATGGCAACAACGGTGCTCTGTCTGTGCGTGAAGGTGAGGGAAGTAAGAAGAGTAGACAGCCTGACCAGCTCTGCGGAATAGCTGGGATATTGGGAAAGATGTGACATGAAGAACACAGGAAGGACATGGAGCTGCTGGAGCGAGTCCAGAGGAGGCCACGAAGGTGACTGGGGGGGCTGGAGCACCTCCCGTACAAGGACAGGCTGAGAGAGTTGGGGTTGTTCAGCCTGGAGAAGAGAAGGCTCCGGGGAGACCTTAGAGCAGCTTCCAGTGCTGAAAGGGGCTCCAGGAAAGCTGGAGAGGGGCTCTGGATCAGGGAGGGCAGGGACAGGATGAGAGAGTACAGCTTTAAATTGGAAGGGGAAGGATTTTGATTGGACATTGGGAAGAAATTCTTCATAAGGAGGGTGGGGAGGCCCTGGCCCAGGTTGCCCAGAGCAGTGGTGGCTGCCCCATCCCTGGAGGGGTTCAAGGCCAGGTTGGATGGGGCTTGGAGCCCCTCATCCAGTGGGAGGTTTCCCTGCCCACGGCAGGGCGTGGGACTGGTTGGGCTTTAAGGTCCATTCTGACCCAAACCATTTTATGATTCTGTGTACTAGGTGGTCTTTGAGAGTTATGCTTGCTGTTGTGGAGCAATATCTGCTTGGGGAGGTTACGTTTTGGAAAAGGACTCACTCTTTTGTTGTGCTGTTTGTCCTGTTGGTTGAAAGGTGTCCTTTACCGGAAAGAAACACTAGGGTGAGATAAACTAAGCAGTTTTCAAGCTTGCAAGCTCTTGTAGCCTTCTTTCATATGTGTTGAGCAGGCAGACGTCCACAGACTCGGATGGGATCTCATGGTGCTTTAGCACTTGTCACAGTCAAACATTTATTATTCTATGTCAGAAAAATAGAGACAAAAATGAGTATGTATATATAGCAAGAGATGTAAGGTACAAGGTTTTTTCTCTGTCTTGTGAGTAGGTATAAATATACACAATCGGTATGAGGGCGTTTAGTTATTTTGTGCATCGCTGCATGTGAAGAGTGCACAGGCTCGTGGCAGCAACCCAGGCTTTGAGGTGCGGAGCACGGGGCACTATTTCTGGCTCTGCCCTAGCTTCTTGTGTGGCCGAGTGTATTAAATCCAGTTCTTGAAGACAGCAGTGTTTATTCGGGCTTCATTCTTAGACTTGCTGAATACCCCAAAAGGCTTCTATTATTAGAGGGAACTGCCATTCCTTAGCTCTGAAAGCGGGCTGTCCATAAATCACCAGCGCCTGCTTTCCACATGGAGGTGGGACTAGGACCTCGGCTTTCTCCCTGCTGGCCTTTGGAGCTGGCAGAGCTCCCACTCCTCCACCCTTCTGTTCAGCTCCTCCGCTGAGGATGCATCCTCCTGGTCTTGAGGTTGGCGATGGCTGTGCCACCCACTGTACCTTGGGCTCCTCACAAGCATCAGATGACTGACTGTTGCTTCTCTTCCTGCCTTTGTTCTTGACATGCCTGCCAGCCTCCTGTTGACTGGTTTCTACTTTTCTTCTCCCCTCATTGAGGTGATGGTGGCCTCACAGAAGAAGCTGTTAAGGAAAATGTATCCTGTCCTTGGGGAATGATTTGCAATTGCATAAGGTTTACAGCATCTTTTCCTATTGCCAACAAGAGGTTGCATTCGTCCCTGTGTTTGCTCATGCATTGCTACCAGAGTCAGCACTGTGGGGCACAAAACTGTCCCTGGGGACCAGTGCTCTTCAACCACTTTGGGGACAGGTGGGGATGGCCATCACCCAGCCACGTGCTGCCCCCGAGTAACCGGCTGAGGCCAGGGCATGGTCAAGATCTCAGTCCATATCTAAACATATCTCTGTGGCAAAAAAAAATATCCATTCCCTTCTGTAAAAGAAGCGCTTAAGTATTTTCAGAGGACGGCGTGAAGGTGATCCGAGGTCTGGAGGACCTCCTGTAAGAAGACAGGCTGAGAGAGTTGGGGTTGTTCAGCCTGGAGAAGAGAAGGCTCCAATGAGACCTTATAGTGACCTTCCAGTATTGAAAGGGGCTTCGGGAAAGCTGGGGAGGGACTCTGGATCAGGGAGGGCAGAGAGAGGATAAGGGGAATGGTTTTGTGCTGAAAGAGGGGAGAGGGAGGTGAGATCTAAGGAAGAAATATTTTCCTCTGAGGGTGGGGAGGCCCTGGCCCAGGTTGCCCAGAGCAGTGGTGGCTGCCCCATCCCTGGAGGGGTTCAAGGCCAGGTTGGATGGGGCTTGGAGCCCCTGATCCAGTGGGAGGTGTCCCTGCCCATGGCAGGTGGTTGGAACTGGATGGGCCTTGAGGTCTCTTCCAACCCAAACCATTCCATGATTTGTTCTATGATTTGGTATCTAGAGACCCTTTTGTGGTGGTGCGTGAGCTTATTCTCATCTGCTGTGATCCAATCTGGCTATGTCCTTGCTCTGGATGAGCTTTGCTGTGATAATACTATCATTTCTTAGTTCCCTTTAGCACCGTGATGAATTGCAAAAGATGCATTATAACAGTTTTATGGTTAAAAAGCATCATTTTACCAGCTTTCGGTCTCTAGTGCCTTTGCTCTGCTCGTTACTCTTTGCCTAGGAGTAACAGCAGTGATTTGGAGGAGTAACAGCAGTGATTTAGAGTTGCAACATCAACATCAGCTTCTGAACCTTGTGTTTTCTTTAACCGTAAATTCTGGGAAAGGAGGTTGAAGGAGGAAATCTAAATAGTAGGGTTCATTCTTCTGACATTTCCAGGCCAGCTGTTTGAAACTGCGATGCCTCACAGCGATCAGACACATTTACTCCAAACTCTCTCCCTGGGTTCCTGGACAGAATCTCCTTGGGCAGCCGCTCTGGAGCCCTCCTGGCTGGGATTGGGAGACACCAGCCGGGCCTCTGGCACACCGTTGCAGTCCGGGTCCCCTGCTGCCACCGGCACTTGTGCTAATGGTCTTAGTACAGAGGTCAAAGTCTGCTTAGATATGAAGGCTGAATCACCTCCTTTTTAAACCCCTCAGCAGGATCAAGGCTTAGGGAGGCAGGCACGTGGGCTCGCCTTCCGGCTGGCGGCATGGATGGAGAAAGTGGCTCTGGCAGAGACTTTTCAGCTGTCTCGACCCACCAGTGAGGCGCTGAAATGGGGGCTGTCTGGGGATTAAAACACCTTTGCTCGGACACCCCTGTGTGAAAAAGACGGATGCAGCTGTTTTCTTCAAAGATTTGCTATCACTCAAGCTTTTGCTGGTTGGAGGAGGTTTGTCCTGTGACCTGAAGATCATGAAAAGCAGTGGTGAGCCCGTCAGTCTAACCAGGCAGATAGGAAAGGTCTTCAACTGTGCTTACTTCACTTGCAGGTGTAAATAAGGCAGCAGCACGGGTCTAACTTCAGACCTGTTGCTTTGGCAGGGTCCCATCTAAATGAACCAGAGGATGATAGCAAGGAAGCACTGGAGGCACCTGGAGCTTGGTCGTCCCTCCGTCAGGAACCTGTCTGTGCAGGCAGGCTCATCTGGAGATTCCCGACACGTCCATAAGCTTGGCTTCACTGGGTTGCTGCGTTTTGAATAATCCTGCCCATGAATGGTTCTTGTTTCCGTGAGCTGCGGTGGTGCAGTGTCCTGTCTTTGGGAATGCTGCACTAGGCAGGAGGGACTCGGAGGAAGCAGCTGGAGCTGAGTCCTTCCGTCTAGAGACTTCAAAGGTCAGGTTGGATGGGGCTCTGAGCAACCTGATCTAGTTGAAAATGTCTCTGCTCACTGCAGAGGGATTGGACTGGATGATCTTCATGGGCCTTTCCAACCCAAACCACTCTATAATTCTATGACTTGGGTTCCTTGAAGGGAAGGAGGCTCCTGTCTTTCCAACAGAGAAGCAGAAAGTCACTTCTTCAGCCTGCTGCATCTCTACAACATTTGGTAGGTCTCTGGATCATGTCGTGCCTTAGCATCTAGGCTGTAAAATAAGGATAGAAATTAGGAATTAAAAAACAAACAAACAAACAAAAAGCCTTGAAGAAACACATTCTTAACTTGTGGTGCTTTTATAGAATCATAGAATGGTTTTGGTTGGAAGGAGTATTAAAGAACATCCGGTCCCAGCCCCTCTGCTTGTATTGGTTTGAGCTTCAAGGCTGTGCTTTAATGTTGATAACAGTAGAAATTTATCACGATATTAGCGATTGGGAACTTAGAAAATACACATTTTTAATTATTTTTTCAATTTTTTTGTTTTTATTTCAGCAAATTCAGTAAAGCTAGAAATGCAAAGTGATGAGGAATGTGACAGGAAGCCCCTGAGTCAGGAAGATGAGATCAGGGCTCATGATGAAGGAAGCAGCCTGGAAGAGCCCCTCATTGAGAGTAACGAGATGATGGATAACAGAAAGATCCAGGAGCTATCGAGCGAGGGAGGAATCCGGCTTCCGAATGGTAAACTGAAATGTGACGTCTGTGGCATGGTTTGCATTGGGCCCAATGTGCTAATGGTACATAAAAGGAGCCACACTGGTAAGCAGCTGAAAGAAAATCCGATGACTGCCTGTGGCGTCTGATGTTGATATTACCTGACAACTCTCCTCTCTTCCCTTTCCATTTGTGGGGTAGCAGGAGGCTGGGGAGGGGAAAAACGGGCTTCGTTGGTTTGATTCTCCCCCTGCTCTGCAGGTTGCGGTGATGCTGTTTTTCTGGCAAGCATGGTGCTTCCATGACATTGTTTTCCAGTCTTTGGTTCTGAAAAACACCACAGAAGTCTGGAAATTGCTTTTTTTTTTTACTGTTCTTGACCAGGGGCAAGATGGTTAGAGTCATTATCTGTCATGGGGGGTGTGTGTATGTTTGTGTGTGTGCACACACAAGACTTTTGAGTCTTTAAGGTGGATCTTAGATGATCTTCCCATGGAGGTGCTTCCAGGTGGACGAGAGCAGCAGCTTGCTGGGAATCTCACACGTCCTTTGCAAGTGGCTGGGGGTGATGCTGGTGGCCCATCAAACCTGAGATTAGCAAGCTCTACAGGGCAGACACTCTACCCAGTGATCCTGATGCCAGAGTGGGTTTGCTGTTCACGGCCTAACATCTCCATCACGGAAACCTCACCTGAACCGCTCTCGTGGGCTGGTGCTTGGCTCCCCCTCACCATCTAGGTACTATTTCTGTGGCACTGGTCAAAGCTTGCGCTTCCTTATCATTTATTTTTATTGCTATTAGTACTGCTGCTGTTTGGAGACCAAACCAGCTTTACTAAGTTTAGCCATTTGAGAGTGCAAGAGCCAGCCAAAATCTTCACCTTGTGGTGATTAAGTGGGTCTTTGGGGCCTGAAAAATGAGTCCTCAAATTCGAAACAGGGAATTTCAGGGGAGTTTGGGCCAATATGACAAATCGGAGTGCCTAAGAGGCTCCTTCTCCTCAGGTGGGAATAACAGTTAACTCCAACAGAGATGGTGCCGCAAGGCAGTGCCCTCCCATCTTGCAAAGGTCTACCTGGCAGAGCCTTTGATTCAAAAAAGCACTTAAGCATGTGTTTAACTTTTATGAGATTTAGGCACACGTAAGGCACTTGAAGTGCTACCGTATAGGCTTAACTTAAGATACCCACTTAAATCTTATTAAGGTTAAGCACAGGTTTCTGTGTTGAAACCTCAGTGGGTGTTTGTTCTTCATCATTTTCGGAGAAACTGAAAGATAGTTTGTTTTTTATCTTTCTCTGCTATTATTTAATGAGGTGAGAGACTCCCACTGACTGCGAGATGTCTGCTAGGATGTAAAAAGAAAAATGGGGATTTAAGGTAGAGTAAGACAGACTTTGTGTAATCCCTTTGTAAACCTGGTAGTTTGCAGTCAAGTAGCGTGCGCTTGATGGGAAAGAAATCAATGAATTCCTGTACAGAGGAATAATAAATATATATTACATAGTTAATGCGCTGTATATAAGTTGTATTGATAATAACTTAACATAAATGTATAATGGTAAGCTTTGCAGCATCGTTTATGATGCAGTCACGGTTTTAGACAGCAATTACAACAGGGGGAAAGCATTAGGTAGAGAAGCGAAATCTTGATTAACAATTTGACATGCTATTACTAGGAAAGGGAAAGAGAACAGAGAACGTAACAGACTGAGTCCCCAGCTTTCAACCTCCCTAGAAGTTTTTTCATTGGCACTCACACATATCTGAGCATATGTATGGTAGGTGCATTGGAATCCACGTATTTGAACTCAAACAGCTAAATTAGACCAGCTAAATATAGATTTAGGTACTTAATTAAATGGTCTGCATCTTTTGAGATACTGAACAGCCAGCGCATCGTTTCAAGGCAGACAAGCTGCCTTTTTCGTGTTGAAGACAACATGTAAATTCAAAGCGAAGGGAGCACAATCTCATCTGCGGGCAGGCAGGATGGTTGCGCGCACGTGGATGAGTAGGAATTGCATAACCGGTGGCTTTCTCCTTCAGGCTACTGCTGGTTCCTCATCGGGCTCTGACTCTTTTCCCATCTGAGCCGAGGAGCTGTGATGTATAACTCTATACAGATGATTTCAAGCAGATAGAAATGGCATTCCTTTTAATGTGCAGCTCGGTGCTCTGAACCAGTTGGCACATTTTGCGGGGGATTTTTTTTCTTTCCCCCGCTTTGTTTGTTTGTTTTTTAATACATGCTGCTACTTCACTGTCCACAACAGAAGGAGAAGTTTGCTTGGATTTCCACATCCTTGATTTTAGGAGTATTTTTAACGTACTGGTATTTAGCTCTTAAAGTGCAGCACTGTAAAATACATCACCACTTCCTTGGCCAGAGGAGTGTGATGGGCTGACCTCAGCTCTGGAATGAGCCCTGACCTCTGGGGACTCTGGTTTTGCAGCCCAAGGGAGAACAGTGGAGGGAAGGGAGGTTGTCCCTAGTGAGTGGGAACGGATGATATTCTTTATCAGCTAATGCAACTGGCACGTAAATCCTTACCTCTCAAAGCCAATTTAAGTCAGTTTGGGACCTGAATCCATCCCGCCTTACTCTCCTCTTTATCTGCACGCAACCACAACATGGCCTGGCCAGTTGTTTGCATTGGCAAAAACTGAAGTCCTTGTCCCTTCCCAAGAAATGTAACATCATAAATCATCCAAAATGCTGCGGTCCATAGTAGAGGCTGTAATTTGCATGTACACTGGGAAGAGAGTGTGGCTTTCCTTACACTGGGGACCCAGGATTTGCGAGAAGCCCTGCTGTATGGCTTTGGCCGCGTTACCCATCTAGACGGGTGCAGTTCCTGAGCAGCAGATGTCTTCCCGTGACACACCGTGGTAGTTCTGTCAAATATAGGGAAGGGGAAAATTAATTTGTGCCGTGGATTAGACCAGAGTAGACAAGCTCAGTGTCCCAGCTCTCATTCTCATAGAAAGGTTTAGGTTGGAAGGGACCTGAAAGCCCATCCAGTCCCACCGCCTGCCATGGGCAGGGACACCTCCCACTGGATCAGGAGCTCCAAGCCCCATCCAACCTGGCCTTGAACCCCTCCAGGGATGGGGCAGCCACCACTGCTCTGGGCAACCTGGGCCAGGGCCTCTTGACCTTCAAAGGAAAACATTTCTTCTTAAGATCTCATTTCAGTCTCATCTCTTTCAGCCGTTCCCCCTCATCCTGTCCCTGCCCTCCCTGATCCAGAGCCCCTCCTCAGCTTTCCTGGAGCCCCTTTTCATTACTGGAAGCTGCTCTAAAGTCTCCCTGGAGCCCTCTCTTCTCCAGGCTGAGTAAGCCCAACTCCCTCAGCCTGTCCTCGTAGGGCAGGTGCTGGAGGATCCATTTTCTCTGCTGCCTGCTTCATTAGACTGAGCCAGGGATTTCCCGTTCATCCTTTGGATATGCAGAAATGCTGCCTTGCACAGTTGTGCAAGTGATGCTTTGGTCCACGGCACCTCTATCACAGAGCCCTTGGCGTTGCGCATCACAGGCTGTTGAACACAACCTTTCTCTGAAGCCCTGATAACGGAGGTGAAGTGGTATCGTAATCTGCATGGCCATCAGGAGAAGGCCGCTCTATTGATTTATCATCACTGACAGGAAATAAATCAAGCGCTTCGTGTGGGAATGAAGCATGGTGCTTCCTGCTTTAGCAAGCGGGGTAACCCCACACCCTCTCCCTCGTTGTCCTGTCCTCACGTCAGAAAAATAACACGTGGTGTCAGGGTTGATCTGCTTTCCTCCTTGTCCATACTGTCTTCTTTTGGGCCAAATTCCGTATTCCCCCGCACATGCCCCAATTTTATTTATCTTTAAAAATAAAGGGTCTTTATCAGATTTTTATTTCTTTTTTTTTTTTTTGTTATTGCAGGAGATGATCTCCTGGCTTCAAGTTGCACTGAGGGAGGTTTAGGTTGGATATTAGAAAAAGAATCTGTATTAATAGAGTGGTGAGGAACTGTCAGAGGCTGTCCAGGACAATGGTGGAGTCTCCATCCCTGGAGGGGTTTAAAGAGTGTGTAGACGTGGCACTTTGGGACATGGTTTGTCGGTATAGCGGGGTTGGGCTGACGGTTGGACTGGATGAGCTTAGAGGGCTTTTTCAACCTTAATGGTTCTATGATGCTTTAACTGATCATATCAGATGGCCATTTTGGCAATGGAGAAACCATCTGCTGGGACAGCCGTGCTGCTGCCTCAGTGCTTTGCTAGGTCCACGCATTGTTCTCCCTTCTGCTGCCAATTGCGATCTTTCTCCACTGTGACGTCTCGTCCTTTATCAAGTCCGCTGCTGGATTCCAAAACATTGATGTTTCTAAGGGAGGGTTGGGATCCTCCTTCTCGTTTTAAGAATACCTAGAGGTTAAACGCTCGCTTGGGGCTGCTGAGAGGTTATTTTCAGGCTTTTTGGGGTGCCAGCTGCAGGAGGGTCTCAGATCTTGGTGGGGGAGTAGAACTGGATGATCTTTAAGGTCCTTTCCAACTCAAACCATTCTGTCATTCTCTGATGTCTTACTGCATTTTAATACCATAAGGTCGGTGAAATGAGATACATGATGGGCCCGTGAGGGACGTGTTCAAGTTCTGTGTTAGCATCCCTCGTGTTACAACTGAACATATGCAGCACTGGAACTCTGAATGCTATTTAATACTTTTTTTCATGCAGAGTTCAAGTTTTTGGGACACAATTAATAAATTAAGAAAACCCAACCACGCTGTTCAGTATAAAAGACTTTTATGTCTAAAGAAGCAAAGCAGGAATGAATTTAAGCAAATGGTCCTATTAACACATTGCAATTAGCTCCCTTGGGCTGCCTGACTTATTCTTCTAGTGGAAAGATTTTATTTGGTTTAATTTGTAACCTAGCGCAGACTCCTACCTCTTGCTGTATGAGTCAAGCTGGCACCAAATCAAGAACTGTAGGGCCAAATTTCTACAATTGATGTTTTCTCCTTAGGTTCCTCAATCCAACTTTTCCACAAGTCTTGTTTTCTACTTAAGCATAAGGAAGGAAAGCTCGGATTTTTTCCAGTCGCTCTGTCTAAGGATGTTTTACTTGGTGACTAAACTCATCTGATGTTTTATACCAATTCCTGTGAAGGATTTTTATCTCTTAAGGATCCGGTCATAAATAAGTGTAGAGACGGGGCAGGAATTTTCCATGAGAGATTTGTCCATGTTGGATTATAATAAATTGCCCTATCTGAAAGTAGGTTTTTCCCAACAAAATAAAACCAGTGAAATAATTGATTTCAAGTGATGTGGAGCCGGTTAAGTGAATCTGATAGAACAGCGAGTAGACACGCAGAGTAGGTAGTTCCTGGAGTAACAACTGCAGGGATGTAGCGAAGGCTGCTGCTCTGTGTTCTGTTTGAGTGAAGGCAGGTCGTAACTCACTGCCTGCACAGCCGGTGTTTCATTTGTGCTCCTGGGACAGAGCAGGGATGGAGCAGTTGGACCACCTGAGGAATCGGGAGAAATGTTTCAGTTCAACTCAATGTTAATTGAAAGCAACTACTGAGGGGTGAAAATCAGTGTTGTTTGTATGAGCAGGTGCTTCCCGATGGCAGCAGGGGCTCAGGTATTCTGCATTAAGAGATTAAATAAAATTCCTGTTGGAGCGAGTCCAGAGGAGGCCACGGAGATGATCCGAGGGCTGGAGAACATCTGCTATGAGGACAGGCTGAGAGTGTTGAGGTTGTTGAGCCTGGAAAAGAGACGGCTTAGAGCTTAGATCTTAGAGCAGCTTCCAGTGCTGAAAGGGGCTCCGGGAAAGCTGGGGAGGGGCTCTTGGTCAGGGAGGGCAGGGACAGGACGAGGGGAACAGTTTGAAGCTGAAAGAGGGGAAATTGAAATGAGACATTAGGAAGAAAAGTTTTGCTGTGAGGGTGGGGAGGCCCTGGCCCAGGTTGCCCAGAGCAGTGGTGGCTGCCCCATCCCTGGAGGGGTTCAAGGCCAGGTTGGATGGGGCTTGGAGCCCCTGATCCAGTGGGAGGTGTCCCTGCCCATGGCAGGGGGTGGAACTGGATTGACTTTGAGGTCCCTTCTGACCCAAACCATTCTGTGATTCTAGGTGCTTCAGCCATCCTTCACATATCAAGAAGATGTGTCAAACAAAAAGGCTGAGGTCTTTATACCTTTAGCCAGGACAAATGTCAAGTGTAGTCCCTCTGAACCCAGTTCTACTATGTAGAATTCTATCCTGGCTTTTCTTCTTATGGTGAAGAGACTTTACAACCAGTTTGTTGGGTTTTATTTAGCAGAGGCAATTAAGAGATTCACAGGAAGGGGCACCTCCCATATGAGGACAGGCTGAGAGAGTTGGGGTTGTTCAGCCTGAAGGAGAGAAGGCTCCAAGGAGACCTTAGAGCAGCTTCCAGTGCTGAAAGGGGCTCCAGGAAAGTTGGAGAGAGACTGTTCACGAAGGCTTGTGGTGATAGGATGAGGGGCAATGGGTATAAACTGGAGAGGGGCAGATTGAGACTGGACATAAGGAGGAATTTCTTCATTATGAGGGTGGGGAGGCCCTGGCCCAGGTTGCCCAGAGCAGTGGTGGCTGCCCCATCCCTGGAGGGTTTCAAGGCCAGGTTGGATGGGGCTTGGAGCCCCTGATCCAGTGGGAGGTGTCCCTGCCCATGGCAGGGGGGTTGGAACTGGATGGGCATCGAGATCCCTTCCAACCCAGATTATTCTATGATTCTATGAGTGGAGCGCTGCTGTAGAAAGAACCAGGCCTCGCTGTTAGTGAGAATTAGCCCGTTAGTGAGTTCCTCCACTTGATTTCAAAGGGACAAAAATTGCCAGCCAAAGGTTATGAAAAATCTACATCTCTTTGGTTGTGAGGCTCTCTGTCCTCAGTTAAACTTCTGTTTCAATACAGCAAATATCACTGATGTGTTTTGCACCAGTATGAGATTCGAAGAAGGATAACTCATACTGAAACTTCTGCGCAGCACTTCCGTGCTGAGGCGGTAAAGGAGAATTACTGCACAGGGAAGCTTCCAATTAAGCAGAAAAAGGTTTGCTTTCTGCAAGAACGTTTGACATAGACGTGGTAAAATATGAAAGCTCTTAGTAGGAAGTTAATTGGTTGGTTCGCCGGGTTTCAGGTTGTATCAGCTTGGCGCCATCGGTAGCTTGTGCCATGGAGTCTCCAGCTGCCGTGTATTAAAGATACTTGTGAAGGACCACGTCTTGCTAATAACCTCAACTCCCATGTTCCACCGCACCTCTCAGCTCAGTGTTTGTTAAGAAATAGCAAGTTAACTTCTGTAGTTTAGTGTCGAAAGAGCAACAGTAGTTCATTGTATCTTTTACTGGAGGACAGACAGCTGTGATGGCTGTGTGTTAAACGCTGAATTGTGACGTTTCAGCAGTATTTTACTGTAATTTAGAGGTAAATATTGGAAATCGTACCTTTTAATTAATACTTAAACTCTAAAATTCTAAAACCCATGGATTTTTTGATTGAATTTAATTATAAGAGGTGCTCCCTGGCACAAGCCCCTCTTTCTAAGCCTTTAGGAAAGGCAATACTTTTCAGCTGTGGCTCACCTTGCCTGGTCTGTTCCTGAAGTAACTTTAGATAATTAAATTCCCTGCACTGGAGAACAAGGCTTTTTAGGCATTCTTGCTTTTGTTTGATTTTAGATCTTTAAATCTAGAGTTGAAAAGAAACATGCTTTTTGTTTGCTTAGCTGTTCCTCCCCCTCTCCCAACTCAGAAACCATTTTAATCGCTAATGTTTGAGGGGTTTTCGCCCTGGGTGTGCTCTAAAATAGAGAAAAGTTTGAATAGCTAAAATGGCCTAAAAATATTTTGCAGCGTATTTTCCACTGCTGAAAAGCTAAAAGCTTGCTTAGTCACATTTCTGCACGTGTCCTTCTTAGAGAGACTTCTTATTTTAATAAATCGGAGTCAATTTAGGAAGTAAATGGTAAATCTATAGCTAGTTATAAATGCTTCTGATTGTCAGCAGCCTCTCGTAGTCATGTACGTCACTTGTTTGATTTGTCTATGAAATGTCTGCACTGCCCTCACCCCAAAACATGTTAAACTCAGCCATGGGCTGTTGTGTAGAGAAAGGACGTGTTCAGGTAAAGACTTTCCGTCAGTAGATGTTTAGTTTGAAGTGCAATTAATTTCACCTACGGATAGAAACTCTTATTTTTCACAGAACTGTTATGAGAGTGAATAAGGATGTCAAGGCTGTTATTTTGTTATTAGGAAATAATAATACTGGAAAACTGCTTACAAGCCTACTAGGAAAAGGCAGCAGGAGAGGTAATTGGAAAACAGTCTTCTTAAGGCACTGAAGTGATCAAGAAGGCTGTTTGCTAGTATCCAGAGTGGGCATCGCACAGCAGAGTTCTTGCAAACCCAGCAAAATGTTCTTATTATTCACTTTTTGCTTTGTTTGTGCGCTCTTCTGTTGAATTATTGTCTCTCAGGTTAGCTGTGCTAGACGTAAAAGCTGTTAATCAATAGTGTGAAGGTAGGACTGGAACTGTGGTCACCCCATAAGCCAGCAGCTCAAACAAGGAGCAGGAATCAAATGATTGGGCAGAAGTATAACAAACAGATCAGAGCAGTTGTTTACCCAGACTTAAGCCAGTAGGAAAAAATAATTCATGCTGCCTTTAAATAGATACAAAGGCTATTTAAGGTAAGGTGTGCAATCACAGCAGGTTCTGTCTGTTGCAAAAGATGGGGCAGACTGGTGATGACTTTGTGGTGAGTGTTTTCGTGTCATCTTTGCTATTGAACTTTAGTGCAGTCTTTGAGTTCCTGACCGAAGACTTTCAACATCTCTTAAAATCAGAATGGTTTGGGTTGGAAGGGACCTCAAAGCCCATCCAGTCCCACCCCTGCCATGGGCAGGGACACCTCCCACTGGATCAGGGGCTCCAAGCCCCATCCAACCTGGCCTGGAACCCCTCCAGGGATGGGGCAGCCACCACTGCTCTGGGCAACCTGGGCCAGGGACTCCCCACCCTCATAGCGAAATATTTCTTCCGGAGATCTCCTCTCAATCACCCCTCTTGCAGCTTCAAACATTTCCCCTTCATCACTAGACTCACTGCAGATCTCTCTTCAGCCGTCAGTTTATCGAGGAATGATACCTGTTCATCTGGGGCCTCCCAAGATATCAAAGATAAGTGGGCGATGTAGTGGGTAAAACGCATTAACTGCATCGTTTTGAATACAGCACAGGTAAAAGGAAAGGCTTCAGACTTGGTAAGAAACTCGCTACCTGCTTTAATGTTGTCATCCTGAAACTGAAGCTATCATTCCTGAATACTGAGAAACGTGTCAAAGCAAGGGGTTTTGCCCATTCTCTCAAACAGTGAAAGCAAAACAGAGGAAAAAAAAAAAGCTCATATTTTTTTAACTGCATTCTCTTTACATCTCTCTGTTATGGGCATTTTGAAATGATGTAGAAGAAGATAATAGATAATCACATCCTTTAATTATAGTGTGGGAGTCTAAAAGGGAAACCACAAATTCTTATCAATTCCAATGAGCTCGTGTTCCGTCTATGGGAAGATTAGTTTTATGCCCTGATTTTTTTTTTCATCATTATTCCATGATGTTCTTGGCAAGGTTGTAGAAACCTTAGTATCTTCTTCAGTGCAGCTGCAGTGGTTTCAGGTGTAATTTCCAGCTCAGTGAAGTAGCAGATGTATGGCAGATATACGTGGCATATATATGGCTCACCTGCTGTTAACGTTGGCAGGGCTTGCAACCGCTGAAGCAAGAATCGCTTGTGGACATCCCTAAGAGGTCTCTTCCTCCCTCTTTTTCCATTTGAATCAACAGATGTGTGTCGGACCTTACACGGACAGAGACATGAACTACTTTGGTAAAAATATAGTGTTAATTTTGTCCAGCGAGTCCAGAAGAGGCCATGGAGATGATCTGAGGGCTGGAGCACCTCCCCTGTGAGGACAGGCTGAGAGAGTTGGGGTTCTTCAGCCTGGAGAAGAGAAGGCTCTGAGAAGACCTTATAGCGACCTTCCAGTACTGAAAGGGGCTCCAGGAAACCTGGGGAGGGGCTCTTGATCAGGAAGGGCAGGAGTAGAATGAGGGAGAATGGCTTTAAGCTGAAAGAGTGGAGATAGGGATGAGATCTTAGGGAGAAATATTTTGCTGCGAGGGTGGGGAGGCCCTGGCCCAGGTTGTCCAGAGCAGTGGTGGCTGCCCCATCCCTGGAGGGGTTCAAGACCAGGTTGGATGGGGCTTGGAGCCCCTGATCCAGTGGGAGGTGTCCCTGCCCATGGCAGGGGTTGGAACTGAGTGGGTTTAAGGTTCTTCCCATTCCAAACCATTCTATGATTCTATAATCAGTTTGAAACAATTGAAAAAAAGCTTTGGAGTGCTGTGACCCATCACAGAATATGTTTTTCATGGGTACTGTGCTTCAGACCAATGAATTCGACCCCAAAGTCCCACCAAGCATTGGCCAAAGCTCTGTATTAGGCAATACGGTATAAAAATGAACGGGACCACATGTGTCTGAGATCTGATGTTCAAGATTTTGTTGAACAGGGGCCCTGGCTGGTGAAAACATTTCAGTATCTAGAGCCCAGCTGCTTTAAAGCACTCGGGCAAGCGGCCAGCACGAGTCTGTGCTTGTGCCCTATTGATCTGCTCTGTACCTGGTGGGACGCAAGGAGGTGATTAGAGCTGACTGCCTGCAGAAGAATGCTGGAACAAACCAAGTGGCCTCAATTGTTGACACAGAGTACAGTTTTGATAAGGTTTTGCGGAACCCGGGTGAGTTTTTCAGGGGGGTTCCTCTAAATAATAATAATAAAAATATCAAGTGATGTGTGTTGTTATGGTCCCAGTCCCCACCGTCCTGGGCGAATATAAAGTATTAACATGAAAACATGTTTTGGATGTGTGTGTTTGAGTGCATGGGGTCAATGAAAAGGGTAAAGTGTAGAGTTTCTGTTAGGAGTTTTTATTCATCAAAAAAGTCTTTTCATTTGGTTTTATTTAGAGCACCAATTTGCCTATTTCACAGTTTAATGGTGTAAGAATTTTGTCAGCGTTTGCTACTGCCTGAAGCTTGTGGGCCTGATCCTCGCTTGCATCGATTCTCTTGGTACAACTTTAAGAGTGCTAAGCAGCCTTTAAAAATGGATTTCTGTTCAAGTATAATGTAAGCAAAAGATTTGGTTTGAAGCCAAGACCTTAACGTCTGTCCAAGTCCAATTGTTATGATTGGTTTAAATATCCATATGGATTGGACCTATGCTAAAAATAAGCGCAAAACCATAGAGATAAACACTACAAAACCACAGTTATGGATCTAAATTTTGAGCAGAGTTCATCTTTTGTGAAGGATAAAACCTCTGAAGTGGAGAAGTCTAAGAAAATCAGGCTGCATTGATCACCTCTAGGAAAGAGCCTCAAATTGTTGTGGGAAGCTTTTTCCATTGTGCAAAAGAAACTGTCTCGAACTTCAGCAAGGGCTGTGGGGTGGTGGGGACTGTGCCTGGGTTATATGGCACTGTAACAAAGAGCAGGATAATGGACTCTGATGTTTCTTGACAGCTCTCTCCCTTCCATTCCCCTTCCAGGTGAACGCCCCTTCCACTGTAACCAATGTGGAGCTTCTTTTACCCAGAAGGGGAACCTGCTGAGGCACATCAAGTTGCACTCTGGGGAGAAACCGTTCAAATGTCCTTTCTGCAGCTACGCCTGCCGACGGAGGGACGCCCTCACAGGACACCTCAGGACGCACTCTGGTGAGTCCGACTTCTGTTCCCACTCACGTTTTGCTTTGTTGTTACCGTTCAAGTGAAGCAGATTGTGAAAACAGCTGCGTTCCTGGTGCCTCCGGGTCTGCACCATCCTGTTCAGATAGCACAGCCCTGAACTTTGGGAAAGCCTTGATGCAAATCAGAAGACTTGTGGTTCAGCCGCACCTCTCCTTTTGTGTAACTGAGCTCCTCTGGTGATGCTATCACGCTTCCCTTTGAGTGTCTCCTTGGGTGTATCCAGGCTTCGCTGGCAGATTGTTTTGACACTCAGCCCCGAAGAGGCTGTCGGATTCCAAAGAAGGACTCTGTGCTCTTGGAAGCCTGCTTCGCAGTTCATACCCATTTGTTCATCTCAGAAATGCCGTGTGCTGATGGAGTTGCATTTTAGATTCAGTCTTGCTGTGAAGTCCCAATTCGCGGCAGCCACAGCACCTACCATGAAGCAGAAGGTGACAGAGAGAAATTGGGTTTATCTCGCCTTGCGACTTGATAGTATCGTGTCTACATAACCTCTACTTGATAGTTTCTTGTTATAAGAAATGCCAGTCGCTTAACTGCATGTTAGTAATCACGTTGGTAGCCCTGATGATCAGGATCAGATGTGTCTCTAGTCCCTGTGTGCTACACCAAGGGGCCACATTCTGCCCACTTACTCATTTGTGTAGGGAACTCTTGAGTCAGATCTTAACTTGCTGTGTTTTTTATCTCTGAGGATGTTCAGTTTTTGTGTCCAGGCCATTATAGGAGACTGTGTTTTTCATTGTTGAGTGAGCAGAGATAATTGGACTGGTTACAAGTGACAGCATTGCAGATGAACTTTTTTGAGGTGTTAGCAAGTGTGTGGCTACTGAAACGTTGGTTGAAGTGCAGTCGCAGACAGAAACTCTGCATGTGAAAATGTAATTGTGGAGCTTACTGACTCGTTATTAGTGTTTCCTCTATGAGATCAGCGTTGCTTCAAGGTTTTTGTTTTATGAACATCAGGTTGGTCTTTAGGATATGGAGTTGACTTGACATTTCCAAGAAGTGGAAAGGATTGTAAGATCACAGAATGCCAGGTTGGGAGGGACCTCAAGGTTCATCCGATCCCACTTTTTTAGTTTAAATGAGATGGCCCAGCACCCTGGCAAGCTGAGCCTTAAAAGTGTCCAGTGTAGAGGACTCCACCACTTCCCTGGGGAAATTATTCCAATGTTTCACTGTTGTCAACAAGAATTTCCTTCTAGAGTCCAACTGGAATCTTCCCCAGGAGCGACTTGTACCCATTACCTCTTGTCTTTTCCACGTGACTCCTTGTGAACAGGGAGTCCCCATCCTCTTGGTAGACACCCTTTATGTAGGATGAGCTAGTGAGCTTCTCCAGGTAGGATTTGGAGCAGGCAGGAGGCTGTATTAGTGCAAACATACTGCTGACAGAAAGCATGAGGGAGCGCAACTGTGGGATTGGACTGAGACAGCATTGCTTGGAAGCTGTCGGCTGAGAGGATTTGATCTGAAAATCAAAAGGAAAGATGTCTGTGGAACTGTGGGGTGCAGTTTTCACACATCTGACCATAGCTGCAGTTTCAACTTGAAATTTGGTAAAAAAGAAAACACGATAAAAATATTCACAATTAAAAGAAAAAAAAGGGAAATGTGATACAGAATAGCCCACATTACAAAACATTGAACATTGTGGTTGAAGATTGTTTTCATAACATGAATATAGATTTTGTTACCTAGATACAGCCATTGATAGAGATTGCTCGTCCTTCCTGTGCGAAGAGTACATGGCCGGTGGTTCTGCTGCTTGCCTGAGGAGGAAACGTGGAGGTGTGGGGTTTTCAGAAAGCACCTAAGCTGCTTGGGCAGACCCGTTTCCCTGGAGCTCCATCCCTAACTGACTTAGCTGTGTTTGCCTGTGCTCAGTTTTTATTGTGTTCTGTTTTCAGTGTAGAAAGTATTGCCCCTCTAATCAGTTTTGAGCAGAGGGCCAGCAGGAACAGACAAGTGGTCCTCTCCAAGATAATCCTTAGAGTAGCATTCACAGATGAAGAGTCAAAAACTTGGGATATTGTCTTAAAACCTGTCATCCATCTGTGTGAAGGTGAAATGCCAACCTGAAAGTTAGCATAGAATTGTTTTTGTTTGAAGGGTCCTTAAAGATCATCCAGTTCCAACGCCCCTGTGATGGGCAGGGACACCTCCCACTGGATCAGGCTGTCCACAGGAGTTAAGATGTCTTTCTGTCCCTGTCATATAGGTAACTTGGGTTGGTTTGTGCATACATATGCTAACCTGGTTCATGGAGAAGATGACTAGGTGTTCCCTAGAGATTTTGAATGGTTTCATATCAACGTCCAGAGTAGATATCAGGAAAAATTGCTTCACCGAAAGAGTTTATGAGGCCCTGGAATGGCTGCCCAGGGAAGTGGTCGAGGCCTCATCCCTAGAGGTGATTGAAAGATGGGTAGATGAGGTGCTCGGATGTACCAGTGGACAGGTACAGTTGGACTTGATGATCTCAAAGATCTTTTCCAACCAAGCGGTTCTATAATTCCTATACAAGCAATTTCTGCTTTAATAAAGCTTGCACCAAAGTCTGTAAGTAGATCTGGAAGGTACAGCAAATCTAGTAAACTTAATTGCAGATCTTTTCCAACCTCTGTGATTCTGTGAATGATCACATCTCCTGCCATTTCTCACCAGAGTAGAGGATATCAGGTAAAACATAGAAAGAAGTTGGAAACTCTTTTGAAATATGAGACTTCAATCCAATTTCAGTCTGATATAATGTCTTATTTGGGGTGAATCTGAATATGTTTTTAGAAGAGAAGAGCTCTTTAGATCAAATCCACAGCTGATCTAGATTAGAGCTGCATCTCCTAAGCAAGGAAGTACTGCTGTTTGCACCAGCTGAGGATCTGGCACATGATTTCATAAATGCAAGACCAATTTCCTTTTTTGTTTTTGTGTCCTTTTCCTCCTTAAATAAGAGAGTACTATTTACCAAAAAACCCTCGCTCTTTTTTCCTTCCCAAGAAGGTTTTAAATTACTAATTTTTTATGGAAAGCAGAGCATGCAAGAAAGGAATTGAAGATTTTTTTTATATATATATATATATATCTATATATATATCTTTTTGTTTCTCCGAGCTAGTTTGATCTGTGAATTTGAAAGCGCTTTGTTTGTGTCACCGCTTCGACAGTTACACCCTCTCAGTGCTGCCAGTTACTCAGTTTTTCCTGTGCTTGGTGCAGGGTTTTCATAGAGTAAGACAGGAAAGGTGAAAAAACAAGGAAATGTTATTGCAGAAATTAGCAGAAGCACCTCGGAGATACTTGAAATAGCTGAAATTACTATTAACTTTAACAAATATTTTATGACAGCTTTTCTTTTTTGCTTTGAATGGGTCATTGGGGTGGTTCAGCCTGGAGAAGAGAAGGCTCCAGGGAGACCTAAGAGCATCTTCCAGTGCTGAAAGGGTCTGCGGGAAAGCTGGGGAAGGGTTCTGGATCAGGGAGGGCAGAAACAGGATGAGAGGGAACGGGTTTAGGCTGAAAGAGGGGGGATTGAGATGAAATGAGATCTTGGGAAGAAATGTTTTGCTGTGAGGGTGGGGAGGCCCTGGCCCAGGTTGCCCAGAGCAGTGGTGGCTGCCCCATCCCTGGAGGGGTTCAAGGCCAGGTTGGATGTGGTTTGGAGCCCCTGATCCAGTGGGAGGTGTCCCTGCCCATGGCACCTATGGAACTGGATGGGCTTTGAGGTCCCTTCCAACCCAAACCATTCTATGATTCTGTGATTTTTTTTTTTTTTTGGTTTATGCTTTTTAATATTATTTCCTATTTATTCAAAAATGTGTCTAAGCCTCACAATGCACATTTAGCCTCCCCTTTTTATGCAGAATAATATCTTATGTAGTAAGTGTTACTAGGATGAGCGCTGAACAAAAATATTGCTTCGCATCCGTAATGCTGCTGCTGTTTAACCCTAAATAATTAAGGACTTGTCTTGCAGTGATTTACTCCTGCAATTATTTACCTTTTACTGACATACGGAGTTCTGATGAACTTTGTGTCTCTTTTCCTCCCACACGCGGCTTCTTTGATTCCAGGAATATAATGATGCCTTCAGGACATCAGTAGGATAATGCCTGGGGAGAGATTCATGCTCAGAATTACACTGAGTGGGCACGAGCCTTGAGGCACTTACAGGACTTTCAGATGTTGTTATCAGAATTAACTCCGTCATTCCACAACACAGATAATCCAGGAGAAGTGCCTGCGTGGGCTTCCAGGACACGAGCATAAGAACAGGCTGTGGAGGGCTAGGGTAGGGGCTGGTAGCCCCCTCCTGCAGGGTGATAAACCAGCAGGGATTGACTTTCACCTTGCCTGGTTTCTGCTGGTTTTAGAGAGGAAAACATCCAGGCAAAGCCCATCTCCTCGTGGTGGTCACAGAGGACCTGCTTTCTCACCCTGCCATGTGTCTGTCTTCTCCATCAGCTCTAGAATTGCACAACAAGACAAAAGAAGGTACAAAACAGCTGAAATGAATCGTGCTGTAGGCACTTAATGAACAAAACCCCGAAGTTTTAAGGAGGACAGTTGATTTGACAGATCAGCCTGATTAGTTAAAGCATCTTGATTTTGACCTCCCTACTTAGGCACAACCTGATGCTCTTTTGCCCTGAAAAATCGGGTGTCCTCAAACGGGCACGTAAAATTAAAAGTTATGTTTTGACATGAATTTCTCTTGTGCCTGAAATGGAGCCGAGTCAGCCATCCCCTCATAATGCTTTTGTTAACAGAAATGCTTCTCAAAAAAGTCAGGGCTGCGATGATGAGCGACCTGGAAAAGCCTGTAGAGAAGACATCAGTGCATTATCTTTCAGAGCAGAGCTCGGCAGTAAGCCATGAATGAGGGATGGGATCGCTTCCTGAGGGGAAAACAAAACATAGACTAGATTTTGATGAAGTGAGAACCGTCGATCCGTCCTTTGCGCTCGGTGAGGATGGTCTTGTGGGCAAATTAGTTTGTGAATTTTTTGGTTAAAGAGTATGTTGTCATGTAGACATACCAGCTGGCCACACAAAGCCTTCTCCGGCAACCTGCATTCGGGAATTTCCTGATTTTTCTCTTTATTTTGGCAACTTCAGTCGTTTTCCCTTACTGTGAGAGTGTTTAAGCATTATTCATATATGAAAGCAGCTTTACTGTTTATTTCTTTCTAAAAACCTGGTAGTCAGATCATTATTTTTTCCTGTCGCAGAAGCTTTTCCTCAGAATATATTTTAAATATTCCGTCCAAGTTCCTTATTTCCTCCTTAGAAAAATGCTTTTTTTCCCTCCTTTTCTGCTTTTAACAAATATTTGCTTTTTCCTGCTCCTCTTCTTCCTGTGTGACTGCTGTGCATTGTTACTGCTCAGCTCTTCAACAGCACTGAACTAATGGTACCTTTTTATTCGTGAAAGAAAAGCAGCAAAGCATTTGTTTTGAAAAGAAAAGCTTAGGCACAAAAAAAAAAATCCCAAAAGCACAATTTCAGCGAACTGTACAATGCACAGGATAAAAGGCATGTATAATTAAAAAGGTAAGCAGTCTGTTCATGGAAAGGTTGTTGAGGAACTCTGTGTTTCTTGGTTTGCAAGTCCTTCTCATCTCCTCTTCTCCATCCGGGCTTTCTTCTCCTCTTGTGTGGTAGCGAGCCATTTGAGATGTCCTGCACGTCTGCAGTCGCGCGGCTGTTGTCGGCACGACTGACAAGTGATATCTGCGTGTGCCACTCTGCTCTGAGGCAGAAGGAACCTGGTTCCTAATCCTGGCGAGGTGCCTGCCTCAATACACGTTGGGGAGAGTCGTCCCACCTGTGAGCGTCTCAGCCCGGCTGAAAAACGGGAGGAACGAGCACAGTGCTGAAAAACCGCGATGTTGTGCTCAAAGTGCTGCCTGTCAAAAGCCAGTAAGAATTACAGAAACCGTGACAAGGATGGTTATTCAGAATAATGAAGAGCTAATGTTTTAAGCTGCTTTTTTCAGTTTGAACACATTTTTACCGTTATTAACGTTTCCGCTCTCGAAAGGCCTAGGACCTACTCTGCTACCATGTTTTTGAGGATGAAGAAGAATCTTGGCACCTGAAATTGTCGTTATATTCTGAGCTGGACTGACTCAAATGCATTGCAAATGGGGAGAAAACCTAAATGTGAGCAAGTTGGAATACTGTCTGTGAAAAATGAATCAAGTATGTGAAGAGGCTCGGGGATATTTTGCATACAAATCTGCAAATAGATGAGCAAAGAGCATTTTCCCTTGGTTGTGCTGAGCCAGTGGACATTTATTCTGCTGATCTGATGCTTAGAGTTCTATTTAGTCAGGCAGAGCTGCTCTTTTTCTCCGGTTTTCTTGAACTTAAAATCAGTGGAATTAACCTCATCGCAAAATGAGTTTGTGTTCTTTCTAATCAGACTCCAGGTTCCAAATTGTTGTTAGCATGTAGATAATCCTGCAGCAGCCTTGCTTGCTCATTAATGTTTCCAGTACCTGGAAGCCTTCACTCTGTATTGTAGGGTGTCAAAAATCTCTGATATCCTGCTTTCTGCATTGTTTCTCTGTGTGTTTTTTTGGAAGGTAAGACCAGAATGTGTACGAGGATAAGGGTTTGATACACTAGATCTTTCATCCTTTTAGCATCTTTATTGAAAGTTTAATCCTCTGTAGAATCAACTTCACTAAAGCCCCCTCTGAACCTGATCCTTGAAGTGGTGGGGTCTTCTTCCCCTCCAGAGCACTACTGTGACAAGTCTTGTTTGCAGCTAGATGAAAAGATCGTCTTTTATGTGCCCAGAGTTATCTCCGTGTACAAGCTTGGTCATGCTAAGCCTTTTTCACAGCGCATAATTGTCACTGAGAAATCATCTTGGATTTAAAGATGCTGTAGGTTCTCTCCAGAAAACGTGCATTTAGGCATTTGGGTTTTTTTTTTGCGGCGGGAGCTTGTGAAAAGATACGGTTCCACCCAAAGCAAGAAGTGTTCACTTTGAAGACTTCTAAAAGTCTTGAAATTCCATCAAGATTCCCTCTGTCATAGTAGTTACGGATTGATCTTTGATGATTCAACCAGGAGATCTGTTTCTGACAGATAAGATGAAGAATAAGGAGAAGTGGCCCTGGCAAGCAAAGGTAGATGTGTCCCGCCAGCCTCATGAATCTCTCTCCTAGGACTGTCTATCAGCTTTTTTTTTCCTGATTTTTCTTTCCCTTTCTGTTTATTTCTCTCGGGAGAGTGCGATTGAGTTGACAGGGGAACAGACGCTGCGCAGCTCCCTGCTTCTCCTGGTGCCCCAGTGTGAGCAGGAGATGACCTGTTCCTTTGGTGCCGAGGGCTTCCTGTAAACTGGCTGAATAGAGAAGCGTTCCCTCTGCCAGTGATGAGAGATGCCAGCACCATGGGAGTATCCTCGTTCTAAATATCAGTTCACAGCAAGTTTCGTAGGTGCTAAGATCTCTCATGGTGTCTGCAAGACAAGTCTTGTGCCTCCTGCTATCTGTCTCGGTGCAATGCGACCTTCCTGTGTCTCAGCTCCTCCAGGTCTACCAGCAGGTCCTCTGCTCCTCAGCAGAGAGAAGCGAGAGGACAGGCCTGGAGGGAGGTTGCATCATCGTCTCTTTTTCCTGATCATCCCGGTTTCCTCTCCTTATTGAGACAGGATGGTAGAATCGGTGTCAGGTTAGGTCCCTGGACCCTTATTTTGCGTCAAGGCAGGAGGTCCTGCATCCCAAAATGCCCCAACACTGCAGCTTCACCATGAGGGAAAGTTTCCCTAGGGCAGATGGCTGTTCTGCAGCGCAATGAGTTGCTCCTGAGGAGGGGACGGAGTGTCCTTTGCCCTTTTCCTCAGACCTCCTGAACCTGCCGTCACTGCATCCAGAAGCTCAGACAGCACCGCAGTACTTGGGGGTAACAAGGTCCTTGTTTAGAGAGCATCAGCACCCGGAAAGATTCACGTGGGATCTTCCCTTGTTAAATTTGACTGGTTCCTTTCTTCCTCGTGGGATGCCTGGGCCGAGATGGAAGCGTGTATATGGGATGGGACTTTTGATGTCCAGTTTTCTGCATGTTTTCAATCTCGTCTCCACATTAGCGGTTCACATCCTGGCATCACCAGCCAGATTCTGTCCTTTGTGTTGCCTCAGGCCTCAGACAACCAGAGCAAAGCACCTGGCACTGCTCTTTGGAGAGAAAATGGACCCTTCCCCAGTGCTGGGGGATGCCGGTTCTTATGCCAGCCATCCTGCTCTGGAGGAGAAAACAAGCCACTGACTTTCTTTTTCCCCTGGGCTTTTATGCTGCCACAGGGCTCTGTGTGGGTTTTCAGTGGCATCAACAAAGCAGATGAATGTGATGAGACTACTGCATGCAGAGCATCCATCCTTCTGAAGAGCACACCTAACCTCGTCTTAAAACATCCAGAGAGGCTGTGTTTCTATCGCCTCCCTAGGGAGACAATTCCACTTCCCATCTGCTTTTTATAGCTGTGACTCTCATCCTGATATTTAACCTAAACTGTCCTTTCTTTCGCTGTACATTATTGCTCTTCCTAGCACTGTCTGCTCTGACTGTGAGTAATTCCTCTGCTCAGTTTACACTGCGAGAGGCTGTAGTCATATGTCTGGCATCGATTCTGTTCTAGTCTGTCTTTATCTTCCAATCCTCTCATCTTTACTTTTAGTACTAATTTTGGGTTTTTTTGCTACTCTTATTCACTCATTTACGAGGGACCTAAATTGCGAAAGTCACTTTATGCTTTGGAAACACAGGCCAGTACAGATGCAGACCCTTAACCTCGTCTCTGCCTCGGCTGCCTGGCGGTGAAATCGAAATAAAAAGCACTTCTTAACCTTGTCACAATGGGGAGAGGGCAGGATGCACAAACAATTGCAAGGCACTCACAGTTTGCTGCAATGAAGGTCGTGTCGGAGCGTAGCAGAGTATTCCATACGCCCTTGCTGCATGGCATTGCATATTATCTCCTTAGTTTTTCTTAGCCTTTGTGCAACAGAGAAATGAGATAATTACAAAGTGGAAGGAATAATAACTTTGTATTGTTCCCGTAACCACCGAGGTATTATACCCTGATACCAGCGTGATTGCCTTCGACACAATAGTAAGGTGATTATTAATAATGCTAAAGGACTTGCTACTTAGCCTGCAATTTTTGTGCTTGTTTCTTTTATGAACCCTATCTGTTTCATCAGCCCAAAGCCTGCGTGAAGTGGGGATGTGTTGTTGCCTCGTCGTTATCCATTTTTCAGTGATGGGAAGTGAAATAGAATAAAAAAAAACCCCCTATGAGACTCAGTTCGTGAATTCAGGTAGCGAAGCACCAAGGTCGCTTCATGTGAATTCTTTGCCTTTCTACACCAGCACTGGCAGGGACAAGCTGGCAGATGAGGGTGCAGTAGCTTAGGTGTTTCTTGGAATCATTAAGGTTGGAAAAGACCTCTAAAATCATCCAGTCCAACTGTCAGCCCATTTGAAGGTGGGTAGTCCTTTGCTCCTTGAAATTCATGCTATAGAGGCCTCTTTCGGCCTTGATTTCCTTGTCATCGGGGATCATTTAACAAATCCAATGGGTTTTATGCTTGAGTTGCTGTATGTACGTACAAAAGTAGAATTTAAGTTGTGGCTGTAAACGGCGCTGCTGCACGGCTAGGCTCCAGACTGTCTGTGGGAGTGGGTTGCATTAGGATAAGCTTGAGGGACACCCCTGCACCCATGGCAGGGGACTTGGAACTGGATGATCGTTCAAGTCTCTTCCAATCCAAAACGTTATATCTATGCAGAGCTTCAGGAGGCCTCCTACTCCAGAGGCGGCCTTCTGAGGGAGCTGCAGTGAGCGCTTCCTTGTGCACTTGAGATGAGAACGTGGTTTTGACTTGATGAAGCCAGCATAAGGATCTAAAGCTACTGAAGAGCATCCAGAGGAGGAAGGGTTTAGAGGGGAAGCTGTGTGAGGAGCGGCTGAAGTCACTGGGTCTGTTCAGCCTGGAGGAGACTGAGGGGAGAACTCATGGTGCTCTGCAGCTTCATCACGAGGCGGGGAGGAGAGCAGGGGCTGAGCTCTTCTCTCTGGTGACCAAGGGCAGGACCTGAGGGAATGGCAGGAAGGTGGCAGGGGAGGGTTAGATTGGACATTAGGAGAAGGCTCTTCCCCCGCAGTGTGGTGGAGCCCTGGAACAGCTCCCAGGGAAGCAGGCACAGCCTGACAATATTCCAGAAGGGTTTGGCCAACACTCTCAGCCCCACAGTGTGAGTGTTGGGGTTGTCCTGTGCAGGGACGGGAGCTGGACTCGGTAGTCCTTATAGGTCCCTTTCCACTCAGGACATTCTGTGATTCTATAAGCCACATCTCAGCCATACTGAGAGCACTTCTTACACGTCCTCCGTTTGAGCAGCAGAATACCACAGCAGCTCTAAGGAGGAAAAAAATCATTGCCTCTGAGGAAAGGAGAGCCAGAATTTAGAGCTGGCCTTTGTCAGCTCGTGAAGGAGTTTGAGACACCTTTCAGCTCAAGAAGGTTTGAGCTTGGAATGAAGCGGTGGTTTGAGGCCATCTTTCATTGCTATCTTAGAGCTGGTTTGTGGGACAGTGCCAAATGGAGAACCGCCACTGATGTTTTTGATAACATATGAGTGTTTTAAGGTGTAAGAGGGGTATTTTTGCCATCCGGAAAGGAAGCCAAGAGAAACTAAAGGGGAAAAAACTAACCCAGTTAAGGCCGTGCCATAGCAGAGCTGCAGAAAGCCGACTCGGATCTGTTCTCCCGAGCTCTCAGCAACCTGTAATTATGAATTGGCTTGCAGCTAAGATATTGATGGATATCACTCAAGAAGGAAAATGAGAATGTGTAGATTTTTTTTTTTTTTTTTACAGTGAACCCGTACTGAACTCTGTGTGACTCCCTCCTATTTATAACCCTGCGTGAAGTTCAAGGAAATTTGTCCTGGAGGTTTCCCGTGAGAGGGAACTGTGTTTTTACCTGACTAAAGCTCTCTGGATATTTTCCCATTTTTTTATTTGATCTAAGTGTGAACTTTCTCCACCCTCTGCCCCTCCTTCCTTTCTGGAGTGGTTAGCGAGGTTGATTACAGCCAGGATTACACAAGAGATGCCAGTTGCACACATGTTTTGCATAACTGTGCTGTGTTGATTTCAGACAGGGTGCCCCAAGTTCCCTTGCAACAGAGAGCCAAGATCCCTATCTTCATTCCTGAAGCTGGAGAAATGCTGTTGAGGCCCCTACCTATTGCAACGTTGACAAAGAGCACCTGGCTGGGAGGCTCTCCAGCCACCCAGTTATCCGTACACTGCAAAGCCCTCGCTTTCGGAAAAGCCTCTACTCAAAGGTTAGGTGTTCTTTTTGTAGGGAATTCCTCCTGCGGCTCTGTGGGAAGGGCTGTGAGGGGGCAGTGGGGCACTGGAATCCAAGTAGGATTTTCAGTGTAAGGCAGGGAGTTCCTCCGGGTGCTGCAGCCACCCTGAGACTCGTCCTGCCGCAGAGCCAGCTGGGCTGGGTTAAGGATGGGGGAATGCGTTCCCCAAGCACATGTCCCTTCCTCCCTTCCAAGTGTGAATGCTCTCACGTGCTCCGAGAAGGTCGAGGGCCTGTGGTGAGGATCCTATTTGGAACATTAAAACAAGTTCTTCCTCATTCTGATTTTTCAGGCTAGTTCACCATGGTTCTTATCTTCAAAAGCACTGAGGTCTGCTTCATTTTGAGGCTTTGACGGCTTGGCTGTTAGCTTGTGGTTCTGTTCCTTTTGCCGGGAAATAGGTGCTTTCTGTCTCTTTGGTTTGGAATGGAGGTCTAGGACAGCACAGGGTCCGTCCCCATCCAAATAGGACCGGGGCTGTTCCGAGCGGCTGACAGCACAGTGTTGTATCATGGGTCTCACAGGCAGGCAGAGCCCAGACCCTTCAAGGGCTTCAGGCTTTTCCTAGAAAATAAATCGCATGCAAAAGATCTGCTGCTGAGAGTCTGATGATGAAATTTTTATATAGAGAGGCGACACGGGCCATAGACTCACTCTCACTTGGATACCCTTCGTGTGCGCGCATTTCGCTCGTCTCCTTGGAGACAGTGGCTTGTCTGAGAGCAGCTAGCCTTGGCTAGGAAAGGCCTGACATTTCTGCTTTGTGGGCTGAATCTGCACTGCTGAGTTTTCCAGCAGCCGCAGAGGCACGATTTGATACGAGCATAAGCAATTCTGTACAAGGTTATCGAGGGAGCATCTCTTTTTAATACCTCGCTGGGGACACCGCTTGAGTCCCTGGTGTGAAAGGCTGGGTCAAAGATCCTCAAGGAGAGCTGAGTGATTCCCGTCCCTCAGATATCAGAAACGGTGGTGAAATCTCTCCCTTCCCTTTCCTTCTTCTGAAGAGCTGAGTCAGCTGGACTGGCATGTCTGGAACTCTGTGGCACCGCGAGCAGGCAGCCTGCCAGCTGCATTACACACCGCATCCAAGGGAACACGTCACTCCTCTCTCTCTCTCCCTCTCTCTCTCTCTATTTTATTTTTTTCCCTTTGCAACCTCCACCCTCTCCCTTTTATTTTTCCTTCTTGATCCGTGCAGGTGAGTCAGAGAAACCTGCTCATCCACAACCTGTTCCTTCTTGCCAAATCCTGGAGCAGCACTCCCAGTTCTTGTCAAGTGTCAGGAATAGGTTATGAAAACAAAAACTGATACGAGCAGCATTCTGGCTGTGGAGCTCATCTGTAAATGAGAATTAAATGCAGAGTGAGTGTGCTACTTACAATGTGCTCCTTGTAGAGTGATGTCTTCTGTAGGAGGCACTTTATCCTGTGATTCATATATAATATTAGTTTTCTTCCTATAAAACACTAAGATGGAATAGCAAAATGATTTAAAGCATAAGTAAAAGCACTTTTGGGGAGCAAAATCACCTTAATTCCACTGGATTTTTAAACAGGAAAATGGAAGATTTCTAGGAGGAAAACGTGATTTGCAGAAGTGTTTTTCAACAAAATGACTGAGCTTTTGCTATCAGTTGTAGTTGTACTGATCTCTAGAAACTCCAGTGATGCTGTCATGATTCCTCAGAGCTTACGCTGTTGATGTGTTTCTAACCCCAGGAATTATAAAATCATTAATCTGGATCTGCCACGTCGTAGACACTTAGAAATGAGAAGAGTGAAAGGTGATAAATCTGCTTTTCTGTTTACCTTATGATATTCATTTCACGAGTGGGGAAGGAGTGAGAGAACACACGAGTTAACTTTTCTTTCTGGTTAAGAGTCTTAGGAGCTGGAGATGAAGGGAAGCACAGCATCGCATCTGAGCTAGTGTGAAAACAAAGGTGCTGGTAACGCCGTAGGATCAGGTCTGTCTCCATATCCATAGCTACATTTCCACTGAGCGGCATCAAAGGGTGCATATTTAGCATGTTTAGTTGGAATGAAGCTGCTCAGCTTCAACAAATAGATCATCCACCAGGAAAAGTGCTTTGTTTGACTTTTGCGTGCCACAGGAAAATGTTGGCGTTAGCGATATTGTGAAAAATGTGTCCATTATGCTCATATCATTAGTCTTCTACCAGCGATGAGTTTGTCCCAGGGGCTAATGATGAGCCAACTTGAGGAGACTGCGAGCACAGTTTTGGTTGAGATGGATGAGATTTCTGATCAGCGTGAAGTCCAGGATGGGTTTGACCTGGCTGGCGTGCAGTCCCCTGCGTAGGATTGTGCTGTTGATGAAGAGAAGGGTAAGGACCATTTTGTGTCAGGTGATATGTAACTCGTAGCGAGAGACAGTCGTTTATCAGATTGTTGAAGCCCAAGACAAGATGACAGCAAGGTTTGCTGCCCAGCCACCTTCTGCAGAGGGTGAACCTAGAGTGCAGACAGAAAGAGACTTGTCTGTGGCATTCAAGGCATGAATGTCACAGATAGGAATGAACCCAGATGTCCTAAGTCTTTGTCTGCTGAGTCGGTTACAAGACTCCATGCACAAAGAACAGAAATTACATGTAGGAAAATGAGAAAGAGAGGTTTTTCTTCTCCCAGGTATTGAGAATTTTTACACTCTATCACTCTTCATTCAGACCTCTCAGAGAAATCGCCTCTCTTTAACCGCCTCGTGGAACCTTTGGTATGAATTTTTGTTTGGATGTTTTTCCATCAAGGAGTGCAGTTAAGTATGTCCAGAGCTTCCTAAATTCCATGGTTTAACAGGAAACCTAAAAGTGCTTCTGGATGTTTAGAGAGCTGTTTTGTGTTCTCTACCTTTTCTGTCTTTACTTTCAGCTCATGCGGTTGCTTTTTGGTTCCTTCTTTTCTTTTTCTTACTTTTGGTTTAATTTCACACCCATATTTAATTTCCTTTCATTCTGTCTGCCTTCTTTTCAACCACGATAACAGTTTCTGAATCTTTCCATGGCTTGTAGCGCAAAACTAATCGCACCAAAAGAGAAACACCCTGAAATCCCAGATTTTTCCTTCCTCCCTGCTTTCTTATTTTCTGCACTGAGGAAGCTTGAAAGACCCCGGGCTTTAGAGAGTGCTCTGGAACACTCATTATTTTTTGTGTTACAAAAAAGCAACCAGGAAAGATCTTGATGCTAACGGGAATCACTGAATCTTATTACCTAAAAGACTAATGTAGCTTCAACATCAGACATGGACGTGTGAGGTAGAGGTTTGTGCTGGAACAGCAGCTGTCCAGTATCCCAGATTCATCTCTCGAGAGTTAAAGGATCACATCAGCTTTTAAGAGATCTCTTTTCTGTTAATTTATTGTTGTGCTAAGAATTGTTATCTTACAAAACAGTCCCGATTCCCCTTCCCACATACTTTGACTAACTTTGGGTGTGGAGCGGTGAAGACCACAAGTGTCTGTGAGGAGAAAGAAGGTGTCTGTCCAGCCCTGGTGGCAGCAGATTTATTTGTCTCGATGAACCTGGAGCAAATGCTGGGCTAAAAAGCTTCACCCTGGAGGAGCCTTCAGCAAGTGAGGCTTTCTGAAGTCTGCAGCATAGCTTGGCTCAGCACTGCTTGCTGGAGAAAACCACCCTTATTTCGAGCTCCTCAGTAAATATCTGTGTTGTCAGGCAGAGAGCAACAGGAGGAGAGAGGAAAAACTGCTTGGGTAAAAGGAGGCAGTCAGCTCTTCTTCTGTTTGACCTCATTTGACGTCTGTGCAAGAGATGACAAAACCACGATTGAACAGCAAATCTTCACGAGGGTGACACAAAGGCGTGGACCACACGGGTGCTTGGGCAGTAAGGAAAGCATGGATAAAAATTTCATGTCCCAAAGGAGCCCATTAGTTTCACAACCTGACCTGCTTTTGGAAGCAAGGCTCCCTTTCAGTGCTGGCCTTGATCAAAATAACTGAAAACTCCCAACATCAGTGGTTAGGAAAAGAAGAGGAGCTGTCAATATTATCCCTCCCGTGTGGCTATTATCTTCGTGACAGCTTGCTGTTAATAGAGTGTTTCCAAAACTTTGTTTCTGATAGTGACAGAAAAAGGGAAAACATATGTAAAGGGAAACTGGAGCACGTTCTTCCTGTCTCCTGGTATCATAGAGTCACAAAAGGGTTTGGGTTTGATGGGACCTTTTAAAAACCCAGCCAGTTCCAACCCCTTGCCACGGGCAGGGACACCTCCCACTGGATCAGGGGCTCCAAGCCCCATCCAACCTGGCCTTGAACGCCTCCAGGGATGGGGCAGCCACCACCGCTCTGGGCAACCTGGGCCAGGGTCTCTCCACTATCACAGGAAACATTTCTTCCTAAGATCTCATCTTAATCTCCCCTCTTGCAGCTTCAAACTATTCCCTCCTTGTTCTCTTCCTGCCCTCCCTGACCCAGAGTCCCTCCCCAGCTTTCCTGGAGCCCCTTTCACCACTGGAAGCTGCTCTAAGGTCTCCCTGAAACCTTCTCTTCTGCAGGAGAGAAGTCTGAACAAGCCCAACTCTCAGCCTGTCAATATGTGACAACGGGGAAAAATGCCAGGCGCTAAGAGAAATACTTGGTTTTGTGTAGGAGCCTCGTAGTTGGAGCTCATTGCCATGGGACGGGAAGAAGTGAGCTAGGGTTAAGGGCTCGTTCAGTGGTTTTATGTAGAAGAAAAATATCTGGTACTGGAGTGGAAGTTCATTGTCATGTGTTCTTTCCATCTCATTTTGTTTGTGTAGTACAAAACAACTGGTAATTCTCTGACGCTGCTTGCTTCAAATAACTCATAGCTTCTGTCGGCTTTTTGATGCTAAAGGGTTCTACGAGACAGGCGAGGGGGCTGCGCTTGCAATGAATATAAACTGAAAGCAGCTGATGGGAGTTGCCTTCAGGGTGTTGCTTCCAGTGATACTGCCTCCGAATTTGTCCCAACATCTGCACTTGTTTTACCCAAAGGCAAAAGGGGAAAAAAAAAAAAAACCCAAAGCAAACAAAAGCACTTCACAAGGGAGTGTTTGTCCAGCAGCATTCCTGATCTGCACCGAGGTACCCACACCCTGCGCTGCGTGTGTGAGCTTTTACTCTCCACCTGCAGTTGGACCTCAGCTTGTGATGATGTGGGGATCTCCAGTCACCTCCTTAAATTCCTGCTGCACTGTGCACCGATGAGGAGTGGAGAACAGCAACAGGCCCACCTAAACTCGTTTGCGTTTTTCCTGCTTACCCTATCGCTGGAGCAGAGTTAAAGTGAAGAGAGGGAAAGCCAATGAGCATTCCTTGGGAGGTTTGTGGTGTGAACCAATTGACGCTCCTCTTATAAAGTTGACTTTAATGTAACGTTAAAGCCTGAAATAGTGTGGAATGTATAGAGCTGGTACGTATAGTTAAGGTTCAACCTCTGTCTTAAGACAGTTCCCACCTACATCTAGGTAGCGTGGAGGCATTCCTTCCCAAAGTCACCTCCTTCGTCTTCGTTGCGGGGCTTGTCCCCCTTTAAAAGTAATTTGCAATAAACTTGGCTGCCTTTAAGTGATTTTGAAGCTAGCCAGGTGATAAAACACCCCATTATTTTGTGGACTTCCTGGGTTTTGTTAGTTTATCTCACCAGGAGAGTGCTGTGTAAACAGAGTCCCTTTTTAATAGAGTTTAACCATTTTGGAGTCAGTGTAAAATTCCTGGAAAGGCCACCAGTGCCAGGGGTGCCTGGAGGACTGGGACAGGGCAAGGACAGCACGCCCAGCTCAGTGGCCTCACACCACAGGCTCAGACATTTGCACTTGAGATTTTCAGATGTATATGAGGGATCTGAGAGCTCCTTTGACATTAATAGAAACTAAAATATGAGCATCGAGTGCCATTTGCCAGCCTTGAGACTCTTATAATGAAGGAAATTAAGGTAAGCCGAGAGAGATATGTGAGGAGAGCTTCTGTCTGTTATCTGCTGTGGTATCTTGAAATGTGTTCAGTTTTGGGCTCCTCACTACAAGAAGGACATTGAGGGGCTGGAGCATGTCCAGAGAAGGGAATGGAGCTGGGGAAGGGACTGGAGAACAAGGGTTATGAGGAGCAGCTGAGGGACCAGGGGCTGTTTAGCCTGGAGTAAAGGGAACTAAGGGGAGACCTCATCACTGTCTGCAGCTGCCTGAAAGATGGTTGTAGTCCGGTGGGTGCTGGTCCCTTCTCTCAAGTGACAAGATGAGAGGAAATAGCCTCAAGTTGCCCCAGGGAAGGTTTAGACTGAATATCAGGAAACGTTTCTTTACTGAAAGAGTGGTGAAGCCCTGGCAGAGGCTGCCCAGGGAGGTGGTGGAATCCCCGTCCTTGGGGGGAGTTTAAAGCCGGGCAGACGAGGTGCTCCGGGATCTGGTTTAGCAGTAGGTACGGCTGGACGCTATGATCTTAAAGATCTTTTCCAACTAAGTGATTCTGTGATTCTGTATCTTTTTTGGGACACGGAATTGGAGCAAGGATCCATGGATTTATCATTTTTCAGATCTAAATACACCGTTAGCATCCTTATCTGTATTTTCTTTTATTTACTATGTAGTTTATTTGCATGGTTTCATGTAGACATGTATATTTTCATTCATTATTCACACATATGACATAAAAACTTACAGAGTGAACTGTTTGCTGTGCTGTGAAGGAAGAAAATGGGGTGTAAGATTTTGGCTTTTCCGTTTTTAACTATTTAATGGGTGCTGAGAGGCTGTGGCAGGAGCCTTGCAAGTATTTGGACAGTTGAGGAGCTTTCAGTATTGCTGTGACTGTGCCAGTGCAACAGGAGTTAGTTTGTTTGTCTATTTGTAAAACTTCTGGCACAAAAAAAAGCCACCTACTTACTTAAACAACCCTTGTGACAGATTGGAACATTGTTTTATCTGTAAAATCCTGCAGATCAGCTAATAAATAAACACAATCTGATGAATCGGATTAAATAACAGAGCCATAAATTGTCATAAACTGTTTAAGTAATAAGAGGCTGCAAACAGAACCACCTTGAAGGTACAAAGAAGCATGCCAGCCCCTAAACTGTTGTACACAAGCGCTGATGTTCCCTGATTACAGCAGATCCGTGGTTTTATATGTAGAGAAGACATAGATACTTGCAAGTGTGTCCTGCCCAGTGCATTTACTTGTTTTTCACGTGCACGCGTGTGCTTTTGTGATCGGTTCTAGCCCAAACGTAGCATGGATGAAGTCTGCGAAGTTTCTCTCTAATGTCATGTTTGGTATTGCTAACCACAAAGATCAAGTAAGGACTGAACGCTGGTATGGTATTTCACCACTAGCCACTTATTTTACAGCACCGTAAACAACCGGCAGGTAGGTGCGGGTGTCAAGCCGGTGTTTTGTGCCCTGGAGATATTTATAGCAAAGGCCGGCATGTCTAGAAAACAAAGGGTGCATAGGTGCAGTGTTTTGCCTTTGTTTTACTGCATGCTGGTGTAAACTGGTGGTGTTTCATTGCTGGCTGCCTAGGACTCCTGTAATAGTACGTGGTAGTTGTCAACAGAAATAATTTATCATTGATGACCGCTGTGCAAAAAGTCAGGACAAGCCATTTTTTCATTTGAAATCGAAGAATGGGAAATTCAAATGGGAAGCTCACGAGATGTTGAACAGCCACATATATATCAATAGGCAACTAATAATAATCTTTAAGAGGCATTGGACCACGAGGTTATGAAATTTAATCTTCAAGTCAAGAAAGTACTAGTTGCATAATGGTGTGTATGTAGGCTTCTCCTGTTTTAATGCTTTGTTTTGGGTTTTGAACCTTTTGAGGTGTCCAGAAATGTTTGTAAGCACAGATCTAGCTGTGTGGTCTCCTCTGCCGGAAAATCTAGTGACGCTGTCCTTCACCACATGTTTTCACGAACCCTAATAGTTGGCCCAAAATACAATAATCTCTAATGTGCTTGCAGAATGGAGACAGGAGAACTCCATGAGGTCTAGAAACCTGCATCCTATGAAATGTATTCCAGGCAGTGCTGCCTATGCTTGAGCTGGGAAGCGTTAAAAGGTGAAGGCAAAGTTTTCATGATGTGATAAGAGATTTGGTTCTTTCTCAAAATCAGACTGCTGTAAGATGTCACAAGTTGGGCGCTCAGTAGTGGAGGTGCTTGAGGCTGCCCATCATGAGGCTGTGTGGTTGTGTGCTGTGGTAGCCTGGGTGGAGAGGCCCTGGCTCAGGTTGCCCAGAGAAACCGTGGTTGCTGCTCCATCCCTGGAGGGGTTCAAGGCCAGGTTGGATGGGGCTTGGAGCCCCTGATCCAGTGGGAGGTGTCCCTGCCCGTGGCAGGGGGTGGAACTGGATGGGCTTTGAGGTCCTTTTCAACCCAAACCGTTCTATAATTCTGTGCGCCTGGACAAGCGCACGCTTTCCTGGGTTGAAAACTGGTTGGATGGCCCAGAGAGTGGTGGTCAATGGAGTTAACTCCAGCTGTAGGCCAGTAACAAGTGGAGTTCCTCAGGGCTCAGTGCTGGGTCCAGCACTGTTCAATGTCTTTATCAATGACCTGGATGAAGGCATTGAGTGCACCCTCAGCAAGTTTGCAGATGACACTAAGCTGGGAGGAAGTGTGGATCTGCTGGAGGGTAGGGAGGCTCTGCAAAGGGATCTGAACAGGCTGGACTGCTGGGCTGAGACCAATGGCATGAGGTTTAACAAGGCCAAATGCCGGGTCCTGCACTTGGGGCACAACAACCCTATGCAGTGCTACAGACTGGGGGAAGAATGGCTGGAGAGCTGCATGGAGGAGAAGGACCTGGGGGTGCTGGTTGACAGCCGACTGAACATGAGCCAGCAGTGTGCCCAGGTGGCCAAGAAGGCCAACGGCATCTTGGCTTGGATGAGAAATGGTGTGACCAGCAGGTCCAGGGAGGTTATTCTCCCTCTGTACTCGGCACTGGTGAGACCGCACCTCGAATACTGTGTTCAGTTCTGGACCCCTCACCACAAGAAGGATGTTGAGGCTCTGGAGTGTGTCCAGAGAACAGCAATGAAGCTGTGAGGGGGCTGGAGAACAAGTCTGACGAGGAGCGGCTGAGAGAGCTGGGGTTGTTTAGCCTGGAGAAGAGGAGGCTGAGGGGAGACCTTATTGCTCTCTACAACTACCTGAAAGGAGGTTGTGGAGAGGAGGGAGCTGGGCTCTTCTCCCAAGTGACAGGGGACAGGACAAGGGGGAATGGCCTGAAGCTGTGTCAGGGGAGGTTCAGGTTGGATATCAGAAAAAAATTCTTCACAGTAGGAGTCATTGGGTACTGGAACAGCTGCCCAGGGAGGTGGTCGAGTCGCCTTCCCTGGAGGTGTTTAAGGAACGGGTGGATGAAGTGCTGAGGGACACGGTTTAGGGAGTGTTAGGAATGGTTGGACTCGATGATCCAATGGGTCCTTTCCAACCTTGTGATTCTGTGATTCTGTTTATGTGTTGTGGCTTCTGCATGCAGGGTGTCTTGGACAATCTCAGGTTGGGTGTTATTTCCAAACTCCAGTGTACACCGATTATTGTGTGTGTGTAATCTCCTAGGCAAAAAAAAAAAAAAATAAAAGCAACAAACCCAAGATCCCCCATGAATTTCAATGAACACATTTACAGTCATTAAGCACAGCAGCACGGTGCAGCATCGGAGTGGGAGGCAGTTTCCTTTGCAATGTTCCTCGCTGCTCAGCGCCAGCATGGGCTTAGGTCTGTCTTTAATTTTTTTGGTGATTAATTCGTTCAAGGGTCTGTTATTCATGTAAATATTTGCGTGTGTGAAGCTCTGAGCTAGGCAGCTCTAGGGAAGCCAAAGTGTGCTGTTTAATTACAGTAGTGAACCACAGGGCCTGTGTGTTGCATCCCCACAGCCTCAGCTCTCCTACTGAAACCTCAGCACGGCCTTCGTCCTCCCTGGCTCTCACAGTCGCTTCCTCGTCTCTGGACCGCTGGAGGTGAGAAGAACCACAGCAGCTGTTATATCCACCTTTTTATGACTGTTGCACAGTCTCCTTTTTGGTCTTGTGTTAAATATCACCAAGCCAGGGGGTGTTTTGCATTGCCCTGGACAATTTCATGGCCTGAAAGGACACTGTGCTTGCAAAGAAGGACATGGAGGCACTGAAGCTTGTTCAGAGGTGGGCAACCAAGCTGGTGGAGGGGCTGGAGAACAGGGCTTACGAGGAGCAGATGAGGGACCTGGGGTTGTTTAGCCTGGAGAAAAGGAGGCTGAGGGGAGACCTCATCACTGTCTACAACTGCCTGAAAGGAGGTTGTGGTGAGATGGGTGCTGGGCTCTTCTCCTAAATGACAAGTGATAGGACAAGAGGAAACAGCCTCAAGTTGTGCCAGGAGAGGTTTAAGTGAGTTATTAGGAAAAATATGGAAAAGGTTCTCAGGCTCTGGCAGAGGCTGCCAAGGGAGATGATGGAGTCCCCATCCCTGGAGGGGTTTAAAAGACAGAAAGACGAGATGTCAGGGATCTGGTTTAGTAGTGGACAGGTATGGTTGGACTAGGTGATCTCAGAGGTCCTTTTCAACCTAAACGACTCTGTGAAATCGCCTTATATGCCACCTGTTTTTCTTCTGATTTGATTTTCTTATTCCTGTTTCATCCTCTGCTCTCCTAAATATCACCTCCCGCTCTTTAATGTTCGCTCCCCTGTCTAATAAAATCACGGTGTATTAAGTCCTTAATTTCTCAGTAGAGATACGGGACATTTTTTTCTGTTTCTGCCTACTTCTTGTGAGCCTCACCGAATTAGCCTCTGTGCATCTCGCAAAGTGCACGGATTCATTTACATGCGATGAAGAAGGGAATTATTAGCTTAATCATACATATGAATAATTGAAGCATGAGAAATCGGAATAACTTGCCTGCAGTCACAGAATTTGTGGCGTAACTAAAAGTTGAACCCTGCGCTGCCTAGACCCAACCCAGGCGCCTTAATCGTATTAATCGTTAAAACTGAGCTTACTGTGATCACTCCCAATTTGAGGCAAAGGACTGCTTGGTGGTAGGCACGGAGTGACTGCAGGGCAGCTCTCCTCTCCCAAGCAGCTTCCAGTTTTAGGGGAGAAAGGAGACATAATGAGTTAATGAATGAGAATTAGAATTCTTAGGGTTGGAAGGGGCCTCAAAGCCCATCCAGTTCCACCCCTGCCATGGGCAGGGACACCTTCCACTGGATCAGGTTGTTCTAAGCCTCCATCCAACCTGGCCTTGAACATCCTCCAGGGATGGGGCAGCCACCACTGCTCTGGGCACCCTGGGCCAGGGTCTCTCCATTTCATCTCAATCTCCTCTCTTGCAGTTTAAAACTATTCCCCTTGTCCTATCCCTGCCCTCCCTGATCCAGAGCCCCTCCACAGCTTTCCTGGAGCCCCTTTCAGCACTGGAAGCTGCTCTAAGGTCTCCTCGGAGCCTTCTCTTCTCCAGGCTGAACAACCTCAGGTCTCTCAGCCTGTCCTCGTACAGAAGATGCTCTAGTCCTCAGATCATGTTCTTAGTGCTGGTTATGATCACGTCAGACAGTTCTTCAGCCTCACTAATAGTTGTATCAGCCCAAAAGGACATTTAAACTTCTCTGATGCTTCTTCATAAAACTTCCGTTGGAGAGTACAGGGGTTTCCTTTGCGAGGGACCAAGAGGGAGGTCCGTTTATACAGAAGGAAGTCATGTTCAGTGTGCTGCTATTGGATGGACTTCCTCAGACCAAAAGTAGCTACGTCAGAAGGCCGTTTAGTTCAGAAGTCTTGGCTGGCATCCCTGGCAAGGCCTTGGTGGGGCAATAATGCAAAAATAATAAAAGTCTGGTACAAAGCTCAGTGCAAAGTCTCTAGTCCTTGGGTTGGGCTGACAGACGTCACGCGGCCCTAGTAATGCCCTTTGCTGTATGAAGTGGTTGCGTTAGCAGTTGAGTTGTCGTAGGGAGTCAGGATCTGGGGAGCTGGATGGGAGGAAGTTCCGCTCTGCGCTCCAGCAGAGAAGAACATGGTACCTGAAGTGGGGGAACGAAGGAGAAGCTGATCCTGACTGCTGAAACCGGTGCTTGTTTTGTTGTTGGTCTTAACGTAGGCAGGATTTTGGCTCAGCAGAGTGCGTCGTTGCTCTTAACCTGTTATGTAGGCCTTTTTCATGTTACGTGCTTATGGCAAGATATTACCTGGGATGCCTTGTTATTTCCCTTTGACTTACTTTGTGTTCTGCTATGCACTCCCATGTCTTTGGAGAACAAAATGCCACGCAAATGCCTTACGGGCTCTTTCTCTTTCACTGACCTTTTTTTTATGACTATAAAGAAGTTTCCCTCTGCCCAAGTCTGCTTTCTGTCTTAAATCTTGACCTTAGAGTTACACCATCTCATTGTTGCCGCACGCAGGCTCCTCAGCTATCAAAGTTCACCTACAGAACTCAAAGTATTCCTAACTCAGAAACACCTTGCCTTTTAAGTCTTCCTCCTCTTCCCCCTCCTCCTTCCACACGAGCGTTTTAATTTCACAAGGAAACTCTATTTCTCTGTGAATTTTGACAAGTGGTTTACCTGTTTCATGGTAAAAATTATACTTCGTATTGAAATGTCTTTTTCACTGTGACTGTCATAATATTTTCCATTTGAGGCTGTGACTCCACTGTGGGTTTTTTGTGCCACATCGTCATCTGAACAAATCAGAGCTTTAAATGTGTGGAAATTCTGACATATAAAATATAAAGCGGGTTTTTATGTTCTCAAAGTTAGCTGTTTCATAGGCGTGGCCACGGGGTTTTGCCCAGTGCCCTGGCCTTTCCCAGTTCAACGACAAAGCAAAGATTTCTCAAGGTTTTTGGGCTTTTTTGCGTTTGTTGTATTGTGTTATTTCTAAGAGAATGAGCGGTGGTAATTTTTTATCTGATTGGTTTCCCTGAAAAGGTGAACAAGGATTAATTACCTTAACAAGGAATTTCCAAGCTGACTTTGCTTTGGTGCCACCACCATTGGCAGAGGTGGTTATGTACGCTAAGTGTGGTGTCTCTGTACCATGGACTACAGTGAGGATCTCAAAGAAGGCAACTTGGATTTGATGATCTTAGAGGTCTTTTCCAGACTTAATGGTTCTGTACCAAGTGAGCTGAGCCAAACTTAGAGTAGCTTTGCATAGAAAATGGCTCTGTGGAAACAGCTCGATGATGGAAACAGATGCCTTCAGTGGGTGCTTGGAGTGGATTTAGGTAGACTGTACCATTGTTGGAGTATTTCCCTTCCAGTCAATGGCCTATAGACCAAGGCAGCTCTTGCCCAGTAGTGCAAGCCGTATGTTTTGGGGGCAACTTTTCATAGAATGATTTGGATTGGAAGGGACTTCAAAGCCCATCCAGTTCCACCCCTGCCATGGGCAGGGACACCTCCCACTGGATCAGGGGCTCCAAGCCCCATCCAACCTGGCCTTGAACCCCTCCAGGGATGGGGCAGCCACCACTGCTCTGGGCAACCTGGGCCAGGGCCTCCCCACCCTCACAGCAAAACATTTCTTCCTAATATTCAATCTAAATCTCCCCTTCTTCAGCTTAAAACCGTTCCCCCTCGTCCTATCACTACAGTCCCTGACAAAGAGCAAATTTTTACTGCTCGTGTTTACTTCTTGTAGAGTATTTGAGAAAGGCTGAAATCTCTCTTGGCATTCATTTGGTTTCATATGGTGGTTTGATATGTGGAACAAAGTATGTTGTTGAGGAGATCACCAGAGCTGAATTCTTATAGACAGTTCTGCATCTTTCTATGGAGTAATCCGAAACAGGGAAAAGTGGCATCCTTCATGTCCAAAAGCATATATATTTTTTCATGAGTTGCTTTGAGAATCCAAGGGGAAATTTGCAGCTGTTTCAATCACTTGACGTTTGTCACAGCCACAAGGTTTCTAAAATCCAGACTTGGATCGTAATTGCTGCCTCGGCTGGCTGCATCTCTTACCAAACAGGTGATGCAAACTGGTGCTATCAGAACGGATTTCGTTGTGGTCTGACCTGATCAATTGCTCTGCAACCCAAGTCACGGCCACTTTGGGTAATTTTGTAGTGTAAATCAGATTTTGTGTGTATGAGGCTATGATACGATTGCATCTGTAGAGCAAGGAGACATCATTTGGGAATGAACCCAAGGGAGCTGTGTTCAGTTCTACTCAACTGGAGCTCACAAACTTTCTTCTCTACAGTTGCATCTGATCAGCTTCCAGTTGTGTATTAGGCAACATGACTAACGTTTGTCACATGTTGTTTATCCTCTTATCCTCTCCCCGGAGGAAGGAGCGTGTGTGCTGGAGGATTTCTTTCCTTAGGGAGTTTTGTTCCTCAAATCCCACATCACGTATAGAAATCATGCATTTATCATGAGGTTTTACCATCTCTCTGAACCTTGATAATTGATGGAATTTGGATTGCTGACCATCGTTGGAAAAGCTCAGCTTTGGGGTGTGTGTGAATAGCTTGTGAAATTCTAGCAATGCAGGGAGCAAGCTTTCGAAGAGGTGCAATCCCAACTATTTTGATTGTTGAATCAGTTTTTTGTACTGTGAGTTTGGAGGGGAGTATGTTTATCTGCGCTAAACGATAATACGTTTAATTAATTGTAGTAATCTCTGGAATAGCTGAAAGCAGTCATCCCTTTCCTTTGCATCTTACAGCTTATCTATGGGATGGTTTGGGTTGGAAGGGACCTCAAAGCCCATACAGTTCCTCGCCTTTGCCACAGGCGGGGACACCTCCCACTGGATCAGGGGCTCCAAGCCCCATCCAACCTGGCCTTGAACCCCTCCAGGGATGGGGCAGCCACCACTGCTCTGGGCAACCTGGGCCAGGGCCTCCCCACCCTCACAAGTGAATATTTTTTCCTAGGATCTCATCTCAGTCTCCCCTCTTGCAGCTTAAAGCTGTTCCCCCTCATCCTGTCCCTGCCCTCCCTGATCCAGAGCCCCTCCCCAGCTTTCCTGGAGCCCCTCTCAGCACTGGAAGCTGCTCTAAGGTCTCCTTGGAGCCTTCTCTTCTCCAGGCTGAACAACCCCAAGTCTCTCGGCCTGTCCTCATACAGGAGGTGCTCCAGCTCTCACTTTGTCTCCGTGGCCTCCTCTGGACTTGTTCCAACAGCTCTATGTCCTTCCTGTGCTGAGGACCCCAGAACTGAACGCAGGACTCGGGGTGATAACCTGGTAGCAATCCCTTCCAATTGCATTGGGTTTTTTGATGAGACACCAAGTTAGGTTGTAATATTGGTGTCAGGCTGGCAGGCATTGATGCCATCTAGATGCTTGATGAAGCATCGTAGAGGTGATGGTAGGAGTCTCTCCATGCTAGGGAGCTGCCAGTATGGTTTTCTAAAGGTGCTTTCAGAATGGGATGGCTGGACTATGTTTGAGCTGAGGCTTGATCTGGATCATTCACATCAAGGGCAATTACTCTGGGAATGATAATGAGCCTTACACTTGGCCTCCATGGAGATTCCCAGCGCCAATGCTAGTTATGGCCACACCGTAAGCTAGTGAGCGCAATAAAATAAAGACCACAACAACTGTTTGTTGAAGACATGATACTTTCCTGGGGATAAATCTTGTCTCTCACTAAAGAAAAAGAAATATGCACTCTGAATGCTTATTAAAAGCGAGGAAGGGGGTTGGCGATGGGGGCGGTGTCTCTGGTGGAAGACTTGATTGTGTCACAAAACATTTGAAACTTCTTGACCACCTCGGGTAGCAGAGGCTCAGGCTTCATTGCCTTCCACCACATGATATGGGGTGCACACTGGGGTACATACTGGTCCTGCAGAGGCCCCAGAGAGTTTCTCTGACTCTTGGTCCTTGATGTTTGGAGCTCCAGGCCTTGGGCAAAAAGCCCTCGGCCTGGCTTTGTGTTGGCTCCAGGTATCCCCCCTGCACTCTTCCCTGCGTTTCCCATCCCAGTGGTGACGGTGCTTTTTGGCTGCAATTGGTACAGCTTAGATTTCATTAAGTAAATGGCCATGAAAAGCTCTCGATATTGGGACAAACCCAACAGAAACATGTATATTGTCCAACAGAGAATGTTCTCAACTTCTTTGGCCAGGAACTGAAATTCTTACCTAAGATTTTCAAAACTCTGGAAGAAGTTGGACCTTGCCCATCCCTCAGCCAGCTTTGAAAATCGCAGCCAGTGGTGTTTTACTGGACTTGCGGTACTGACTTAATAGCTCTTTAGTTATTAGAGAATAAATGTTTGTGTTCTACAAGTTTAAATTATATTAAAAACCTTTATTAGCATGGCTTGGCAAAACACATGTCTGGCCAGCTTTCTGGCCTTGGGTTAGGCCACTCTTGTGGTTTCTTAATGACGCACTGCAAAACAGATTTGCTTTATGAGAATCCGGTGCCAGGTTTTGCATGTATTAAGACGCATTTGCCATTTGTTCGTAATGCTGCGGAGTGAAACAGAAACAAATTAAACGTTGGAGTTATGTCTTGCGTTCATTTGGCTTGATTTTCCTTGTACATAGAATTATGGAGTGGTTTGAGTTGATAAGGGACCTCAAAGCCCATCCAGTTTAAACCTTGCCGTGGGCAGGGACATCTCCCACTGGATGAGGGGCTCCAAGCCCCATCCAACCTAGCCTTGAACCCCTCCAGGGATGGGGCAGCCACCACTGCTCTGGGCAACCTGGGCCAGGGGCTCCCCACCCTCACAGGAAGATTTCTTCCTAAGATATCATCTCAATCTCCCCTCTTTCAGCTTCAAACCATTCCCCCTCATCCTCTCCCTGCCCTCCCTGATCCAGAGCCCCTTCCCCAGCTTTCCTGGAGCCCTTGTCAGTGGTGGAAGCTGCTCCGAGATCTCCCTGGAGCTTTCTCTTTTCCAGGCTGAACAACCCTAAAGTGGCCTCTTATAGTTTTATATGTATTAGCTGTATTTTAATATTAGCTGATCTCTATGAATTACTGGTGGCAGCTCAGTTCTGACAGGTAACAGTGCTGTTATCAAAGCCATTTTCTGTTGTCTTTTATTTTCCAACCTTCCTTTAGTAGTTTTGGTAAAGCTGTCTCAACGGAAGAACATCTCTGGGTCAGGTAATGGGTTTCCTCACAGCTGGGAGCAGAATTAGGCCAGTTGAGCAGCCCATTTTTGTGGGCGACTGTTCCTACCATGGGCGCGATGTCTCAGAATTTTCTTTCCCACGAGACTTGGTGACACACAGGCAGTCCTGGGGTGTGATTCAGCTATTTGGTTTGGTTTCCCCTCTTCTCGTCTGTTTATTTGCTTTGCAACCAACAAGTCCGCCTCTTTTTTCCTTCTCATAGTGTGAAAAATGGATGGGGTGAAGTACCCGGTGGGTGGAAGAAGATGTGTGCGGTGGGAAAGTGGGGCTGGGAACCAGGTCTGGGATCTGATTAACCTTTCTTAGGTGTCTTTCCATTGCAAGAATTGTTTGTTGCAAAGGTGTGAGGTTTTGATAGCCAGAAGTGGGTTACTGTGGGTCTGACCTCACGCTCTCGTTCTTTCCGCAGTGGGGAAGCCTCACAAGTGCAACTATTGCGGCCGGAGCTACAAGCAGCGCAGTTCGCTGGAGGAGCACAAGGAACGCTGCCACAACTATCTGCAGAATGTCAGTATGGAGGCTGCCGGGCAGGTCATGAGTCACCATGGTGGGTGGAAACTGCCTCTTGAGGTCTCTTGGACTTGGAGCATCTCTTGCGGGTTTTGGGGGTTTTTTTCATCTGTTTTCCTTCCTTCCTTTCAGCTTTGCTTCACTTCCATCTTATAGATTGCTTATGCTCAGATACCCAGGAGGAGAAAAGATGGGTTAAATCCTCACTCTGTCTGAGTTAACGGTGCTGGGTTTGCTGATTTTTTTAATGTATAAATATGCAGACATGAAAAAAAAAAGCAAAGCCACCTGTGCAAGGTTATCCTGAAAATGGACTAAGCCACGTATAAAATGTATTATTCCCTCCCCTTCCTTTCTGATAATTATAAAAGAGAAGGATGGTAGGGATATTCCATCATTATTTCTCCTACCTGTAATATTATCTTGTGTCCCAAAACAAGGAGGAGAGCTGAAAGAGGGCAGATTTAGACGAGATCTTAAGAAGATATGTTTTGCTGTGAGGGTGGGGAGGCCCTGGCCCAGGGTGCCCAGAGCAGTGGTGGCTGCCCCATCCCTGGAGGGGTTCCAGGCCAGGTTGGATGGGGCTTGGAGAGCCCCTGATCCAGTGGGAGGTGTCCCTGCCCATGGCAGGGTTGGAACTGTATGGGCTTTGAGGTCCTTTCCAACCCCGTTCTGTGATTCTATGATATAAACACCTCCAGAGCAGAATGGGATTCAACAGTATTGATGAAAGTAATTATAACCCAGAGAAATGTTTATATGCATTTACACATGTTAGTATTAATATGTTAACTAACACTGCATGTGTTAATATACATAAAGACTGAAGATTGCCAAAAAGATTGTTGAAAGCAAGAAATGTCAAACTCCATGAATTTGTTTTCTAAAAATTTCCGTAGCTATTAGTATGGATAATGAGCAGAATGTCTCAGCCTGCAGGGCTGCAGGCTTGTCTGTAGCACCAAATACTAAATGGTAGCTGTCAAAAACTTGTTGTGATTTCATTCAAAATCAGCATTTCAGGAACTCTTATAACACTGAACATCTTTTAACTTTTAAAAGTTGTCTTTAGATGTTTGGTACTTGAAGTATTTAAAATTCATTGCTAATGAGAAAACATCAAGATTATGTTTTCTGTTTGATTGAAAATTATCATAGAATACCAAAAAGTTTGATTGTAGGCAAATGAAAAGGTGAAAGAATGTTTCCTGGGGTTTTTTCCATTCTGCTTTTCATTGTTGAGTGGAGTCAGATGGCTCCGTTTGGAAAGCAATTATGCAAAAGCTCGGAAAGGTCATTTCTAAAAACCTAAAATTACAGCCTGAAATAAAATCTGTTCTGCGTTTCTAATACGGGCTGTATTTTGGTGAAAAAGAGCACCAACAAACCATGAAGAGTATTTTTCCGTGAACGCTCTAATCCTATGAAGGCATTCAAAATGTGTTTAGTGTACCTATTGCCAAAATGTTCATACAGCTCTAGCAAGTAATTGATATCTTCGTAGGCGAGCTTGGAGACTAAAATCAGCATTTAAAACGTAAGGGGTGACTTTAAAGCCATTGAAGTTAGTGATTATCTGCTTTATGCTTGTAAAAGGCTGTGGGAAGACTGATTTGGGGGTTTTGCAGGTGCTTGTTGTGCACTGGGTCTGTTAGATGGAGTGCTTTGTTGATAGAAGGAGTTTAACCACCAACTCGTTTCCCGACAAAACGCGCACTCTTTGCTCTGCAAGGATGTGCTCATCTTATTAACCAGCAAGGTGATCCTTTCAGTCAGCCTTTCCTTGGGGGAATAACCGGAGACCCAATAGAGTTATGACAGCCAGGGTGTTTCAGAGAACGCGTTGTGGAGGATCTTCCCAAACTCCACTCAACTTTTGGGTTTATTTTGCAGTTATTTATTAAAACAGGGTTTAGAGTAGTTGATAGTGTACTTCTGAGGAAATCAAAGCTTTTTCTAAGCTGCTTAATGCTGTGACAAGAAGGGTAAGTCCTTAACCTTGTCTATCCAAAGAAGCTGGAACGGTTGACCTTGCATTGATTTTTCTACCAGCTGAAGTTAAGCCAGAGCAAACCCCATGTGGACAGTTCTTTTATTTACAGCTCGACTGACTTTGCTTGAGCTTAAATAGGAATGTTCACACAACCACTTTACTTCCCTCAACGAAATTAGCTTAAATCGGCACTTTGAATTCAACTATTGCCTCTTTCTCCTCTGGGCAAATATGCCTAAATCTCCCCTGGTGAACGTTGAAGGGATGTTTGATCCACCGGCTTCGTTGCACTGTTTAGTGAGGGCACAGCGAGGACAGGCAGCAACAACCAGCTCCAGATGTAGCTGGGACCAGTAACAAACCTCACTCCCACCAGTGAAGCTCAGCATGGCAGTGAGGGTCATGAGCACCGGCCTGTAGAGGTCTACAGCAAGATCCTCCCCCCTGGGACTATAAAGACACTAGGGACAAACATAGAGAAGCTTACTCAGCTTACAGTTAGATCTTAGTCCAACCCTGAAAAATGCATTCATTTCCTTCTTTCACTTGAAGGGAGTATTCCAGAGGGTGAGTGAGCGCTTGCTTTGGAGATTTTCATCATTGGTTTATTTTGCATCACACTGGGGTTAAGTTCTGCTGATTCTATTTCCAAATAAGTATTTTCGTGAGCATTTTGAATGTTTTTTTTGGTGTGACCCGTGGTTACAGCTTCACAGTTATGCACAAACTAGTGGTGGGTGTGGAATTCCAGTTCTGGAATCCTCAGTGCAGGAATGACCTGGATCTGTTGGAGCAAGTCAAGAGGAGGACACAAAAACGATTGAAGGGCTGGAGCACCTCCCATATGAGGACACGCTGAGGGAGTTGGGATTGTTCAGTTTGGAGAAGAGAAGGCTCCGGGGAGACTTTCGGGCAGCTTCCAGTACTGAAAGGGGTTCCAGGGAAGCTGGAGAGGGGCTCTTGATCCGGGAGGCGAGGGGTAGGACGAGGGGGAATGGTTTTAAGCTGCAAGAGGGGAGACTGAGATCAGATCTTAGGAAGAAATGTTTTCTAGTGAGGGTGAGGAGGGTGAATCTGGTTTTGGAAGCTTTACATTATGGTCTCTTTTTTTTAGACGAGAAAGGTTATTTGATTTGCCCATTCAAGTGCAGTTGACTATATGTCCATTTTGCCTACTACGGCAAGCTTACTGAGTGCAAATCCTTGCCTGGAGTCCTCAGCATAGGAAGAACATGGATCTGTTGGAGCAAGTTCAGAGGAGGCCACAAAGATGATGTGAGGGCTGGAGCACCTCCCGTACATGGACAGAGTGGGAGAGTTGAGATTGTTCAGCCTGGAGAAGAGAAGGCTCCAAGGAGAACTTAGAGCAGCTTCCATTGCTGAAAGGGGTTCCGGGAAAGCTGTGGAGGGGCTCTTCATCAGAGAGTGCAGGGAGAGGGCAAGGGGGAACAGTTTTGAGCTGCAGGAGGGGAGATTGAGATGAGATCTTAGGAAAAAATGTTTTGGTGTGAGGGTGGGTAGGCCCTGGCCCAGGTTGCCCAGAGCAGTGGTGGCTGCCCCATCCCTGGGGGGGTTCAAGGCCAGGTTGGATGGGGCTTGGAGCCCCTGATCCAGTGGGAGGTGTCCCCACCTGTGGCAGGGGGTGGAACTGGATGGGCTTTGAGATCCCTTCCAATCCAAACTATTCTGTGATTTTCTTATCCCTATTAGTATCCTGATTTAAGGGTGAAGGTGGCCGTGCCGATTCTCATCAACACAGTCCAACATTTAACATCAGTCTGAATTATTTCTGCGGAGATGAATTGTTCTAGAAACTGGAAGCAACCCTTAGAGAGAGTGGAGTTTTTTCAACCGTTGTCCTCAAGTTGATCAGTTTGTAGACATCTCCTCAGGTGCTTTTGCCTTGGCCTGGTGCGGCCTTTAATTTCAATTATCTTTGTCTTACAATTGGCTAAATCACCTGACTAACGCCACAAAGGGAAGTGTCAGGGAGAAGGAGGGCTAGTTTCAGTGTGTGGGTAGGAATGTACTAGTATCCAGATCTCCGTTCCCCACCGGGTGCTGGTTGCTTGCTGAGCTGCCCCTCCTTGTGGCTGGGTCCTAGTCCTTGTTGAGCATGACAGCTGCTGTGAGAGCTCCAGGGACTTAGTTGTTGGCAATTTCTGGCTAAGCAGAGCTGACCCTGGAGTTAGAAATTAGTCCGTGGTCTCCTTGCTAGTGGTGTGTTGGGAGTGAAAAAAGTGAATGCCAAGAACATGACCTTTACAGGAATGAGCAGGGAGAAAAGTTGAAGGCTAACTGTGGTTTACATCTGATTGCATGTTCTTCTCCATCTCCACAAAGTGAAAAGTCCAGGGAGATTCTGAAGGTGGGGTAGAAAAGGGTACTTTTTTTAGGAGAAAGAAGCCCAGCCCTAGGCTGCAGGAGGCTCAAACACCAGCTTCACATAAAACACAATGGCCTTGTGCCATTCCCTCTTGCATAGTTGCTTAAAACGGTGTTAAAATGCTGGTCCCACAGGAGGGTTTGCACCAGGGTCCATGGGATTATTGCCTGTCATTTCTCTGCACACACATGCTTTTTCTAAATAGCAATATTGTGAGCTTAGGAAAGGAAATTGAGGTTGATGGAGTAATACTAATTTATACCAGCTGAAACTTAGCCCAGAGACTGCTGTCTGCACACAAAAGTATTTATCAGCAAAACGCACGCTGGGGAGGGTTTTTTACTTCATTTTCCCCCTCATTCTTTCTGCACTGGGACAGCGTAAACTTTTTCAGTCGTGTGTATGGTTTCTTACAAATTAAGAAGCAAAAACTAAAAGATAGGCACTATGAGCACTATGACTGAAAGACCAGTGTCTTCAGGAAAGACTGTTCTCTCACGAGACCTCACCTGGAGCCCTGCATCCAGTTCTGGAGTCCTCAGCACAGGGAGGACATGGAGCTGTTGGAGTGAGTGCAGAGGAGGCCAAAAAATGGTGAGAGAGGCACCTCCCGTACGAGGACAGGCTGAGAGAGTTGGGGTTGTTCAGCCTGGAGGAGAGAAGGCTGTGGGGAGACCTTAGAGCACCTTCCAGTGCTGAAAGGGGCTCCAGGAAAGCTGGGGAGGGGCTCTTGTTCAGGGAGGGCAGGGACAGGATGATAGGACAGCTTTAAGCTGCAAGAGGGGAGATTGAGATGACATTTTTGGAAGAAATGTTTTCCTGTGAGGGTTGCAAAGCCCTGGCTCAAGTTGCCCAGAGCAGTGGTGGCTGCCCCATCCCTGGAGGGGTTCAAGGCCAGGTTGGATGGGGCTTGGAGCCCCTGATCCAGTGGGAGGTGTCCCTGCCCCACGACAGGGTTGGAACTGGATGGGCTTTGAGGTCCCTTATCAACCCAAACCATTGTATGAAAATACAGACTTTGTTCTGAAGGCCATCCAGGTTTGTGTATCGAGAGTTTGGGCTGAGCAACCACTTTTGGTGTTAACTGCAGTTGAGGTCATAAGCTGTGTCAGAGAAGGTGAACGTTTGCATGGGTAGCCTAGGAGCGCACCCTCATCGCTAGTGAAGAACATCCCTGAGCCAAAACATACTCAAGTGTGGGCTTTTCATGGAGAGACACCTGATTTTTCACATTCAAAAAGCCTTCCTGAGCTGAGACCAAAAGTTTGCAGCGTAAAATAAATGGCTGTATCGAAGCCAGATATAACGTGTCAGCTGTTCCCTGGTACCGAGGTAATGAAGTACAATGAAATACAACAGAAAGGAATTGCGTTTACTGCAGAGTAAATGTCTACACATGAGCTTCTACTACGGAGCAACTGATTTGTGGCAGCTGTTGGTTGTGTGTGATCAGAGGGGTGTCCTCTTTTTTATTTTCTTTTCCCTCAAAACAAAACAAACCAAAAAAAAAAAAAAGCGATGCAGGCTGGGCTATATTTGTCCTTTATTTGTATATTTTTAAATTGAAATGAGAATGAATGTATTTAGAATTCACAATGTGGTCTTTAGCTTAACTCTTCGGGGTTTTAAAATGTGACGTCTCACTTGTTTGGTCCAGTTTTGCGTGCATTTTAAATGGGTTCAGAAATGAAGCTCTTTCCATCTCTCCTTTCTCAGAAATCTACCTAACAAAACACATTCCAGTTATTTGTTACCTTTCTAACACAAATATTGATGTAATTCAGTGATTCTGTTGCAAAAGAGCCGTGTCCTGGATTATAGAGTTGACTTCTGAGGTGGGAAAAAGGCGTTGCAGTATGAAAAGTAGAAAAGAAAATGCTTTTATTGGTGATGATTTTACTTTTAAAAGGAATGCAAGCAGATTTTTTGCCTGTCTTGGAGAAGAGCAGATGTCTTTTTTAGCACTATTCACTTTTCATGGAAGAAAGGTTTCAAATTCCGTCTAGGAAATCTTACACACAATATGCCCAGCATTAGAGTTATTTAAATGTTACTTAATTGTTATAATAGAAGACAAATTTCACTACATTTGGGGCTTACTCACATGGCTGTGGGAGTAATAACGTGAGGTTTAGCTCATTTCGGGGTAAGTACGGTCCCCCAAAGCCAGCATTCCTTAAGGAAGGCTTCCTAGGAGGGATGTAGAACCCTCTGCAGCTCCCGAGGTCCCCACCATCAGCCTTGTGTCCTGCACACAAACAGATGGCAGCTCTTGAAGGGTCCGAACCTGGCCCATCGCAGCGAGGACAAGCGCTGCCACTGAGCAGGGACCCAGGGTTTCATGCAGAGTGTGGGGGGTTGTGCCGCACACGCCGGTTTTTGGTCAGCCAAAAGGACAGTTGGACACCAGTTCCCGGATAAAATCAACAGACGTCGTCTTTCCCTTCTTCCCAACCTCCTCAGTTCTACTTGAGTCCTCCTAGTGCAGAGAGCTCTGGAGCTAACACAGTATCTAAATCACCTTAGGAATATAGCCATGGCTATTAAAGTATTCCAGACCTCCCAGTCCACACCGAGCATTAATTAGGTCACTCGAACACTGCATCTCGTTTTGTTGCAACATTAGATTTATTTCATATTTCTGCTTTTTTTCTTCCTCTCTTTCACTGATGCCAGCAGGAGCCGCCTTCTAAATGAGAGACCATTGTGTTTCTCAGGGGGAGCATCCTGTACAAATAAAAAAGCAGCAGCGCAAATCACTTTATAGCGTATAGTAGCTTCTAAGCCTCAAAGTACTCGGCTTTCCCTAGCTGCAGAGCCACAAATGGAATCAAATGAATAAATTGCCATGTTTTCTTATTATGAATGCCTGAACTGAGAAGCTCACCTGAGCAGATACTCTGTTTTGTAATTTCCTGGTGTTTGCTCTCCTTTACTACAAAGAAGGCAAAGACAAGGCTTTTATCACTCTATTTTTCATATATGATGCGCTAGGAAACAGCTGCCTGTTTAAAACCAGAGGAGTGATTATTCTGTATTAGGATCCTGAAGGTAGTGAAGTTAGGTGGGAGGGAAGTAGGCTGGTGGTGTTTGCTTATGGCTCAGTCCCAGGGAGGAGGTATCTGCTACGTGAAAGTCTGCTGCCCTGAGAGACCAGAGGAGGACTTGCAGGAGATGTTGGTTTCAGGCCACCTCTGCGATACCACCCAGGACTTTCCTGGAAGGTTTATCTAACACAGAGAATATAGTGGGTTGCTCACAGTTTACAAATCATTGGAATTCTTGACAAGATCATCTCGGTTTCTATTTCTCTGCCATCCTTTCTTCTCCTCAGTCTTTTTACACCTCCACCATCCCATTAGTGCATGGACTAGTGGCTGATCCTTCTCAGGTTTCTCTTGCTACCTTATGAAGGTGAATGTGGGACAATCAGGCCGCGTATTAAATTCATGGCAACGGAGCAGTGAGAAGCGCTACACGTGGCATCACATTTTTGACATATATTGCAAGCGACTTGGACTGTCTGAGGCTGATCTGCAGTGTGGTACCACGCTTCTTGGTGTTCTAAGAGGATGCTCAACACAACCAGAGCACTCTGCAGGTGTTTAGTGATCAGCTGTGTCAGCAAGTGACATAAAGCCCTGTGCAAGCCGGTCACTACCCTTTTGCTCTAGCTCTTCATTTCCTAACCCAACATGCAACGAAGAGTGAAATAAGTAAAGATAGAATAGTAACTTCTTGTTGGTGTCTCAAAGGTGGTGTATGAGCATTCTGCTAATGTAGTTAAGCACGGGGATGTTCCCAGAAAGTGGGAAGACGGGCACGGAACACCTGCATTCACCACTTGTTTGGTCTTTGTTGGAAGGGATAAAATATTAATCAAACAATGGATATTTTCTGCAACTGGTTCTGAAGGGAATTTCCATGTGATGTTAATCCTGTAATTCCAGTACAGCGTGTGTTGATTTTACAGACTCGCCTATAGAAAGAGGAAACGTACTTTAACAAACAGATCCTTCATTCCAGAAGCCTTTGTCTTGGGGAATACACGGTCGGGCCCAGGAAACACAAATCATCAATGCCTTGTATGTTTATTAGTTATTGAGATTAGGGGGAAAGGAAAATAAGATTGGTAAGCATGAAGAGGGAGTGCACAAAGAAGGATAACCGCAAAGTTATGCAGGCAACAGGTGACTGTGTTGAAGGGAGAATAAAGAAAATGTCATTTACAGAGTGAGTTTGCAAAAGCATCTCCTCCACGCTGGGGATCTTGAGTATTCAGAACAAAACAAATCTTCTGATAAAAGCTTAAAGCTGGGCTTCTGCTAAATAAGATGGTCCCAGGCAGAGGCGTTTTGTCAGTGTGGCTCTGCTCAAAGGTGAACGCTATCCTAATTGATGCCCAGTGTGTTCTCGCACCTCGCTTTATTTTGTGTTGCACTTGTTGCGCTCAGCAGGGCTCAAATGCTTTGTGTTGTCTGTGAAGTGTAGACCAGACTTGTCTGATCCGATTTTTTGGTTTTATGTAGTACCTCCTATGGAAGATTGTAAGGAACAAGAGCCTGTGATGGACAACAATATTTCTCTGGTGCCTTTTGAGAGACCTGCTGTTATAGAGAAGCTGACAAGCAACATGGGAAAGCGTAAAAGCTCCACCCCACAGAAGTTTGTGGGTAAGCTTGAAATACGCCTTTTATTATTTTTAGTGCGTAGGTATAGGTTACTTGTTATTTGTAACAGCCAAAAGAACAAGAGAGGACAAGCATCGTGCTCAGAATTTGGTTGTGATGGGGAGGGACAACAATGGAGATGGTTCAACCACAGCAAGAAACTGAGGGGGGGTTGGAACTCGATTATCTTTAAGGTCCCTTCCAACCTGAACCATTCTATAATTTTAAGAAATCATGAAAATTACTGAATTACTTTTACCACCAAGAGGTTTCAAAATCGACGTCATCACAATTGTGAAAATAATGCTACCGTTTGGTGCCAATGGTTTAGAAATTGGTTTAGAAAATCTTGAGCTTTTTACTGTGCATTAGGCTGGTTTGGGTTTTTCTACCTTTTTTCTGTCCCTTTTGACATTTAGAGTTGCCATTCTTCCCTCCCCTTGGCCCAGCAAATAAAAATTAAGACTCTCATATAATTATCTGTCTCCATACATGTGCGTGTTAAGAAAAATGCAAGTATCTCAAGGCATGTAATTATCTTAAATCCTTGAGACCTGGCAACAAGTGCTCTTATAATACCAGCACGAGGAGGTAAAATCACATCACTTCTGTTGGAAGAAGTGCTTGCTGCAAGAGCACCTTTCTGCACACAAACTGGTTCACACATGAGTATAAACCAGCACGGGGTGACTTTTGGTTACCAAATATAAAATCCGAGGCCCAGAATTCATGTTTTGCTCTGGATCTTGACATGTTTAAATTGCTCAGCTTCCAACAGGAGACAGTATTGGGAATTTTACTTGGTTTGAGCTGTCCCTTAAAACTTTGCTGCTACTGGGGCACTGCTAAACTTTTTAGCAGGGGAGATGGGACAGCAAATTATTTGGGGTAAGTGCTGCTAAACTCCAAAGTCACGTAACCCACATTTTCCACACTCGCTCCCCGGAAGGACAGCCCTATGCATTCTAAGGGTGTCACATACTCATTCGCCTGCATTGAGGACACTTCTGGAGAGAGATAGAGGCTGTAAGCAATTAACACGGCCATTTAGAAAAGTCATTGCCCCTCAGCTAAATGCAGATTCCGCTGTGTATGTTATATTGCTGCAGAAGGTGGTGTAAATCTTAACCCCCGTGGTTTCAAATAGTGGGGGGGAGCAGAGCAGCAGCTCACCTGGGGGGCTCTGACACACTGACCTGGCTGCTCGCTGTCTTCTGACCATTCCCGAATATCAGTGCTGAGCCAAGGTTGGGTCAGGAACAATCTGACCCACAGGAGGAATGCTGGGAGGCATCCGTATTTCCTTATATTGTTATTAGTCCTTCTGAGACAAAAGCGTAATTGTTAAACTGTTGTCTTTGAGTGGTCTGGATGAATTATTGTAGAGCTGATAAGAGCTGGAGGCTTTATACTCTGATGTAATTTACTGCTGTGACAACAGTTGGGATTGAAGAGGGTGGAAATGGGAGCAGAACTCTCTACTGACAAGCCAAATACGGCTTTATGAGAGTGTAAACATGGCCCTATCAAAGCAGGTTCCCCGGTGTTGTCTCAGCAAGCGCTGTGTGTTCTTGCATGTTGCGATCAACAGCGACAGTTAACCGTGCAAAGCTTCAACCGCTGCGCCCTGGCCTCAGAAACGCTACAGACTCCTACAAAAGGAAGAAGGGCAGTTCACACCTCGCACTCTATTTCCATCCACGTTGTCCACAGGCTCGGAGAGAGTTGTGTTTGCACTCCCTCTCCGAGTTTATCTTTGCAGGGGCTAGAGGCTGTAGCTGAGAGGGAAGCTGGAGACCTCGCTCCCTTCCCTGACATCCTGGTGTGCCCATGCCTGTACCCATCCCTCTTTGAGCTGATGATAACTACACCTCAGAACTGAGCCAATGCACTTTTTGGATGGTATATGGTGAATCTGGTTTTGGAAGCTTTACATCATGGTCTCTTTTTTTTAGACGAGAAAGGTTATTTGATTTGTCCACTCACGCGCAGTTGACTATATGTCCTTTTTGCCTACTAAGGCAAGCTTACTGAGTGCAAATCCTCGCCTGGAGTCCTCGGCACAGGAAAAACATGGATCTGTTGGAGCAAGTTCAGAGGAGACCACAAAGATGATGTGAGGGCTGGAGCACCTCCCATACAAGGACAGAGTGGGAGAGTTGGGGTTGTTCAGCCTGGAGAAGAGAAGGCTCCAGGGAGATCTTAGAGCAGCTTCCATTGCTGAAAGAGGCTCTGGGAAAGCTGTGGAGGGACTCTTCATCAGAGAGTGCAGGGAGAGGACAAGGGGAACGGTTTTGAGCTGCAGGAGGGGAGATTGAGACGAGATCTTAGGAAAAAATGTTTTGGTGTGAGGGTGGTGAGGCCCTGGCCCAGGTTGCCCAGAGCAGTGGTGGCTGCCCCATCCCTGGAGGGGTTCAAGGCCAGGTTGGATGGGGCTTGGAGCCCCTGATCCAGCGGGAGGTGTCCCTGCCCATGGCTTGGCTTTCAGGTTCCTTCCAACCCCAACCATTCTGTGATTCTGTTTTCCTACGGGCAGCAGCAGACTGTTATTCTCTTCGGTTGGCTATAGTGCTTATTGATAGATAAACCTATTTTTTCTATAGGTGTAACAGATCATTTTGGTATTCTGTATTTCTAGGGTACCAATTCAGAATTAGATGTGACATACAGCTTTTTATCCAGATCCAGCTCCAAGGAGAAAGCGTCCTCTTTCTTATTTACTGTAACTTATCTTTCTGCCTTTTCTGTTCTTTCATGGCATTAGAGTGTTTGAATTGAAAAAAACAGCAGTCTCTGCTTTGCTACTTTTCTTTTTTTCTCCATGACCTTACTTTTCTTCCCGTTTTCACCCCGATGCAATATGGTTCAACTCTATCAGGAAGAACTGGTAATGGTTCTCGAGCTTGCAGGAAATTTTCCTGTGCGTACTGCAAGTGTGGCACCTGTCCAAAACAACTTAATGGTGTTTATGAGAAGGTCACGTAAGCATAAGCTGAAATCTTTGCATGCTACATCTATCAATGTTTTACTGCTCTTTCTGATCAGTAATCTCCAAGGGACCTTGGTTATGGACCACAGCCTCTCTCTGACTGAAATTTTAGGAGGAAAGGAAGCAGCACACAGCAAATAGAGTTAATTTCTGAGTGAGAGACCTGGTTATACATCTGCTATTGAGGTGCCAGTCTTAACAAACCTGTTGAAATAGTGAAGGCAAAAAGTATAGTTTATGATGCGCACGCGTCCAAGTACTTGTATTTGCCTCTCCTTAATGAAGGCAGAAGCTGACACCAGTGAAACGGAAAGCAACCATCTCCAAGCTGATCACATGAAGGCAATTAATGTATTTTCTGTTTGAACGTGACGCTCACTCTCACAGGGCATCGCTGAGGTTAAAAACTGGCAGGATACAAAAGGAGGCGGTTTATGAGGCTTACGATAAGACCACGGTTGTTATAGCAAGAAGTAAAAACACGCAGGCGTCTCGGAACGAAGATCAACGAGCTTCAAAGTTAGAGTCAACTTCTAGTTAATGGGGGTCAGGAAGAAGTTTACCCAGTGGTGAGTTCTGGAACTACTTTCCCAGGATTTATTGCAACTGTCTCCCAAGTGTCAAGCGTTGCAGTTGCTTTAGATACTTGAGGAGGTGGACTACAGGTATCGCAGGACGACTGTGTTGGTGAGCTTTGGGCTAGTCTTAGATACCAGCTTTGAGGGCTTTTTGGTCATCATATGATAAGGTAACCACAATGGTAAACAGTTCTTCAAGTTCACCAGTGTAGGGCGAAAATAACTAGAATCTCAACATGAAAATTCAAAATTATGAACCTAACTATTTAATTTTAAGTACTGATTTGGTTAAAGAGGAATTAAAATTGAAAACCATGTTGGACTGATTTATTAATGTTTATTCTGAGTTCTGTTTTATGCCCCCTCCTCCCCATGTTGTAATTTCTTTTACTTTTCTGTCACATCGTATTTCTAAGGCTCTGACGTTTTTGGAACAAGTTCGTAATTAAAGGAACGAATAATTGCCAGGTCACTGGCAATTTACAGCTTTTTGTGCTCTGCTGTCTGTGGTGGAGTAACAAAATGTGGCAGATAGAAGGAATCAAAGTAAGGTTTATGTCGTTCATCCAAGTAGTCCATAAAAGATAGATATGACTTCTCGATCTATATAGCCTACGAAGGCCAGACAGCGTGTTTAGAGGCTGGGTCAGACTCTCCTCGGATGCAGTTCCTTTTTCAAAGATGAGCAGTACAGGTGGCCAGAGCAGGTGACAGGGACCACTGGACTTCTCTGTTTTCATTTCCAGGGAGGGGCTCTTTGTCACAGAGTGCAGGGACAGGATGGAGAGGAACAGTTTTAGACTGAAAGAGGAGGGATTTGGATTCGATATGAGGAGGAAATGTTTTCTTCTGAGGGTGGGGAGGCCCTGGCCCAGGCTGCCCAGAGCAGTGGTGGCTGCCCCATCCCTGGAGGGGTTCCAGACCAGGTTGGATGGGGCTTGGAGCAACCTGATGCAGTGGGAGGTGTCCCTGCCCGTGGCACGGGGTGGAACTGGATGGGCTTTAAGGTCAGGTTCCTTCCAACCCAAACCATTCTATGATTTCTTCCTTCCCACTGTGCCAAAGACACCATGTGCCTTATGGAACTCTTCTCCAGTCCCACTTTGGCCCACCTGGGAAGGAGCCACTCCAAGTATCCACCTGGCATCACAGAGTTGTCCATCCTAGTAGCATCAGGACAGCTGTCACAGACAGACAGACTCCCAGCCCACAGCAGAAACACTGAAAAGAGGATGTGTGATAGCAAAGATCATCCTCAGGTGGTGTTACATTACGAACACCGTCACTGTAGTACTGTTTGCTTCTTCTTTCCCTATTTTTCCCCGAATACATAATGTGTAACAAAGGAACAGTTTCCTACATTATGCTTTCTTTCGTTAAGCTGTAAGCATAGCACAGCGGGCTGTAGGGAAACATAGTGAGGGATGTGAACGTTGTGTCTGATCAGGAGCGTGTGAACAGAACTGCTGAAGAGAGCAGGAATGTTCGCGTGCTTCACTCCAGACGTGCATTTAATTACCTTGCGAACTAAAGTAATGCGTCATCTCCAAGGAGAACCTGATTGTTCCATGGGTAATATAAAATTATTTCTCTCTTTATGCATCACTTTAAGACAAGCCACACTAAGCGGAGTGAATTATTATAGTCAAAAATAAAATGCTGAGTGATAGCTATGTTGAAATGTACTGATGCTATTTGGAAGAGATTTGGGATTGCAGTTCTGTTCCTTTCTTATGGTGGTTTGTATGCGTTTTGTTCCAAACAATTTTGGCAAAAGGTGATAGAAGATTCTTGAATTCTTTAATTCTTGGATAGCCAAATCAGCTGTATGTAGTGACTCCTCAAATTCAATTCGACTCCTGCGTTCGGTTCTGGAGTTCTCAGCACAGGAAGGACATGGATCTGTCCATGAGCTCCAGAGCGAGTCCAAAGTAGGCCACAAAGATGATCCAAGGGCTGGAGCACCTCCTGTATGAGGCTGAGAGAGTTGGGGTTGTTCAGCCTGGAGAAGAGAAGGCTCCAGGGAGAGACCTTAGAGCAGCTTCCAGTGCTGAAAGGGGCTCCGGGAAAGCTGGGGAGGGGCTCTGGATCAGGGAGGGCAGAGACGGGATGAGGGGAACAGTTTTAAGCTGCAAGAGGGGAGATCGGGATGAAATCTTAGGAAGAAATGTTTTGCTGTGAGGGTGGGGAGGCCCTGGCCCAGGGTGCCCAGAGCAGTGGTGGCTGCCCCATCCCTGGAGGGGTTCAAGGCCAGGTTGGATGGGGCTTGGAGCCCCTGATCCAGTGGGAGGTGTCCCTGCCCATGGCAGGGGCTTGGAACTGAACGGGCTTTAAGGTTTCTTGCAACCCGAAGCATTCTGTGGTTTTATAATTCTATGAATTTAGTTGCCTACAGAACTGAAGAAAAGTCTGGTTTTATGTACGAAGGCGGTGAAAAGTAACAGAGACGGTGAAAACCAACTGTAATTGTTTATCAGAATTTGTAAAATCAGCTTCAAAACTCTTACCATGAGCTAATATTTGTGTGTGTGCACACATATAAGCCTGTATATCTTGTATCTTATATACATATAGCCTTTTCTAACACAAAAGAAGAGTTGTTGTATGAACTTGTACTGGCACTCTAAAGCCATCCTTGGAAAAGCAGTGGTGCCGAGCTGAGCCCTGATGTCATCCCTGATAAATTATTAACTTCAAATGAGATCTGCGATACGCAGTGAGCCCTGTGACTAGCATGGTTTCACCAGCGTGTGGTTCTGGTTTCCCCTATCTGTAACGCCATTGATTTAAAAAGGTTTCGAGGATGTGAATTTGGATTCACACAGTGGTCAATCCGCCAGCTTCATCATCACTTTGTATTTCTTTATCTTGTGTCAAGAAAACTTGCTTTTGCCTTTTACCGACTGAAACTAAGCTATACCTGCAGTTGATTCTGTTTTCTTCCCGAAATAGACACTGGGGGGGGGGATCTTTAATTCTCTGTTTGAAACTTTGGGGGTAGAGGGGTTTTTTTTTGAGATGAATTACAGAGATATTATAGCCTGAAGGGCACGGTCACCCGCTGTGCCCCTGGCAGTTGCTCTGTTCTGTGGCTGCGCACAGTTATTTTATTGAAGGGTTTATATATTCTGGCTCTAAAGGTGACTCTTTATGAGCCCTCTGTACCTATTGCTTAGGTTTCTCGCTGTGCAGCCCTATAAGGTACGTACGAGGGACCCTGGAGTGCGAGGGACGTGGTACTGCCTCTTAATTCTGGGAGTGTACGTCTAATGGTCTAAACCAGCGGAGCTTCATGGATCTCAGTGGTTCAATCCCATTTTCTACCAGTTAACGTGTATTTCCTAACTTGGAGCACAGTCAGGTCCAGTGGAAGGTTTGGTATCAGTCTGGATGTCGCTGCAGCTGCATGTTTCACCTGGAATAAAACAAACAAAAAAAAAAGCTGCTGCTGAGGTTGCTGTTTTACCCATCTCAGGAAAAAGCTTTGTAGGAGGTTAGTAAACAAGTAGAAGGAGCCTAACTTTGGACTCTGGAATTAATTTCACCCCAAATCAGGGGCTTTTCAGGGTCCCTCCCCACCCCTTTTACAGGTAAACCTTGGAATGATTATGTTAATTTTTCTCATTCGTTTGCTTTTGTCCTTTAGGTGAAAAGCTCATGAGGTTTGGCTATCCAGATATTCCCTTTGATATGAACCTAACCTATGAGAAGGAGGCTGAGCTGATGCAGTCTCACATGATGGACCAAGCCATCAACAATGCAATCACCTACCTTGGAGCTGAGGCACTTCACCCCCTGATGCAGCACACACCAAGCACAATTGCAGAGGTGGCCCCCGTCATCAGCTCAGCTTACGCTCAGGTCTATCATCCCAACAGGATAGAAAGGCCCATTAGCAGGGAAACAGCTGACAGTCACGAGAACAACATGGATGGCCCGATCTCCCTCATCAGACCAAAGAGTCGAACCCAGGATAGAGAGGGCTCCCCCAGCAATAGCTGCCTGGATTCTACTGACTCAGAGAGCAGCCACGAAGACCGCCAGTCCTACCAAGGAAACTCTGCCTTAAATCCCAAGAGGAAGCCAAGCCCGGCTTATATGAAGGAGGACCCCAAGGCTTTGGATGCCACAAAAGCTTCTAAGGGCTCTTTAAAGGATATCTACAAGGTCATCAACGGAGAAGGGGAGCAGATTAGGGCTTTCAAGTGCGAGCACTGTCGCGTCCTTTTCCTGGACCATGTCATGTACACCATCCACATGGGCTGCCACGGCTACCGGGACCCGCTAGAGTGCAACATCTGTGGCTACCGAAGCCAGGACCGCTATGAGTTCTCGTCGCACATAGTCCGAGGGGAGCACACATTCCACTAGGCCTTCTCATCCAAAGGGGACTCGTATGAAGTAGAACTGCACATGAAGAAATACTGCACTTACAATCCTCCTTTTCCTCAGACATTGAGACGCCTATTTTGTTGTTGTTGCTGTTGTTGTTGTTGCTGTTGTTTAATTATTATTATTAACCTTATTTTTTTTTTTTTTTTTTTTTTTGTGGACCCAACCTCATTTTCTCTGCCCAGCTTAAGAATGGAAAGGGAAGGGATAAAAGACGGGTTTGTTGTTGCCGTCGCTTGGTGGTGAGCGACCCGCCTCGCTTTCTAGGGGAATGGAAAGGCAGTCGGCGTCTATCTTGAGCAGCTGTACATCGTGTCCTGGTTTGGGCTATCGCTCAACCCTGCTAGGTGCTTTAAAGTCCCAACGAGATGCCACTCGTTTATGATTTCAAACGAATAGGTAGGAACATTTCAGAGAGCCTTTTTCAAAAGTGTACGTACAGTGTGGGGGTTCGGTGGTTGGTGGAAGGAGCTTTATTCTGCAGAATGAACAATTCTTCTTAAAGCAAACCTGTTAGGGATTTAGGAGCGCGGATCAAAGTCAATATTCCTTTCAGAATCACTCTCTAGGGTGAGCTGTTTCCCTGGGTTCAGTATGTATCGCCCTTTTAGAATGTAAAAAAAAACCCAATAATAATAAAAATGGAAAAATGAATTGTACGTCTTAACACTGTACCACGTTACAACAGTTTAGTTTCATAAGTCTGAGGGCCTTCTGTGGTAAGTCTGAGGCTTCGTATTTTTTATTTTCCTTAACTTATGAAGCACCTTTTTTAGAGTTGTTGATTTGCTGTTACTCCATGCCTGTGTGGTAACTCACCGGCTTCCTGGAGACCCTCGGGAGCCTTACTTACTTAGTTGCACCCTATGTTTTAAGAAATAGCATTTAGAAATAACATTTAAACTTGCTTCTAGGACAGTAAGTGGCTTAGGAGTGGGTGAGAGAGTCTGTAGTTTACTCAAGAGGTTCTGCTGCTCTTCTGATATAATTTTGTTTTAAAAGTATGGATTTTAAAATGACAAAACTACTCATAGGAAAGTGTTCTTTAAATATAGGTATATAGAGATATATAAATACTTTCTCATTCTATTATCACAGTGTTAACCTCTTGGCAGCAGCCTAAACTAAGACTTGCAGCTGGGAAAACTCTAGGAGCCAGATCCTTGGCCAGCATTAATCCTCTTAGCTCCATTGAATTCAATGGAACTACTCCAACTACTTCAGCTGCATCAGGATCCGAGCCTTGACTGTTTTTCTCTTGTTGACATCTTATTTGCTCTTTTGCTGAACTGCTGGCTTCCGTTTGGTTTTAAGTCATCCGTTCTGCTTTAGTTTAGAGGTGGAGGTGTTTACAGGTTTTGCTGGATAACCTTTGCTCTTGGAGAGCACCAAAGCCCTGCAAGCAAACAGATCACATAGGACCTTCTCCGCTTCTTCAGAAAGTGGTACGTGGAGATGCGGGTGCTGTGCTTCGGTTTTGGGTTTCATTTTTATTCCAGATTTATTAATTTCACTGTATGGAAAATAAATGGAGAAACCAGCTCCGGAGCATGTCCTTGAGCTGCCCACCGGACAAGAAAAAAGCCCCACCAATCCATTTTGCTTCCTTTCTTTCTCTCCCAATAAATAACAAAGCCAGCAACCACCCCGCAAGCTGCAGGTTGCATCAGTAAAAAACTGGGCTTAAACCTACGTGACAGATTGCCATTGAAACCCAACTGTTTGTACCAATCACAATTGAAATGTTGTTGTTTGGCAACAAGAGCACTGCTTGAGAACGGAGAGATCGGCATGGGTTTAACCCCCTCCGTGCACATGGTCTCCGTGCATTTGGTGAGACCTTTTCCAAACTATAAAGTTACTAAAGTATAAAAGAGAGAGCAAGATCGGGCCGTAATGAATTCCCATCTGCTCACTTCAATCTGCGTCCTCGATGCATTTGACAGTTTGCTGTTCGTTTTGAGGGTACTGGGTTGGGTTTTTTTTTTTCCTTCTTCTCTTCCTAGGCCTGGAGCTTTTGAAAGTAGGAGCTGAGTGGTATTGATTGAAATCTTTTTATGGTGACATTCTTGGCAGCAAGAACCTGTGTTTAGAAAGGATACAGTAGATCATGGCCAGATTACCTGATGACTGCTTCCCAGCACTGAAATGCTATTAAGTAGGAGCTGGTAAAGTCTTGCAGTAGCCTATTAATTATAATACAATATGGAGAGAAATGTCATCTCGTGTAATGTGAGAGCTATCAAGGCTGGGAATATACGGGCTTTGGAGAGACAGATTTAAAGACCTATTCCCAACATTGTTCTTAATGTCGTTGGGTTCCTCCCCCTCCTTCTTTCTTGAGGAAACTCAAGCAAATTAACCACTGCCACCCTCCGGACCGGACTCGTTTGCTTGTGCTTGGTGCAGTCAAAGGAGTTTGTGCAGGAGAAAAACAGGAAAGTGCTGGAGGGCATCGCTTTTATGCCGTGTGGCTGTGAAGGTTGGTTTAGGAGGCAGCCAGGCATCTTCTGCCTCAGGATGTGCTTGGAAATTCAGAATAGGAGAGGATTGCTTATACAGCATGCCACGAAAAGAAGGTGATGGGCCTGAAGGTCACTAGGCTGGCTTGGGCCACCAGAAAGGCACATGCCTGGGCCAGAGAAAGGAGTTGCCCGCAATCCCTCTCAGTCTCTGGGGGACAACACTCCCTTTTCCGCTGTGTGGTCAGCAGAAAGGGTACGGGCTATGGTTTCTTGGAATAGTTAGCGCTAGGGAAAAAGGGTTCAAAAACTCTGCGTTTGGGAAAGCACCGGAATACGGGAAAAGCAGAGAATCTCTTGTGTATCCACAAATCAGTTGGCTGCAATTATATCTGCAGTTTGTTAGTCTGCACTTTGATTCATTGATGATTCATTGATACCTCCTGCAGTGTATATTCTGTCGATGGTTAAAAGATCAGGTGGGGAAACACGGTGGTTTTTTAGCTCCACTTTCTTGTCCCAATAGTAGCACTTGAGATCTGTGTGGGAGCACGGCTACCCGAGATCTGGGGAGGCGGCGCGGGACACGCTGGTTTAGTTATCTCCCAAACCCCGTGTTTTTTTGGAGAGCCAGAAGCTGAGGGCATACATTAATTTTTATTATCCGTGTTCTTTACTAATCACTGACTGAAGTTTTTTATCCCAGAGCTATGGAAAGGAGAAAAGTCCAATTCGAGTCCAGATTTTCAACAAAGTGTTGGGCTAACATTTATTTTAACATTCACTTCCTTCTAAAAATTAGCGGAGGCTTTTTACGTAAAGCATTTTGCCCCTACACAAAGTGTGCAGAATGGGTCTCGGAGATCGGCAATTTTTTTCTTATTCTTGCTTGCTCTCTGAAGATTTCTAAGAAAAACTCTTGAGTTTGGTCGAGTTCATTAGTCATTCACAGCCTACTGGGAATTTCAGTAGGTAATCCTTGGCCTGCAGATCCATTTGTTCTAAGTATTTGGTGCTGGAAATTGAACCTGGCTGATCTTGAAATTCTTGGAATCAGAGTTCCAGTTAAAAACATGCATTTGCAAATTTAGAATTGGCTTCCTGTGAGCGTTCCCCATTTTCATTAAAAAAAAAGCAAGCGGTTTCTGCGCACATCCCTGCCAGTAAACCCTCTCACTTCTCTTTACATCAAAAATGGCAAGATTCTGCCTCAATTTAGAGGATCACAAGCCTATTAATTGAAATAGAAGTGTGACTGTTGCTTCTGCTCTTGGTATGATCCATATTCTTGGAGCAAAGGGCATTATCTATCTATCTGCTGTTACGGCCAATGAATTTTACAGCTGCCTCTCTTTGCAGTCAGTTAGGAGCACACATCAAAAAATATAGCATTTTTCAGTAAAGCCAGTGCTCTATTCAGTAACTGATGGGATTAAAACAATTTTATTCTCCTTAAAAAGCGTTTCTATCTATGATGTGATGGGAAAGGTTTCTTGGCGTTAACCTTTATTGGTCTGTATTAGAGAGAAAGAATCCGGCTGTGTTAATTGGCCTGGTTTTTTTTTTTCCTGTGGGTTTATTAGTGATAGCGTCTACAGTGTGAGGACACAGCTCACAAAGTAGTATATTTAGTAAAAGCAATTCTCAATGTTAGGAGTTTCCAAATTGATTTCTGTTTACAGGGGTTGAATTGGGGCTGGCAGGCAGGAGGGGAGGCCGGGAACAGAACCAAACCCTTCGAAACTGGCCTTTAAGAGGACAGTATTAGTGTTGTCTAGGTCCTGAGCTGGCTTTTTCGTCTCTGAAAGAAGCCAGACAGCAGACACTTCTTCCTCCAGAAAGAAACTTTGGAGGTGATTTAGGGATAGGTGCCTGGTTCAGCCAAGAATGGGAGCTGCAGTAGTAGAGTTCCTTCCCAAGATAATATTCCTTTCCTTAACTCTTGCTGTACTTTCTAATGTAACGTAATTATAATATAATGTACTGAGGAGGAAGAAGGGAGTGCCTGAATACTTGGGTACCTGTGTCGCCTAAATTCAGTGTGGGATTTTAGGGAAAGTGTGATGAAATTGGCTTTTGACGATAGAAATCTGTATTTTAGCTTGGCTTGGTATCATTTCAAGGTAGGAATGGGTGGTAGGAATGGCTCGTGGTCCAGGGTGGCTGGAGATGTTGAGGAAGTTAGTTTCTATATCTGGTATTGTATAAGGAGATATATGCTTTATTGTCTATGTGCCTTTTTCAAATGCATTTTGGAAGCTCGTGCTGTCGTTCATGGTATCTCCCCATCCCCTTTCAGAATGCGTGACGAAACACAACCCAAAGTAAACATCCCTACTCCTACGGTGTCGCGAGGCAGATCCCGCTCCCGTTCTGCACCTTCCTTGGCAGTTTGACCCGGCGAGAGGGCCGTCTGAGGGCTTTGCTGTGAGATTTCCTGGAGGCAGCTGGCTTTTGGGAGTGGGAAGGGCTGAAAATCACCCTGCGTTCCAGCTCTCCAGCCAGAGCTGGTCTCGGAGCTGGTCCCAACCAACACAGCGTCCCGAGACTCGCTGCAAAAGCCCTCAGCAGCGCAGCGCTGGGACAGGTTTCCCTCCACAGCTTTAAGTAAAGCACGCTCAGAAATGGACTTTGTTGCGCTTTTAAGTTCCCATTGAGGAACGGGAGCAGACTTCAAAGCATCTGCTTCTTGCTTCAACCTGGATAAAGAAATCAGGCAAGAACAAAAGTCCTTTGGAAATGGTGTGCAAGTTGGAGTGCGGTGCTGCTGCCGCCCTAATCTGTGATGTAAAGATGAGAGAAGCCCATCTGTAGGAGATGCTACGGGGCTCTGTGAGCTGGAACGCTTTGGTGAGAGGCGCGGTGGTGTTTCGGTACTTTCCCGGCTGGTTGGTGACCTAGTTTCAGAGGGAGTTATTCACCCTGCGCAGGCACAGCGTCTAAGCGTGCCGGCATGGCATGAAGCTGCCGGCAGGGATAGGTGCTAGGCCTGCACGCCTTCGGTCAGACCCTCAGCACCCATCTCTCTGCGGCCACAGAGAGTTTGCAGGAGGAGAAGTTGGGTCGAAACGAGGCAGTTTGTGGTAAAGCTATTCCCTTTTATCCCATTAAGAGTTGTCCTGACTTATAGGCCAAGGAGAACAGCACTGGTTTTTGCTTTAGCCTCCTACAGCTATGCCTGGAAGCGTGTGATTTCTGTCCATCCCCTCAGATAAATAGCGGAAAGTGTCTGTTTACATCATCCAGCTTTTCAGTTGATCGTGTAGGCAAGCATTCCCAGTTCCTGTTCACTTCCAGCCTTCGGAAAGGTTGTTATCGGTATGCTCACATGGATCCTGATTTGGAGGGAAAACCGCCCATGCTCTCTCCTTCTGTAAAAGCTTTTCCTTTACATAAAAATCATGAGACCTGATTAATCAGTGGACAGAAATGACCATTTTGACAAGGACTTACGTTGCTATAGTAGAACTTAACATTATTTACAGGTACGACACAAATACTGTCATGAGTTTACTAGCAGTACACAAAGTATTTTAGGAGAGTGAATGACGGCGAATTGAATCAGATCGTGGCTTGAGAGGGGCTTGTATGATGCGTACTCTGTTGGGAGAAAGGGAGCAGCTTGGCCCAAAGCTTGGGCTGATGCTTCCTCCCTGCGGCGCGTATTGACTTAGGCAACTGCATTGCAGTCCAAGAAAACCTTTTAGCACGTGATTAGCCTCCTGCCATCCCTTTGATTTGATCTGGAAGCCCACAGGAGCTTTGCAATTAACCGTGGGCTTAATAATTCCGATTATTGGTGAGATCGGGGCCTTATTTGCTGATCGGTGCAGCACGGCAGCTCTGGGCAGGTCTCGGTTCCCAGTCCTCGGTGGTGGGGCTCCGCGGCGAAGGCATGGTCGCTTACGGTTGTGTAGTAGCCTTAATCCCTCGCACTCGGCGGTACGCGAATGCCGGTAGCCTCTAGTTGGTATTCCCAGTCACGGATAAAATATGGATTCTCCCACAAGGTGCAGCGGAGAGCACAACTCCAGTATTGGCACGACGAGGCCAGTTTGCAGTAAATCGGGCGATTTTGGTTTTACCTCAAGTGATAGCGAGTAAGAAAATCTTCTTGAAGGGATAGAGGTCACTGAATCCCCTACTATGCACTTACTGGGATTCGACATTGCTTACTGGAAACGGATGTTTGTTCCTGAACACACAAGGGAAGGACTTTCTGGTTTATTTTTGTAGATTCCAAAACTGTGATCAATTATTTGACGAATTGTCAATTGTCCTCAGAGCTTGAATGCGTCCTCTCGGTCTCCTCCGGCTTGCAGTGGGTTTCTCCTCTCTCCCCCCTTTCCTTCTCCGAGCTTTAAGTCTGGGCCTGCTCTTCTCTCCCGTAGCTTTGGGCTGTCGAAGGGGTTTGGGGGTTGTTTTTGGGGGTTATTTTGTTCATTGGCTGTACAGTCTGTTTACATATTTTTGTACTCAAGCATAGTTTTATATTAAAAACAGGAAAAAGAAAAAAAGAAAGTTAATTTGAGAAAAACAAAAAAAGCAAAACCCTAAGGTACGTACTCTTTGAAACACTTTAAAGACCTAGGGTACCTTCCAAGATGACTCCACAGTGATGTGATTATAATACTGTATATTTGCCTTCCTCTTTAGTTGGTTTTATTTTCTGGTTGTATTTTTTTTTTCCTAAAATGTATATCTTTTTATGAGAAACTGGAAACTTTTAATGCAAATGTTTAGAAAGATTTAAAATTGTAAAGTAAAAAAAAAAAAAAAAAAATAATTTTTTTTTTCCTGTTGGAAGAAAATGCTTTAAAAAAAAAAAAAGTTTTACTACTGTTGTATTCCAGGGTGGGGGTTACCAACCCCAAATTTGCTTCTTATGGCTTCATTCTTGGATCTTGCTTTCTAAACATGCTCATTACAGATATGGATTATTTGCTTATATTAGTTTTTAAAAAAAAAAAAATCACCAACAAAATCACCTTTTTGGGTTATTTTTCTGTTCAAGTGCAATACCTTCCCTGACATCTTATTGATGTATAATGGGTTCTTTTTGCTTTCCTCACAAATCAGTGAAACAAAATGCTCTGTCTTAAATACATTCAAAGATAAGGTTCAAGGAACTGCATAAATTAAGATTGTGACTGACAAAAGGTGAGAAACTGTAAGTTAAGGCTAAAGCCCGAACCTTAACTCCTGCTTTTCTTTGACATTGGAACACATCCAGTGCTGGAATTAAGGACATACCTGCTCTTGCCTCTTCCTTCCTTTTCTTTTTTAATTGAGGCTTTCTTTTTAAGAAAAGCACTTAATATTGATGTTTATCAAAAATAACAAAAAAAAAAAAAAAGGATAAAAAAAAAAAGATCTCTTGGTCTGATCCAAAACCCACTCAGTGGAGGCTCCTGTTGGCTTTGATGATGGATTTTGGATTAGTCCTAATCCCTTAGCTAGGGCAAACCTGCCCTTTGCTCTAATGGGAGAGATTTGCCTGCGTAAGAACGACCGGACTCGTGTCCTTTATCTACCTGAGAGACCAGAAAAGCTTCTTTAGAGTTGTCCTTGTCTTATATAAGTTTAGATGGGACTTGTTTTACATATCATACATATTTATATATAGTGTATTTTTAATGCCTTTTTCCTCCCCGCCCCGTAGACTGAAGCCGCTGTTCTGTAAATATGCATTTAGGTACGTAATAAAATAAACAAAATCCCATCGAGGTTTCTTTGAAAGGCAGTTACTGCGCATGCACAGTAGCCACTTTTGTCCTCTAAATTTGTATTTAAGATATTCCTGTTTAATAATAACCGAGTTGAGAAGTCTGTAACCCATTCTGATTGATTGCCAAAATGAATTTCCCAGACTCTTGCGTTTGAGTTCAAAGAGAAAAACACGTTTGGTGGGTGACTCCCGCGGTCGCCCACGGATTCACACTCCTAGGGCCAAATTCTGGTGACCTCACATAGGTTGTTCAGGTCCTCCCGCAAGAAGGGACCGCACTGCAGCAGTGGGATCGTGGCAAAGCCCACACTGTTTTGTGAGTAATGGGTCTGACCCATTTGTCACGGCCTCTTCCCAACTCATAGAGTTGCGCTCTGCCCACTCCAGTGCTGTTTTCCTGAAGCCACATGGGTAACCTGATAAATGACCGCTTTTCTCCCGGGATTTTCTTTAGTTCTGACGCGTTCTGAGCTGAAATTGAGGAATCTTTTAAATGAAAACAAATATATATAAAAAAAATCCATCAGAGTTTATTCCAACAGCCAGTGAAGACGCTGGGAATTGTCCCATCGCTTCATGTGGTCGTTGGAACACGCTCTTATAAAAGGAATTCAGAAATGATCACTGTGACAGTGGTGCATGTGAGCAATCCTAATGTAAGCCCGTATCTCCTGCTAAAAAGGTTTTGCCACTGTAGACTGAACTGTGGGACTTGTTATTGGTTTTTTTTTTTTTCTCCTTAGGATACACGCATACCCATGGTTCCACATCTGTATGTGTGTACTCTGTACGTGTGTGAGTGTTGTACAGCCACGTGCGAGTGTGAGTCCGTGTGTGTGTATAAATACAAAAGAAAAAAAAAAAAAGCTGCAGAAACTTTGTAATACTTTGTGAAAAGGATTATATTATAAAGGTTTGTACTGTCTTGAGTGCACAGCTACTGGAATAAATGTAGGGAATCTCAGGAACAAGCATATAATTTGTCCAAGAATTATTTCTTCTCAGAAGTGTAAGTGCAGTTTTTAATTCTGTATATTATTTAATATTTTACCAATAAAAATAAACTTCTGACATGAAAGGGGTTTCCATTCAAGCTTTCTGGAAGCACTGGTGTATGCATACATTTTTCTTTCTTGCAGCAGGAAACGCGTGTGGCAGTTTGGCACCTGAAAGGAATTGCGTTTCTACCTTATATCGACTCCTGTGAATCCAATAGAGGGTCTGAATGCGTTAGGGGTTGGGGTTATGGGTTATGAGAGTGGTGAATTGGGTGCAGATCCACTTTAACTATTCATTGAAGCGAGTGACATTCTTTTCATCAGCCTCAGCGTGAAGTAGTCCCCCCTCTAAGGTCCTACCGTGTCGGATGGCGGCATTGGTCACCTGCCATATGGTCAGTGATGTTACAGAAATGAGTTAGTGGCCCAAGGTCCAATTCTTGCTGGAAGACACTCAGACCACATAAACAATTCCTCTGAACCCTTCCCTCAGCGTGGGGTTTGAGCTGAGTTTCCCTCCTTTTTCTTGAGAAGTGATCTTCCTGTTAGGGATTTATTGAGTAGTTCACATCATCTAACGCGTTCTTTCTTTCGTAACGCAGCTATCAGTCCGGTAGCATTCATGGTACGAGCTCTTCAGAATAAAAGGAAGATCTTATGAGGCTTCGTAAGTTGTTTGTTGTTTGTTTTAAGAATCTCTTGTGAATTCTTGGTTAAAGATTAACCAGCCTCTCCCGTAATAAAGGTGTTCATCATTGACACGGGAATGGAAACTCCTTAAGATATCGTCTGAATAAAACTTAATCTTCCTTTAAGTCATGTTTGATGTATGTTGTCTCCAAGGAATGCTTGTGTTCGATAAACCTTCTTCCTTCAGTCAGGGTTGCGACATTACTGGGTTTGCTTCAAAAAGACCCAAGATTCAACTAATGGACCACTCCGAATATTTAGTGCATAGAGGAGAAATCGCGTTGTGCCATTGTAAGACAGAAGTGACTGACTTGAGCGACTCGAGGTCCTGTCCCAAAACTTTACTAGAGAGAATGATGCTCTTTTCGTTGATGTCAGGGAAGGGTCTGAGAAGATGAGGGGGAAAGCTTGTAGGCGGAAACTAAGGGATTGATAGCAATTAAGGTTGCCGAGTCATTTGCAGGAGTGAGATTCTGTGCATGGCCTCATGTGAGGTGCCCAAGCATGTGAGGTGTTTGGGCACGTGATTTAGTAGTAGACATGTGTGGTTGGAGTTAGAATCATAGAATAGTTTAGGTTGGAAGGGACCTTAAAGGTCACCTAGTTCCAACCCCCCTGCCATGGGCAGGGACACCTCCCACTGGATCAGGCTGCCCAAGGCCCCATCCAACCTGGCCTTGAACACCTCCAGTTGATGATCTCTAAGGTCTTTTCCAACCTTATGATTCTTTGCTGTTATGGAAGAGAGTCTTAGGAATCTGCTGGCCATGATTCATGGCCAGTGTGCTGTTTGTGCTTGTTGAAGTGTCAGGATGAAAGTCACACCATGGTGTGCCATCGCCTTTTTCTCTACATCATCCTGTCAGCAGCTGCAAGCAAAGGGCAGGTTGACCTCACCCATTCAGCCTTATCTAGGAAACAGGGAATTGTATCTAATCCTTCCCCTGAATCACTTCTGCCGGGAAGCTCTTGCTCTTGAAAATAGCCCTTTCCTGCAATATAGCAACAGAGGCTTAACAATTCATCCAGTGAGCAGTGTCTGCATGTGCTGTCGTTTTTTAATCTTAATGTGGTGTACGAGAGGCAAAAAGGGTCTACTCGTTTCAAAATATTCTGTGATTTTTCCGGTATGTGAAGGAGCCTCAAGAAAATTGGGGAGGGACTGTTTACAAAGTCTTGTAGTGATAGGACGAGGGGCAATGGGTATAAACTGGAGAGGGGTAGAGTTAGACAGGGCAGAAGGAGGAATTTCTTCACCATGAGAGTGGTGAAGCCCTGGCACAGGTTGCCCGGAGAAGTTGTGGCTGCCCCATCCCTGGAGGAGTTCAAGGCCAGGTTGGATGGGCCTTGGGCAGCCTGAGCCAGTGGGAGGTGTCCCTGCCCGTGGCAGGGGGGTTGGAACTGGATGATCTTTTAAGATCCCTCCCGACCCAAACTATTCCATGATTCTGTGATTTTCTTTGTGACTGGATCAAATGCTGGGATCACAGTGGGTCTGTTAAACTGTAGCACCCGCCCTCACGTCGGTGAACTGGGTCAGTCCAGTAGCCAGGTAAGTGATGTCCCTCTGACCTGCTTGTCTAGTGCTTGGCGTTAAGCTGAACTTCCACTTGTCACTAACAGGCAGCGTCACGAGTGGATTTTGAGCAGCACCTTCTGATAAGTTCTTTACCGAAACCACTGTGGTTTTCCCCGTTACTATAGATTTAAGTGTTGGTTCACGGCTTTTGCTCCTATAGCAAAATTTCTGTATTGCTAATATTTCTATTTTTATGCAGTACTTTTAAGAAATCACTAAAGCTTCATCTGTGAGTTTGTGTTACTGAAACACGGTGAATCGATAAGGAGGAACTTCTTCACGATGAGGGTGGGGAGGCCCTGGCCCGAGTTGCCCAGGGACATCGTGGCTGCCCCATCCCTGGAGGTGTTCCAGGCCAGGTTGGATGGGGCTTGTAGCCCCTGATCCAGTGGGAGATGCCCCTGCCTGTGGCAGGGGGTTGGAACTGGATGGTCTTTAAGGTCCCTTCCAACCCAAACTACTCTATGATTCTTTTCCCATCTCAGGGCTCGAATGTTAAATCCGAGCCCTCCAGTGAATCGTTCCCCACCAAGACACTGCACAAAAGATCACAGAACCGTGTTAACAGGAGGCACCGATAGTCCCTGAAAATCACATTATGAAACTCACAATAACCAAGGGACTAAAAATAAACTTTGCTTGGACTGCATTTTGAACACGCTTGATGTTTTTTCTCTTCTTTTCAGTCAGTCCTAACGTAGTTAGTCCTCAACAACCCTAGCTTTATCCTTCTGCCCTTCAGTGCTTATTTTTGTCTCTTCTCGGTGCATCGTATAAGCATGTCATCATTTCTAGCGTGCAATTATCAGTGTTTATTTTTCTTTCACAGCCGAGTACCTTAGGAGCCGCAGAGACTTCTGGATTCAATGAAATACGAGTTGAAAGGATTACTGTGTAAGTACTCGGATCGCTTAAAATTGAAGGCTAAGAATGAAAGCTCTTTTCAAAGGAATACACTTGTGAAATAGCCTCTGTGTGTCCTATTAATTCCTGCTACAGAGATTAGGGATGGAGTCCCAGAATATGACATTTCCCAGGGATTTCTGTCAGTGGAGAAACCGAGCCCCTCTAATAAGACTATATAAATACTCAATATTATCTCATTATTTTTCATTAATCCGCGCGCACCCGCCCGCCTCCACACGCTGTAATTCCATGTTACCACCCATGTTCACATTAAAATAGGAACAGATTATTCAAGACTCCCACACAAATCGTGAACCTCTATCCCTTCTGATCTGTCACCGGCCGTCCCTGGGACAGAGGAATCTCTTCCCTAGGCAGGAAGAAGTCTTTAACCCTGGCAACCCGGCCCTTCCGAGCTGAATGCCTATTTTTATTCCTGGCAAACGCTCCTCTGGCATCCAGCATCTAAGCCCGGATGAAACTAGCCTGTCAAAACTGATTTTTAACAGAAAATTGCTTTTCAATGAACCCATTCTCTATGGAAAGTGTCTGCTTTTCATAGATTTGGGAGGATTTGGGGATTTTTATTTTTTTTTTTCCTCTCAATAAGAAAACCTGAAACTCTAAACTCTCTGAAGGTTTCTGGGCTATTTTGTTTGGTTTCAAGAGGAAATACTTCCCTGCCCTCAACTCCTGTTTTCATATCAGTTCAAATAACATCAAGGCACCATTTGCTGCTCTTTCCCATTATTTTCATTACTTTTCCTGTTCCAGGCTGCCTGTGTGTAGCTTGTAGGGTGTGGTGAGGAATGCAAATTATTATTTTCATGTAGGTGTGGTAGCTATTCAGTTGTAAATCCTGTTTGCAATCCTCCTGACTATTTTATTTGTGATCTGTAATATTGATCTGTCTTCAGGGCAGAGAACACTGCAATCTATCAGGAGCAGGGACTTTATCCCTTGCTGAAATAAAGCATTCAAAGCACTCCCAGAAATCTCTGAGATGGGAAAAAAAAAGAGAGATCTTGCTTGAAGCCTTTCTCTTTTCTTTTTTTTTCCTCCCCTGTTTGAAATGAGTAGAGAAATTTATTTCTGCGGTTGATTTGTTTTTATCAGTTGGTTGCAAAGTCTGACCGGCCTCCCTTTTCAAATCTATCTCCCGTGGTCGCCTGCCACTGGCTCTGTCTTGATAACTGACTTGAAAAAAAAACAAGTTTAAAGGTTCGCCTCTGAATGTGATTCATGATGGGGAAGAAACAGAACTAATCTACAAACGAGAGCTCCGCGGTTGCTGTCGGGCTCGAGTGAAGTTGTCGAGCTGTTTCCAGTTCCACGCGAGCCGTAGCAGATGTGTCTGAAACACAGCTGGAGTTTCACGCAAGCTGTGAAGAGGCATCTTAGCAGCCCACCGTCAGCGGTACCGCAGATGCTCCGGCTCCTCAAAACTGGCTTCATAGAAACGTAGAATCGTAGGGTGATTTGGGTTGGAAGGGACCTCTAAGCCCATCCAATTCCACCCCTTGCCATGGGCAGAGACAACTTCCATTGGATCGGGGGCTCCAAGCCCCATCCAACCTGGACTTGAACCCCTCCAGGGATGGGGCAGCCACCGCTGCTCTGGAAAACCTTGTTGTTTGGAACCGATCTGTTCTTAGGAAGGTTGAGCTGCTGCATAAGGAAGGCATGAGGGTGGACATAGCTTGTTAGGAGCAGATCCTGGGCTGCTACAAATCTCTGTGGCCTGAGCAGCCTTACTGGAGCTAAGCTGCTTTATCCTACTTCTCTGTGAGATGCCTCTGAGCTCTCTGGGCCGTTGTGCCTGCTTTTATGGATACACTTCCAATCTGTGCGTATCCCCTCGTGGGCACCTGTTCTGGTGGTGGGCATTGCAGCCACCAAAATGGGTGATTCTGAGGCAGCACCTCCCTGGATTCATACACCTTGACTTCTGGTTGTCAGTTCAGTCTAGACCTCGCTTACGGATAAATCCGGACATCTAGGAGTACTGTCATGGCAGGGGAGGAGGTGTTATTTTTTTTGGATGGATGGCTTGAGGCGTGTTGAGTCCTTGTGCCTGAGGTTGTGGTTGGTCTCAGCCATTGGTTTCCATGAAAACCGAGATGCCGCATGCTGCATACTCAAAACCCGTGGCCACGCTTGGCTGTGTTGGCCAGCATCCTACAAAAAATGTGGAATATATATTTGTCCTTGGATACCTCTGTATATTGTTATCTGTCAAAGAGGCGTTCCGACGGCTGACCTGAAAATAACCCAAGTCCTACCAGCTTGAAGAGTTTCTCCTTTTACTGAAGAGGCAGAAATGTGTAGTATTTGGGCAACGGTTGCATTTCCCAAGCAGTGAGTGCGCGGTTCGGATGCCTGCAGTACATACTGAGTGTTCTGCTGCAGCTGCGTGGCCGTGAGAAGGCATTTAAAGTGCTTTTTCTTGGGAGTTCTTTTTAAAAATTCATTTCTTCAGTCAAATGTTCTCCTTATTTGCCTTCAACTTTTCCCCCCCTTTCTTTCAGTAAGGAAACAGAAGTTGTCAGTAGGCGCTAAAACACAGCAAGGTTTCAATCAATCCAGATTGCTATTGATTATTTGCATTATGTTAGTTCTTAGAAGCCCTTCAGAGCGAGGTGGTGGTTGAGCACAGAGCAAAAATAGGTCCTGGCTAGCACTAATGGTTTCATTGGCTAATTATGAGAAGAACCTAAGCTGCTTCTCATTTTCAGAAGTCCAGGGATGTTTTTGTAGCGCTTTTCTGGCTCCTTTATTTGTCAAAGTGTGGATAGCAGACCTGGAGACAGTATTTCAGTAATTTGCCCTCTAACATCTTGCTGCTTCTTGAGATCTTCCAGTACCTGAAGGGGGAAAACGTGAAAGCTGGGGAGGGGCTGTTCACAAAGGCTTGTGGTGATAGGGCGAGGGGCAATGGGGATAAACTGGAGAGGGGCAGAGTTAGGCTGGACAGAAGGAGGAATTTCTTCACTATGAGAATGGTGAGGCCCTGGCACAGGTTGCCCAGAGCAGTGGTGGCTGCCCCATCCCTGGAGGGGTTCAAGGCCAGGTTGGATGAGACTTGGAGCCCCTGATCCAGTGGGAGGTGTTCCTGCCCATGGCAGGAGGTGGAACTGGATAATTTTAAGGTCCCTTCCAGCCCAAACAGTTCTATGATTCTATCACTGTTCCCTGTGTACTTGTTGTGGCTTTATACAGAGGTATCAAGAGATGGAGATACAAAGCTTCGTGTTCTGATGAGTGGGTTTTCAGTCTTTATGGAACAATGAGCTGTGCTTTCAGTTGTGCTTTGAGCTTTTACCTTATGTTTAGCCAGACTTTGAGCTTTGGCTCAATCCCTGCTTTTTAGAATACAACCCCCTCTCGGTATACCTGTGACCAGCAGCGCTGGTCCTCCACCCTGAAGCTGACATGTACTAAAGTTCACGTTGCTCAAATGGGTCCAGGTACCCAAGAGATGGGGATGGCTTTGGGTAACTGACATCGTACCCTTTATCGTGCTCTCACAGATCTGTGAACGCTGCCAGCTCTATTTCTCTAGTTATTTTGATAGATCTTTTGATAAGATGTTAGACGATCTGGGTCAAAACCAGGTCTAAATAGGACCTTGGTAGAAACGCTGGGGGATGCCCTGTTCACAATGCTGTTGAAACCTCTCCGTTACATAAGTGGGCTGTGATCCATTTAATATGTGAGCATTGATTTTCAGTTTTCTCCCAAGAGGAGGAAAACAATAACGGTATCGACAGGGTACCGTTTTTATGCTGATCGTATCTGCTGGGAAGGAAGTTTTTAAGGTGAAGGTGGTGCTGTGCACCCTGTGCAAGGCACTTCAGCTGCTCTTAGGAGACAACTTTATGTAACGGATGAAAGGGGGGACTTGCTGTGTTTGCTTATGGGTTAGAAAAGAAAACTTAAGCTCGTAAGGCGGGATTGGTTTTGGGGATAGCATCACTACCCAGGTCATTCAGCTGCATGCAAAACTGGCAATAGCTTGGTGACCTCTGCCCCTCCTGTCCTGCTGGATTGAGGTGACTGCAATGCTGCCCACATACTTCATTTCATCTCACGTATTGCCCCGTTTCTAGACTTCTTGAGGTTTCCTTAATACACAGCCCTGTGCTGTTATTTCAGGCTGATCTGGACAAGCCTAAGTGAGGTTGAAGAAACCGTAGGCGACCTCTGATGCAATTTCATCTTTAGTTGTTCTCCCCAGTCCGTTACCAAGCTTACACACCAGATCCCCTGGCCTGGAGTTTATTTTTAGGGGGAAATAATGATGGACTAAGCCAAATGGTGATATTGTAGCAGCATAGTTCTCCCACCACTGCTTTCTTGGGATACCCTCTAATTCATCACTTTGCACCACTTGGTTTATTCCATTCCACGCTGGACCGACAAGAAGGCTTAGTGCAAAGCGCTGTGTGTCTGTCTCAGGAGGTGTTTAGTCAGGGATATTCCACAACAGCTATTTTGGGCTGTTTCCCCACATAGAGAAGCTCTAGTGCTTATCTCGATGGAACGAAAGTCAGGCCTGTTATTCTAGATAAAATGCTTTCCCCTCCAACTGCCTGATGGCTTATCTCTGGTCTTGCAGCATCACTTGTAACCCTTCTTCTGACCCACTTAACTTTCTGCTTTTAGCAGAGCTGGGGTGGGGGTAGGGAGACTTGATTCATGAATGATATTCACTTTCTTTTAATGTGAGAAACTCTTCAAGTGTTCCACGCTCATGTAATTAGGAAAGGAATCTCTATTCTTAATCAGCTGATAAATTATCTACGGTCAAAGCTTTAAGAATGTGTTTCTATTAGATTTGATTCATATACATTATTGGGTTTTAAGAATCTCCTTGCAAAGAAAAGAAAATTAATCATATCATTTGGCGCTTTTCATCTTGTTTTCTTTGCCTTTTTTAAAAGAAAATAACAAAACAAAACTGCGTTATCTCTTTTCAATATCCAAAGTGATTTCTATGTAATCAATATTTTAGCAAGCAATCTGTGGAGCCTTTCGAACCTCAAAAAGTAGGTAAAGACTGTATAGAAGTAGTCAAGGCAGTGAATATGTTCTCTTCAATTCCGGTTTCAGCAGATACAGCCGATGCAAGCTTGTTTGTTAATCTATTTGGAATTAAGCTGGTAGTTTTAAGCCATTTCCTAGTGAATGATTATCTATCAAAATGTTTTAATCAGCTGAAGCTGACTGGAGTTAACTCAGATAATTCCTTGTACACCACATGTGTAGTTAATCAGAACTCAGTCTGGTTTCCTATTAAAGTGTTATTTTTTGTGAATGCCTCTGTTCTACACAGCATGGCAGGGACTGCTCAGAAAATGCTCTTCTCCTTGAAGCTGCGTGCAAACAAATCCATTGGTGGGACAAAGTTGATCCTGTTCGTCTGTTGCCACTGGGTGGGCTGGTGAAACAAGGGAGGATAAAAATTCAGGCAGCTGTGAGTAAGTTGATTAAATGTCAAGACTTTGGTCCTGCCGGGATAGACTGCTGGAGAGGAAACCATGGACCCTGCAGTTGAAAACACAACTATGGAGTGGGATTAACAATAAGGGTTTCCCTCTTCCTCCCAAAACCAATTTAAGGGTCTGGCTGGAGGGCTGCCGAGGCGCAGGTGATGAGATGCTTGGTTGGCTTTATGGTTTCAGCTCCAAGGAGAAGAAGTGGGGAGGGAATGTAATCATGTGCACATCCAGCTTGGTTGGGAAATGGCAAAACAGGCAAACAAATCACTTAATGAATATTTTCACGTGGCATGCAGCCTTTTGCGCTCATGCGTTTACCTTCATTGTTTCCATTAATGGTATGAAGTATCACCGTTACACCCACCGCTTCCCAAGGACCGTTTCACCATGTCATCCTTGATTTTATTAATATTTTTTCCATGCATTCATTCATAGGTGGAGAGGAAGAATGAAACCTGCTTTACTTAGCCAGCATGGAGTTACGGTTTCACGATGCTAACCTGAGTCGCAGGCACAGCTCTTGTGATCTTGTCACCTCCCATGTTCTTCTTATTGCTTTTCACTGCAAAATTAATTCATGGCTCATCACTTGCTCAACCCAGGTGTCACCCATATTCTTCTACTCACAAGGTGCTATTTGATGCTTCATTTGGAGAGGACGGAAAGAGGTAAAAACAAACCCCAACAATTGTTCTGGGAACGGGTATAATTAATATATCCCATATGGGATATTTAATTTAAACAGGATTAATGGTGGTTTGGGCTGATGGTTGGACTCGATGATCTCAAAGGTCTTTTCCAACCTTAATGGTTCTATGATTCTATGAATAATGAAGCTGGCTCTTTGACCAGAGAAGCAATATCTGCTTCTCCAAATATTGCAATGTAAATTTGACCACACAAGGGAGCAGAAAGAGGAAAGGACTCAAACCTTGCTTTCTGAGTCTGTATAGGACCTACCTTCCCCAGGACTTGGTGGATGAGTGGGGCGATTTGGTATTAACACCACACGAATTGTAGTTATGTTAAAGAATTACCATCTTTGTGCCATTGTCAAAGTTGCTTTTAGTAGCTGTACTTTGAGTCAGGCTGGATTTTTCTGAATCACAGAACGGCTGAGGTTGGCAGGGGCCTCAAAAGATCGCCTGGTCGACACTCCCTGGTTAAGAAGGGTCACCTAGAGCAGGTTGCCCAGGGCTGTGCCTGGCTGGGGTTTGAGTATCTTCAAGCATGGAGTCTCTGCAACCTCCCTGGGCACCCTCTGCTTGTGTTTGACTCAAAATATGTTTTAATTTCACAAAGATCACAGCCGCTTTGGGAAACAGGATGCCTGTGTGGAGCAAGGCGAGGTGCTGCCCACGCCGGCTGGATAAGATCAGGGCAGAGCTGCTTTTTCGGTTGGTGCCAGTTGCTGGGCTCCACTCCCTGCTTGCAGCGTGAGGAGCGAAGGGGAGCCACCTTATCTACCAGCCCTGAGCAAGGAAGCCTCAAACCACAGCTGGGAACATTTTGAAAGAGATTTTTGTCACCCCAGAGGAAACATCATAGGGGAATAACAGGCTTTTGTAGCTGTAAACCAGTGATGACAAGATAAAGGCACCCAACTCATCTTTTGTACGTATCTAAGAGTGCAACAGCAGCTAATTTTTATCCCTTTATTTCAGGGTGGGGAAGGAACAGGGATGTTTCTCTTTCTTAGAACTTCTCAGTATTCTGTTGCCCAGTGCAATGTATATGCACACCTATTTTTTGATGTACGTGTAGGTGTGTAGAATCATAGAATGGTTTGGGTTGGAAGGGACCTTTACAGGTCATCCAGTCCAACCACCCTTTAACTTAATCAGGTTGCTCAGAGCCCCATCCAACCTGACCTCGCATATTTCCATGGATGGGGCCTCCACTGCCTCCCTGGGCAACCTGGGCCAGTGTTCTACCACCCTCATGGTAAAGAATTTCTTCTTTAGATCCGGTCTGAATCTTCCCTCCTTTAGTTTAAAGCCATTCCCTCTTGTTCTGTCACAACAGATCTTGTTATAAAGCCTGACCCCAGCTTTTCTGGAGCCCCTTCCAACACTGGAAGCTGCTCTAAGGTTTCCCCAGAGCCTTCTTTTCTCCAGGCTTAACAACCCAAACTCTCTCAGCTTGTCCTTGTACAGGAGGTGCTCCAGCCCTCGGATCATCTCCATGGCCTCCTCTGGACCTGCTCGAAGAGATTCAAGTACTTCCTGTGCTGAGGACTCCAGAACTGAACACAGGACTCCAGGTGAGGTCTCACAAGAGCAGACCAGAGGGGCAGAATCTCCTCCCTCACCCTGTTGGAGGCCTGGGAATCTGAATGCACGTACGGAGAATGGTATATGCTAAATATGGAGTTTGGGGAAATAAAACAACAAAAGTTGTGTGGAGCATCTTGGGTACCACTCAGAGACACAGCACTGAAGGCTTTGCTGGACTCGGTCGATGTATGACCTCAAGCTGAACTTATAGAGGTAAATTTGGACCCAAAGCAGTACCTTTCTCTGCTCAAAGGTTGCCTTATGCCTGTGGAGCGCTTGTAGGAAAACGTAGACGGTGTAAAACGCCCGAAGAGGGCAAAGTTGGTTCAGAAAGGGTTGTTCAGAAGACAAATTGGGTTGATCCTGACAGTTGTCATCAGGTAATTGATTGCTGTTAATCTTATACTCATTAAAATAACAGACCAAGTATTAAATCTCCATGAAGGAGTGGGAGAAGGAGAGACAGAAAATCACACACAAGTGGAATGGGTTAATATAAAAAGCTGCAGTATTCCAAATAAAATTGATCCATTTTGCTTACTCCCAAATAAGCACCCGAATCCGTAAAAATCAGTACTAATGGAATCAATAAATGTAGCTCAATTTAGTCTAGTTTAAAATCTACTTCAAAAGAAAACCGAAGGTAGCGTCTCAAAGTGTTTTTCTACACTAATGCATGAAAACTGCTGTCAGATAAATTCGGATTATCTCAGATGAGGGTATTATAACACGGAATGAAAATAAGCAGCAGAGATATAAAAGCGGAGAAGGTGTTAGAGCTGATTTATTGTGAACTACCAAAGAGGGTGACGTGAGAAGCACCGGTGTTGAGGTCCCAGCTCCGGCTACTCTTTGCGTTACTGGCGTTGGCTCTGTAATTCTGCAGTGGTAAAAGAGAGCAAGCTCAGACTCCAGCAAAGCCAAATAATACCATTTTTTTTTGAACTTTTTAGATTTTACCAATAAATGAGAAGTATGTCTTGTTTTTCTTCAAAACTTAGTCATCTCCAACACACCCGGCATCGCTTCTGTTTCGAAAAAGGTCGTAGCGTTTCCCAGATTGTAATGACTCCTGAATTCTTTGAAACCTAATTGTGAAGTACGTTAATCTGGGTTTTTTTACGGAGTTTTCTAATGTGAGTTGGTGTCGGTGCACGTTTCTACCCGGTTTGCGACGTGTGCCACCCGAAAAAGATGAAGTTAACATGAAAGCCAACCAAAAGCTGGATTAATGAAAAGGTCAAATATATTATTAAGCATTAAAATTCTGAGAAGTCCCTGTTGCACAGGAGACTGTAACAAGAAGAGGAAACAGCACAGCATGAGCGATCTCTCATGATAAAGATCTGGTGAGCAGAGAAGAGCGGAGGAAGTGGAGCACATGTGATGATTCCTGTTACAGGCCCTCCTCCTCCTCCTCATCAGGTGTCTGCTCAGGCTTTTGGCTGAAATATGCTGGAATTTGGTTAAACTCAGAAATAATGTTACCTTTTTGCTTATTTTGTCGAGAAAATGGGAAACTTGATTTGTCTAATTACAGAAAAACTTCTGAGGCTGGAGTTGTCTCATCGCAATAAAGCATCCTCTTCTCTTCTGGTTCCCAGTGCAGCTCAGACCTGACCTGCAAGGAGTTGGTGCCACGTCTCTCCAGGATCGCCATTTCCGTACCATTCCTGGTGTGTCACTCGGACACCTGTTGTCTGAGACCAGGATGTCTGTCCCGTTTTGACACCAAACAGGTTGGTACTCAGTTGCCAGAGCTGGTGACAAGCAGGGCCACAAAGGCTCCACAAAGCTCTCCTTATGAAAACCTTTAAAAGGTTTTAAAGGCATAAAGTTATTGTAAGGCTTGAGTGAGTTTACGATATTTAAACACATCATCTAAGGGATGAGCAAAAGTTGGTTAAATGACCTCAAATATAATGAAAGCTGCCTGGAGGAGAAGGACCTGGGGGTGTTGGTTGACAGCGACTGAACATGAGCCAGCAGTGTGCCCAGGTGGCCAAGAAGGCCAATGGCATCTTGGCTTGGATCAGAAATGGGGTCACCAGCAGGTCCAGGGAGGTGATTCTCCCTCTGTACTCGGCACTGGTGAGACCGCACCTTGAATACTGTGTTCAGTTCTGGCCCCTCGCTACAAGAAGGATGTTGAGGCTCTGGAGCGTGTCCAGAGAAGAGCAACGAAGCTGGTGAGGGGGCTGGAGAACAAGTCTTATGAGGAGCGGCTGAGAGAGCTGGGGTTGTTTAGCCTGGAGAAGAGGAGGCTGAGGGGAGACCTTATTGCTCTCTACAACTACCTGAAAGGAGGTTGTGGAGCGGAGGGAGCTGGGCTCTGCTCCCAAGGGACAGGGGACAGGACAAGGGGGAATGGACTGAAGCTGTGTCAGGGGAGGTTCAGGCTGGATATCAGAAAAAAAAATTCACAGAAAGGGTCATTGGGCCCTGGCAGAGGCTGCCCAGAGAGGGGGGGAAGTTCCCATCTCTGAAGGTGTTTAGAAGACAGGTGGACGAGGTGCTCAGAGACGTGGTTTAGTGGCAGACAGGAATGGTTGGATTCGATGATCCAAGAGGTCTTTTCCAACCTGGTGATTCGATGATTCTCTGAAATAAGTTACTATTACGTCACTCAGTACAGTCTGCTGTGTGTCTTCATCATGGAAGTGTGGAGTTTGTGTCACTTCATGATTAGCCTCTATTTTTACTTGCAGGCAAACCTGACAAGGCAAGGTCCATCTGTGCCCATCTCAAGCGTAGCTGTAGTTCATCCAGCAATGCACAGATGCCAGGTCTCAGGGGATGGAGTGAGATAGCACAACCTCTGAGGGTCCCATCCTCTTCAGATACCTTGCCTCAAACTGGGCCTGGGCTTGGCTCTGCAGGTGAGTGATAGCTCTGTTTCTTCCTCCAATGAGGATGCTGACCGGGTGGCAAGTGGGATGTTCTTCCCATTGCCGGCACGTGTTAGGTTTGCTCTTGAGGTTTTACAGCGTTGCTCAATTGCAGAGCAGCAGTGAGGGCTCTGGTGGATCTTCTTTTCTCCCATGTAGGCCCAAGAATCGAGAAGAGGAGGGAAAGAGTCAAACTTCACAAAGCTCACCAAACAGCCGTGGTGATGAATAGCTGAGGGTTGCTCCTGGCAGACTGGGTGGGGTTTGCTAATTCACCCAAGCTTAAAATTCACTGGGGGATGAGAAGAGGCGGTGGTGTGGCAATATGTCATGAGAAGCACTGGGAAAAGCAAAGAGCAAGGGGAAAAACCTGCTCTGTGCCCAGCAAGGAAAGGAATCGCCTTGTCTGCTGCTTTGAAAAATGTAAGATGCTATTGTGTGCCCAGAGATGGAGGCACCAGCCAGGAACCTGTGTTGGTTTAGGGGAGTTTTTGACATGGATGAGGTCAGTCTAACAATTGATGGACACAAAAACAAAGGTGAAAAAGAAAAATTACTCTATCCACCATGAAAGCAAAAAGAAGAATCTAAACAAAAACCTAATTGATGCCTGTTGATTGGCTTCATTCCATGCTTTTATTTCCCCTTGTTACTTGCTGTCTAGTGTTTCCTATGCTTGTGAAGAAGCAAAATGGAAAAGGAAACTCCAACGATGCAATATTTTCCAGATACGTCTACATTTTGCTATGTGGAGCTGAAAAGGGAAAAATCATATCCAGCCCTGAGATGTTTCAGTTTCAGGCCTACGTGTTCTAACCCTCTTGTAATTGCTTTAGGACAGAAACTCTCTCGCTGTGTGTGTAGATAGCAAAGAAATTATGCCGTTCTGATTGTGACATGGGAATGCCTTACGTGATGCTGTCCTATGAGCCATGCAGATGATTTGAACATCCGTGTGATTCTCAGCCTGGAGAAGAGAAGGCTCCAAGGAGACCTTAGAGCAGCTTCCAGTGGTGAAAGGGGCTCCAGGAAAGCTGGGGAGGGGTTCTGGATCAGGGAGGGCAGGGAGAGGACAAGGGGGAACATTTTGAAGCTGAAAGAGGGGAGGCTGAGATGAGATCTTGAGAAGAAATATATTCCTGTGAGGGTGGGGAGGCCCTGGCCCAGGTTGTCCAGAGCAGCGGTGGCTGCCCCATCCCTGGAGGGGTTCAAGCCCAGGTTGGATGGGGCAACTTCGTCCAGTGGGAGGTGTCCCTGCCCGTGGCAGGGGGTGGGACTGGATGGGCTTTGAGGTCCCTTCCAACCAAACCATTCTATGGTTAATCTTCTAAAAAAACATAGTTGATAACAATATTTCCATAACCAAAAATCTTCCTTCTGCCTCCTTTAGAAGGCGAGGGCTGTTTTTAGGTCAAGAACCTGCTTCTGGCTTCAGGTGGCAGCTTGTCAGACAGGATTTCATTTTAATTTCTCTTTTTGCCTCATGGATGAATGATTGGCCTAATTCAGGAATTCTAGAATTATTATTATTCACTCTGGGCATGAGAAACACACCTGTAATTTCTCACGGAATATGCTTTGTGGCAGAAAAATCACATTCTCTCCCGCGCCGATGCGTGAAATGTATCCTTATGTAAAGAGCAGCTTAGCTCATCTGTTTATTGCTCCATCAGACGCGGTGGCCATATGCGAACGCTCGACGTGTTTGTTTGTGCACCGGTGGTTAATGCTCATTAAGCGGAGAGACTAATAGCACTGCCTGGAGCCAAGCAAAGTGGAAGGCAGTTGCCATACAAATTTCCCAAGCTTGATTTGGCAAGCGCGGGCGGCGCTTAACCTGCCTGCGCCCCTGCTGCTCCTCCTGCCGCTGTCAGCTCCGCGAGCTTGTGCCAAAGCCCAGGATGGCTCCATGAACGGCATCTCCCTGCACAAAAGGCGCTGATGACTGGGGTCCAGGAGTGGTGGGCTGCCACTCTGTGGAGGATAGAGACCTTCCAGTACCTGAAGGGGCTACAAGAAGGCCGGGGAGAGGCTGTCCACAAAGGCTTGGAGTGATAGGACAAGGGGCCATGGGTATAAACTGGAGGAGGCAGATTTAGACTGGACAGAAGGAGGAATTTCTTCTCTATGAGAGTGGTGAGGCCCTGGCCCAGGTTGGCCAGGGAAGCTGTGGCTGCCCCATCCCTGGAGGGGTTCCAGGCCAGGTTGGATGGGCCTTGGGTAGCCTGAGCCAGTGGGAGGTGTCCCTGCCCATGGCAGGGGGGTTGGAAATGGATGATCTTTACGGTCCCTTCCAACCCAAACTATTCTGTGATTCTATGATAGTGATGGAGCCGACCCAGCAGTCCTGCTCCATCTGGGTTTCCTCTGTTTTTCCAACCTCTGATACCCTCTGCTTTCTACCACTCCTCCCATGCATCTTCCACTCCATTTCCTTTGGGGTTTGCTGGCTTCTTTCTCCCTCAGCTGCTTTTTTTGCTCGCAGGGGATTGCCTGTGTCTGGCAAGAGAGGGGAAACTGAGGCACGTGGCTATAGACTGTGTCATATCAGATACACCAGCAGCAGTGTAGCACTAAATTATAAGCAAATATGACCAGGGCAGAGGGTGGTGATAGCTTTCTGCTCTCTCCAAACAGGGAAGACAGGCCCAGGATGATAATTTGGCGTAGCCGATGTGCAATATGGGTTTCCCCAACCTGTTTGTATCCTGTGCATTTAAAGAAAAGCTTTAATTAGGGGAAGATGAGAAGCACTTTGGTTTTGTTCTGAGGTTTGATTCTCAGGGATGAACAAGCCTTAGGTACCCAGGACAGATTTTTTTCCCCCTAGAAATTGAACTTGTGAAGAGGGGATGTCCACTGAGCTGGCCCATATCTGTCCGTAAGCGTGAGAACGGCTGCAGTGAGAGGTGTCCGCGGAGACAATGCCCAGGGGATGTTTCTTATCGAGGGCATCGGATCCCAGCTCTGACAGCTATGAAATCACCTTGTCAGCTGCGCTGGGTGGGTGAAAAGCGGAACAGACCCTGCAAGGGAGCTAACGTGTTAGGTGGTTATCAGGGAGCCAGGCTACTGTTTCTAATGTTAGCGTTTTATTTGAGTCCTCTTGTTCCAGCTTGGTGAGCTTGGAAGGAGTCTCGTCTTGTGACAGGCGTGATTGCAGGTGTGTGCGGCAGAGGCTGGGGTCTGGCTCCAGGCAGGCGTTGAAAGTACTGAAGGTAAAACCTTCAGAATCATAGAATAGTTTGGGTTGGAAGGGACCTTAAAGCTCATCCAGTTCCAACCCCCCTGCCATGGGCAGGGACACCTCCCACTGGCTCAGGCTGCCCAAGGCCCATCCAGCCTGGCTTTGAATGATGGGGCAGCCACAACTTCCCTGGGCAACCTGGGCCAGGGCCTCACCACTCTCATCATGAAGAAATTCTTCCTTATGTCCAGTCTAACTCTGCCCCTCTCCAGTTTATACCCATTGCCCCTCATCCTATCACCACAAGCCTTTATGAACAGCCCCTCCCCAGCTTTCCTGTAGGCCCTTCAGGTACTGGAAGGTCGCTCTAAGTTCTCCTTGGAGTCTTCTCTTCTCCAGGCTGAACAACCCCAACTCTTTCAGCCTGCATGATGCTCCCTGCCATGGCTGGAAGCTTCCCAAGGGATACTGGGGACACGACCGCAGAAGAGCCTGTGTGCATGGGCTGGCAGCAGGGCTTGAAGGACCATGCATGCCTTTGAAACAAGGGAGACCTCTTCTCCAAGCTCCCTTAGGAGGAGAAGAGCGGTAGGGGTCTTCACTGAGGTTTCGGCTGCTCAAGATTGGGCTCAGCGTAAGAGCAGGTGGATGTGACAGGGAAGCTGGCAGTGCTTTGACTGTAGCCTTGGTGGAGGCCAAGCTTTAGTCCAGGCACGTTCAGAAGACCACACCTGGGTGCATGCCATGCTGGTTGAAAGAAAAGAGCCAATTGAAGAAAAGCTAATGGGTCCTGTTGGGTGGGATTGGGGATTCTGCCATCTGTGGAGCATCTGGCTTCAAGTCTCTTGTGATAAAACCCGTCACATTTTTCTCTTGTAGAAAGGGGAAGATCTCAAATCCATCGAGAGTGACTCTGCTGAGTGGTCAAAAAACGCACAAAAGAGATCTGAAAGGGATTGTCCTCGACGCTTATGGTTAAGCAGGTGGTGAAATGGATGCTCTAGAAAAATGAGACAGTGCTTACAGCATCCTTAGGTTGTTTCTGTGATAAGCTGTGGCTGGGATGTACCCAAGTGTCCAAAGGATTTGGGCACCAGAATCACTCATTTTGTCTGACAGCTTTGGGCATCACAGCCCTCCTGCAAACATTAATATAATCTGTCTGGATGATGAATGCTTATATCCAAGTTATTGAGAAGTCTCACTACATGATGGTGGAAGAGTTACCTTTTCTTCTGGATGAGTTAGTCTTCAGTCCAGTCTGCAGAAAAGATGTGTCTGATCTTCAGACACAGGTTGAAATTAGGTCTCGTGTTCAGTGAAAATACTTTAACCAACAAGATATTGAATGAAAGCTTTTGCTTTTGGCTTTTTTCCTTCTTTTTCTTTTTTTAGAAGACGCAACTCTTCCTACCCATTCACAGAACATGGAACATCTCCATCCACTCCAGACTCTTGATTTTTCTGTGAGGACCAGCCTCCTAGGAGCTCTGGTAGGTCTCAAGGCTATGGCCCTTCTTCCCCTTTCTCAGGAGCTTGACCCAGTAAAGTTCATGAAAGTGTAACCACAACTTCTGAGAGCCTTGGGACTCACGTATATCTAGAAGAACATCCTTGAGGATGCAAAATATCATATCACTCATCTCAGTCTGGAATATGAATTTGTTTATTTTAACTTGACTTAATACATTTTCTTATTCTAGCTTAGGAGCATCCAGAAAAGCTCTTCTGGTTGATTTTCAAGTGTCAGCAGGCTGTTGTTCCTGGTCTCACAATCTCATCTTTGAAATGGGAATAACTTAGTCTCCCATATGGTGTTGAAATCTACTTCATAGTGGAAATCTCCTGTATATTCATACAAAACTTTAGAGTAGCAGGTGGAAATTATCTGGCAATTAAAGTTAGTGCAACGGAGCTAGGACTTGGAATGACATAGTTCACTTCTCCCACTCTCAGCAGTTGGTTATGTGGCTGTTCCTTGTGATGCTCCTCAGGGGGGAAAAGGCCCCTGAAGAGATAAAAATCAGTAGAACTCTTTTGCCGATAACTGCATCAGAGCAGATGATTGCATTTACCTGAAAGGAAATGGTTATAAAGCAGTTCTTTACCAGTTCTGGCTCTGACGTTGTTCTGCAGGTTTATTGGGGTATTAACAAAGAAAAGTAGCTTTCTGTGAACGCAGGAAGTGACCTCCAATAAAGTTTAAAAAATTCACAGAAAAACGGACATAAAAAGGTCAAGACTCTCCTCAGCCATTCACGTCTAATTTTATTCTGAGCAGTAAATTTCTCTACTCACTTAAAATGCTCAAGTTTGAGCAACAATATAGGACGGTTGCCACCATCCTGAAGGGGAAGCGTTCATCATCCTCTTGCAGCAGCAGCTAAAGAGGTATCATCATCATTTTTCAGACTTGCACGGTATTTTCGTGATTATTTGTAGTTGATGTTAAATCACCAACACAACATTTTTCTCCATTGCAGAAAAGGCAAATTTGGGGATTTTGATTGCTTTCTCTGCCTTTTTTTTTAATTTCAGGTTACATAGAACTAATTATTCTTTTAACTCCCTGAAAAGGTTTGCTCAGACTTTCCAAACTAACTTCACTGGAAGCCAGGATGAACTATTCATAGAATCATGGAACGGTTTGGATTGGAAGGGACCTTAAATCCCATCCAGTTCCAACCCGTGGACATTTTCATCTCCCGCTGGATCAGGCTGCTTAAAGCCTCATCCAACCTAGCTTGGTATCATCACCAAACTTACTGAGGTTGCCCTCAATCCCACTGCCCTTGTCTGCGACAAAGATGTCAAACACCACCAGTCCCGACACCAGCCTCTGAGGAACGCCACTTGTCACTGATCTCCATTTGGACACTGAGCCATTGACCACAACTCTTTGAGGGCGACCATCCAGCGGCTTCCTTATCCATTGAGTGGTCCATCTGTCAAGTCTGTTTTTCTCCAGTTTGGAGATAAGAATGTTGTACAGGACAGGGTAAAGTACTTTGCACAGGTCTGGGTAGATTATATCCTTTATAGACCATTCTAGCTCCAGAGTGCGTAACTTGTAGGGAGGAATAAGCATGTAGAAACAGATGGGTTTGCTAGAAATGGGTTTACAATGTTGTTTCAAATATATAAAAAAACTGAAGCACAACACTCCAGTGATGTCCCATGAATGGACAGGAACATGTGCTACCCATGTCTTGTAGACATTACTCCTATTTAAATTTCTCTCTGATGTTGTGGTGGGGAGTATTGTGGCATTGTCGTGAAAACACTGATGTGCAGTGAGAATTCAAGAGAGCACTCATGTCAGTGGGGATGTTCATCCGCTCCTGACCAAGTCGTATGGCTGGTGGGAATGGAGGAGGTCCCATGGGGTGGCAGCACGTACAGGTGCAAACCTTACCGGTGGAGAGAAGTGCTTTAGGGTCAGCCATGAGGGCTTTGAGAATCAACCAAGGGTGGTGAAACCCTGGCACGGGTTGCCCAGAGAGGTGGTCAGTGCCCCATTCCAGAAAATGTTGAAGGTCAGGTTGGACAGAGCTCTGAACAACCTGTTGGAGTTGAAGATGTCTCTGCTGATTGCAGAGGGATTGAACTAAATGACATTTAAAGGTCCCTTCCAGCCTGAACTGTTTTATGATTATGTTGTTCCAAATACGTAAAACTACACATTCACTTCACTGTGAAAGCAAAAATGGGTATGAACAGCCTAGATGAGACCAGTTTCCCAAGGAGCAGATGTTCAGATGGCATCCTGAAACCATTCAGGGCCTGATGCTCAGGGAGCTGAGGGCTTTTTCCATCCCACTGGGGCCAGAAGGTGACTGGGGAAGACAGCACTTGGAGTGAGTGGTCTTGGAAGAAGCGAGAGCTTAGGTTGCTTAAAATGAAGCAATGAAAAATAAAAAAGAGCACAATTGATCACAGCTGGAAGTTGGTGCCTTTTAAATACGAGGTGGTTCTTTATTGCAAACTGTCTAAGAGTTTGTAAATGCCCCTGATTTATTAAAGAAGCTGAAAGAAATAGCTTCGCACCATGGGATAAGTGTGCATTTGACTTGGTTCCAGGTATGACAGTAGCTAAGAGCCGTCAAAACTAGGAAGAAAATAGCTGCCAACAGTCCTGCCTGACTCGGGTGATCCTGATTTTCTCCTTGCTCTGTCAAACCCCTCTCCCTCATTCCTTTCTGATGGAACTGAGGACAGAATTTCTCTTCAAACGCAGCTTTGGTTCCTATCATCATTAACTGTGCTTTCTCTGCAGGATATGAAGAGCGTTGGAAAGAAAACTCTCTCCTTTGCCTTCCTCTGCTTCACCGCCAAGAAATGCTGGGTACATAGACAACACACAGGATGGAAAGAGGTTTAACTTCTAAGGTCCAGAGTTTGCCAGCAGACAGCAGCAAGGCATCTAAGGTGATATTCAGAAAGACATTCCCAAAGAAAAGGGTTTGCCATGGGAAGTTACTAAAGAGATATTGCACTCTGCTCCTACCTGCAGCACCTGGAAATACCAAACCATCTCTTTTTTCCTCTCCTCCCTGAAAAGGACAGTGACACCAGGTAAGCCTTCCTCCCTGCCGGCAAGCAAATGTCTGTGCGGGGGAAATCGGTCTGGAAATAGCCTGGGTGGGTGTAGGAAGACGTGCATTATTAGGCTACAGGATTCTGGTCTGAAACAAACCCAGAGCTTGTGTGTTTGAGGTTTCCTGACACAGAAGATTAATATATTTTTGAACCTGGTTTCAGAGGGGATTGTGTGTGTGCTCTGCGGTTGCAAAGTTTTGTCTTGCACGCTCATGGGGCGTTGCAACTGATGTTCCATAGAATCATAGAATGATTTGGGTTGGAAGGGACCTCAAAGCCCATCCAGTTCCAACCCCCTGCCATGGGCAGGGACACCTCCCACTGGATCAGGGGCTCCAAGCCCCATCCAACCTGGCCTGGAACCCCTCCAGGGATGGGGCAGCCACCACTGCTCTGGGCAACCTGGGCCAGGGCCTCACCAACTTCATTGTGAAGAACTTCCTCCTTCTGTCTAATCTAAATCTGCCCCTCTCCAGATTCCTCATTGTCTTATCACCACAAGCTTTTGTGAACAGCCCCTCCCCAGCTTTCTTGTAGCCCCTTCAAATACTGGAAGGTTGCTATAAGATCTTCCTGGAGCCTTCTCTTCTCCAGGCTGAACAACCCCAACTCTCTCAGACGGTCCACATATGGAAGGTGCTCCAGCCCTCAGATCAGCTTTGTGGCCTCCTCTGGACCCATTCCAACAACTCCATCTCCTTCTTACATTGATGATTCCAGAACTGGACACAGTACTCCAGGTGAGGCCTCACAAGAGAGGAATAGAGGGGCGGAATCACCTCCCTCGCCCTGCTGGCCACGCTACTTTGGATGCAGCCCAGGACACGGTTGGCCTACAGTTATAAGTAGTTAAAAGTGACTTATGTACCCTAAAAAGCATTGAGGTGGAAAGAATGAAATATTTCGGGTGGGTTTGGGCAGAAAGGGGAGCCTGGGCTTAGGGACACATCTCCCCTGTTACGTACAGACGTGTAGGAGGGGAAAAGCGAACTTAAAGAGAAGCCTCTGCTGGGTGTCAGTCAAGGACCTCCGGATTCTGCTGCTGTGGCCCCAGCGGTGGTGTCCAGCTCCAGCAGTTGTCACCCATCCACTGTTATTTTAAGTTTTGGATCTGCTTTGGAGTGAAGTTTTAACATCAGTCCGTAGTGTAAGGGCTGCTGGTTCTCATTTTTAAGGAGAGGAGCAGCGTGTTTTTTTGGTCAGTTGGTGTCGATTGGATCTCAGGGCAAAGAGAGAGGAGGACAAGACGTGTAAATTTGGATTATGAATTCTTTTCAACGCCGTTCTGCCTCTGCCAGCAGTTTCTGTAGCTTTGTGGCCAGTGTTTAGTGTGTGCAGGGTCAGGGAGATTTCTTCCCTTCTCACCTAGAGAAGAAATCTGTCATATCCACAGCAAAATCCATCTGTTCCAAGGTCCTTACCCCTCCAAAAATCTTTATGCCCCCCACCCCTGCCCTGCACCAGTCATGTAGCTCCGGTACTTCCCACACATGCACCAGTCATGCAGCTCCTCCTTCCTCCAAACCTTTCAAAGGGGCTTCAGATTTGCGATGCATGTGTTTTCCCCTCTCTTCCTTTCCGTCAATGGATTCATCCCAATCCAAGCCTGGAGCCCGATCTGGCGCCGAGGTTGGCAGAGGGAGGCTGAGCTCATGCCCTGGTGGCAAGGTGAGCCCAGACTTCATGGGTCAAATGCGACTGGCAAGTGTGAAACCTCCGAGGAGCCCCCTGAGAGGAGGGAGAGATGACAAATGACTTACAAAAATGTTGTTCTCGTTGCACGCTAAGTGCCACAGGGCTCTAGAGTAGATCTGAAGACACAACTCCCCACTGCGCACGAGCCATTTCTCCCAAGGCTGTGAATACCACCTTTCCGACATGCCGGAAAGAAGCCAAGGAAGGTGGTAGACACAGTTGTTATTTTATGGCATGTCAGAGAAAGGCTTGTAGGAAGAAACACATGGACTTTCCAATTCTACGCTCCAGCTTTTTGCACATCTGTGTCCTTGGAAACACAGTCCGGAGAACCACAGTGTCTACTTCTAAGCCCGCAGCAACAGGTTCACAAGCTCTGAGAGGTGCTCCAGCCCTCCATGGCCTCCTCTGGTCTCGCTCCAGCAGCTCCATGTCCTTCTTGTGCTGAGGACTCCAGAATTGGACACAGGACTCCAGGTGAGATCTCACAGATGCTGAGGGCAGTAGACTTTGCTATCTGCCTATAGGATGCAGACATTCTTCTTCCATTTCTAGACGCTGTATCTGTGTATTCAACTTAAAGACTGAGGTTTTTCTCGAGCTTTTGAGGTCTGCGACTCACATTGTGGAGGGATCATGGTGCAAATTCTATTTCTTTTTTAGCAAGATGGGCACAGTCGGGCCAAATGATCTGCCTGTGCTCTGACCTGAGCGGCCACAGGCTTCATCCTGGAGTACCGCTGTCTCGTGGCAGAGACAGAATAATCTCATTTAGGTTTTTTAGGTGACCATCCGTGTTACCCAAAGACCACAAGGGATGTGTGGGAGTGTTTGATACGGATCTAACCAAGCTTTTAAGGAGAATTCCCCTTGGGCGCTGCAGTTCACACTTGACATTACTTATTAATATTTATTTTTGAATGCAAAGCATCAACTCAAAGACAATACTCTTAATATGGAAAAACTAAAATTCCAGTGAATTTGAAGCTGGATCTGACCTAGATTTCTGGTCAGAAACTCCAATCAGTGTAAAGTAGCTACTCTGAAGTTCTTGCTCTCCAATTAGGGAGATGTCAGCGAGCGCACAGCTAAGCAACAGTCTGGTAAACATTGGGACGTTTCTATTAAACAGCTTTGGGATATAAAACTATTTATACTGACCTTGTTTTCCAGCTCTTCAGAGGCCCAAGGAGAAAATTTGAGACTCTGTAAGAAGTAAAACTCCTTCATTATACTGCTTCCCATCTGTCAGGTTAGCTTTTAGGATCTATATATCTCTCAGGGAGTAATGGGGAATTCCTATGCAAGAAAATACTTGAATGAAACTTTATCAATGAAGGGTCTAAGAGAACTTTCACGTATTGTATGGACACCAGCTTAGAGAGGTGAACGGGTTGGTCCTGTGTGGAGCGTGTAACCTGTGAGTGCTGTATCTAGAAGCGTGGCTCCTTGGGGGTTACCAAGTGGGACCTCAGCTTTATGTGTGAGGGAATTCAGATTGCAGTTTCAGTACAGGTTGGGGGATGATGAGATTGAGAGCAGCCCTGCGGAGAAGGACTTCGAGGTGCTGATTGATGAGAAACTTGACATGAGCTGGCGAAGTGTGCTCAGAGCCCAGAGATCTTGGGCTGCATGAAAAGAAGCGTGGCCAGCAGGGCGAGGGAGGGAATCCTGCTCCTCTGCTCTGGGGAGACCTCACCTGGAGTCCTCTGTCCAGTTCTGGAATCCTTAACATAAGAAGGAGATGGAGCTGTTGGAACGGGTCCAGAGGAGGATACAAAGATGGTCTGAGGGCTGGAGCACCTTCCATAAGGGAACAGGCTGAGAGAGTTGGGGTTGTTCAGCCTGGAGAAGAGAAGACTCCAAGGAGACTGTATAGCAACCTTCTAGTACCTGAAGGGGATGTACAGGAAAGGTGGGGAGAGACGTTTTACAAAGACCTGGAGTGATAGGACTAAGAGAAATGGCTATAAATTGGAGAGGAGAAGATATAGATTAGACAGAAGGAGGAAATTTTTCATGATGAGGGTGGTGAGGCCCTGGCCCAGGGTGCCCAGGGAAGCTGTGGCTGCCCCATCCCTGGAGGGGCTCAAGGCCAGGTTGGATGGGCCTTGGGCAGCCTGATCCAGCAGGAGGTGTCCCTGCTCATGGCAGGGGGATATGAATTAAGTGATTTTAAGGTCTCTTCCAACTCAAAACATACTATGATTCTATAAATTGAAGCCTTGCAGGAAGAAAGAGAGGTGAGGCAACCTCTCCCCTCAGTGTCTGTGATGATGATTTCCTAAAGACATCTTATGAGGTTGCAATTCTCTTGACCAGTTGAGGGGATGGCAAGCTCTAAGTACTCTGATGGTACAGCCATGGAGGGCAGTGCCTAAGGCTGGATGAAGGGTATGATTTTCCCAAGCACTTAAGATCCTCATCATTTCCACTTCAATATGATCACTTGTTCCTTTTTGCATGTGTTCCTTTTTGCACTTTGGTGCCCAGTTAAATATTCAGTGGGTTAAAGGAGCAACATGTGAAACGCAGTGTGCCACATGCACGTGGCCACCACAGGGGTGTGAGCCAGGGCCTGATGAGCATCGGCTGGGCAGGAGGCTGTGAGGAGCAACCTGGGCTCTCCCGATCTGCTCTGGCAGTAAAAGGGACTCCGTGCGAGGGGTGACACAACACCAGGTTTGACGAGCCTGCCGGTTCGTGTTCGCTTTAATGGAACTATTTATTACCTGTTGGAAAATGTAATTAAAAGTGAAATCACCCATTTGACATATGGTTTATTGGCTCCATCTAATTAAAGTCTGCCAGGGAGAGAAGTGCTGCGGTGAGAGCAGGTGGGATCTCAGTGAAATCCTACGCCTGAAATGCCTTCCCAGGGCATGTGCAGACCAGGGGAAAGAAAGATGGAATCAAAATAAATAATGCTGGCTGCAGAAAACAAGTGAAATGATTTCCTGTTACATCCAGTGTGCTTCTGCTCCGTGTTGTCCCGAGTGAATAGAGGCAGGAGGGGAGCAGTGTTGCACATGAGACTATCCCTAAGCTGTACTTTGAGCTGGCAAACTCAGAATGAGTTTTTGCCGTCCTTCTTAGTGATAGGACGAGGGGCAATGGGTATAAACTGGAGAGGGGCAGATTTAGATTAGACAGAAGGAGGAATTTCTTCACTGAGAGAGTGGTGAGGCCCTGGCCCAGGTTGCCCAGGGAAGCTATGGCTGCCCCATCCCTGGAGGGGTTCAAGGTCAGGTTGGATGGGCCTTGGGCAGCCTGATCCATTGGGAGGTGTCCCTGCTCATGGCAGGGAGTTGGAATCAAATGATCTTTAAGTTCCCTTTCAACCCAAACTATTCTATGATTCTTTGATTCTGCACCACAGAAGCCCCGCGTGGCCGTTTGCCTCTTGCCTTGCCGTTGATAGTCTTTCAGGTTTATTCTTGTGAGTTCAGAAAGCTCGGTCAGCCCTTTGGAATTGGAGGTGATCTCTCTGGCACTATTGCTCGGCGCTGGTGTTCGGCAGGTTAGAACATGCCCAGAACTCAGATGTGTTGATGGCGTTTTTTCCCCATGCATGGACAGGGAGGAACATCCCTCTTTGCACGGTGAGGGCATGCATGGGAATTGCGAAACCAGGCACCTCGGGCAGCGTTTAGGGCCAGCTCTAAACCTTGCAGCAATTATGGTGTCCTACAGGAGGAAGGTCACTCGGAGTGTGTGAACAGCCCTGTCTTTGCTGCCTGGGTGAGCTGTCAGGCACTGAGTGGCATGGGTCACGTCCTCTGAAATCGGGTTGCTGGAGGCTATGCTGCCCTCGCTGCCTGGGCTGGCTGGCTTGCAGTAAGGTAAGCTGTCTGCTTAACATGCAGGGACCTCTGTGTGCTGCGGTATTGCTGTTCTTGACCTCTTTTATTGAAGGACCTTGAAATAAAAGTAACTCCCGAGTCCTTTAGAAGTAGACCGAAGTAAGTTAGGAAGTGGCATCTTCAAAAAAACCAGTATGCGTCCCATTCTGTAACTTCTCCTACCCAACGTGGAACGCGTTATATGAGTTTAAAAGAGCGATGAAGGACATGGTGTGGAGCCACGCTCGGGGACACAGAGCTCCTCTCCATCAGCTTTTTCCTCAGCACTAATTTTTATTTCAGTATTGCCCTCACGGGGTTTTTTTGCTGCTCGGTCAGTGCCTGGTATTTCACCTACCACCTGGCTTCAGATAACTGATGGAGCACAGAGGACTTCCGCTTGCGTTAGAAGACATAGACCTTGCTCAGGTGGCTCAGCTGCACCCAGCCCTGCGCTCTGCATCCTCCTGGCTCTGCTTCTCCCCCACCCCTTTGTCCCAGTGCCTCCTGAGATGCACCTGGATCTCTCCTGGGCACTGCACCTATGTGCTGGCAGGGCATGTCTCTCCGTTGCCGTGCATGAGCGAAAGCCTTGAGAAAGCAGGAGATGAGCAACCTTTCTTCCCCAGTTCATGAGTTTTGATTGGGATTTGTTGAGGAGCAAGCTATTTGTCAGCTTTTAAAAGCTAAGAGAGTTGCTCCACTTGGAGCGGTGGTGGTGTATACCCACCTTCTTAGAGGCAAAGCAGCTGTGGCATCTCAAGCTCCGTATCAGGCCACACTCAGCCTTTCCCATGCCTCCTTCCAGTTCTCCATGGCCAGGTAGGTCTAGACTGAAGCAAACCTCGGAAGGAGGTGCCTTCCCTGAGCCGTCGAACAAAAGAGAGCTCTGCAAAGCTGCCGTAGGGAAGCGGGGAGAGCTTTCCTTCTGCTTGCTGCAGAGCTGGGCTCGCTGGCACCCACCGTTTATTAACCCTTGCTCTCACACCTGTTCTCACTCTCGCACCTCCAGAGCTCCAGAGCCACTTCTTGCACCTCCCACAAATGCACATGCTTTTGCTCCAAGAGCCTCCCTGGATTTCGGACCTGTGTGTGATCAGAATGAATTAGACTTGGCTGCGGCATGGGATTATTGCAGACCTGTCACTTCACAGTATGTTCCTGTTACAGCCCACACTCGTGTCTGCTAGTATTTTAAAGTAAACTTTAATTAGCATCTTCCGAAGAGTGTGAATAAATTGTTTTGTTGTTGTTTTAGGTTTGGTTTTCTTTTAAGGAAAAGAGTGTTTACTCACCAAGGACATGTTTCCAAACTCTTCATCCATTCTAGTCCTGGTTTTCTGGTCTCTTGCTGCGTGTATTGCTGTGCGTCAGGCTGTTGGTGGGAGCAAGGTTGCTCAGTGGTGGGGTAGGACATGCTGTGGAGGCACATGCAAGAGCTGGAGTAGGTTTGGGCTGTGCTGGAGCAATGCTGTCAGACTCCTGATGGCCAAGTGTCCCCCATTTACCTGCAAACTATCCCAGAAGAGTCAATCTATGTTAAGTAGACCTGTGACTGTTTTGAGTTGGTGTAGCAGCCCCTTTACCTACAGTCTGACAGGCATGGCTTGGGCTCGGTGCCCTCAAGGGTCTTCAAGGCCAAGCTGGACAAGGCTTTGAGCAACCTGATCCAGCAGGAGGTGTCCCTGCCCATGGCAGAGGGTTGGAACTGGATGGGCTTGGAGGTCCCTTCCAACCCAAACCATTCTATGATTCTGTGATTACAGGAAAAAGCTTAGGATCCTCTGTCTAAGAGTGCTGCAATCCAGCAACGCTGGTGAGAACCCTCCCCTTATTGTAAATAACAGGTCCGAAATGCTCTTTGGAAGGAATGTCGAGCATATTTTCCAGCTGTCACTGCAGAAAGGATCAGTCAGGTGTCTGATGCGGTCCAGAGATCTGCCTCTAGGCAGCAAAGGGATGCAAAGGAGATTTTGCACATTTCTAGATTCCTGCAGATTTAATTTACTGCTGAAATGAAGTGTTTTAATACTGCGTAAAGGTTTCTACCCACCCAAACCATTTACTAGGCTGAATTTGTGAAATTAATAGAATAATGGATTGGAAGGGGATGAGCTAAAGACCTGTTTGCCTTCTTTATGAGGAGAGCATTAAGGAAGGGCTGAGAAACCAGGCTGGGGCTGGGGTGTTACCTTGTGGTGTTGGCACGAGTAGTGATCCCCACCCCATACCGGCTGTTTTAAGAGGTGCTGTGTGATGTGAAGAAGGTAAACCGCCTGCCTGGAATGCTGGAGGCAGGAAGGAGTAAGCTAGCGCAGGGGGAAAAGGCTAAATTCAAAGGCCTGGTTGGTAAAGAAGATTTTTCAGAGGAAAGATGATGTTGACTTCTTGGGTGAGCTGTGAGGACTCCATTGGCTTTTGCATTGCAAGGAAATGTACTTGAGCAAATGCGCTGGTATGAAGTATTCAGGCACATAGATTGACTCCTTTTAGTTTCACCCATGCATGGCTTTGGTTCCACCCATCCTGTTTAAACAAACATACTTGGTGGGGATAAGGCAAGGAAAATCCTGTTCTCCGCTTGTGTTTGTTCTTCCCTCTGCTCCTCCAGCAGGGACACTTGAAACACAGATGGAGCTCAAGGCGTTAGGTTTTAACAGATCCAAATCAATTTAATGTGCCCTTAAAAAATCCCGCAGTCATTTCCAGCGGTATCCGCAGAGCTGCTAACAGCCGAGCGTGTGCCCAGTCACTCGCTGCTGCACGTATTGGTTTTCTCGTACTGAGAACCATTCTTTTCCTGTCATGTGGAGGCTTCAAGAATGGCTTTTTGGTGACAGCAATGCAAGAGCAGCTTTAGAAGTTACAAAGTGGTGTTATCTGGAGTACCACCATGGGAGCAGTGGGGTTGTGGAGACCAGCTTGCTATCTTGTGCTTCTAAACCAGTTGTTCCCAATTTCCTGGTGAGACCTTTGTCATTGAGTCCCACATCTAGACATTAGGAAGAAATCCTTTGCTATGAGGGTGGGGAGGCCCTGGCCCAGGCTGCCCAGAGCAGTGGTGGCTGCCCCATCCCTGGAGGGGTTCAAGGCCAGGTTGGATGGGGCTTGGAGCCCCTGATCCAGTGGGTGGTGTTCCTGCCCATGGCAGGGGGTGGGACTGGATGGGCTTTGAGGTCTCTTTCAGCTCAAACCATTCCATGATTTTTTGATTCTATAAAAAGTCTCCCTTTCGGCATCCAAATAAGGAAAATGTATGGGAATCAAAACATCCAATTCCCTGACCTGTGGATAGTGAAAAAGGGCCGCCTACACAGGTCAGCCCTCAGCCCCTTCCAGGAGTTCTCCAGATGGCACAATCCACTGCCCAGAGGAGGACCCTTTGCTTGCCGGGAAGGACTAGAGAGGAGTGGCTCCCATTGTTTCCCAACAGGAGATGGAGGGGATGCGAGGGACCTGGCTGTGCCTACCTACCAGTGTATGGCATTGACCTTGTTTACATGGAAATACATCTTTGATTACTTGCAAAAGTGATAAGATCCTTCAAAGTAAGGGGGATTTTCTATTTAAGCCACTTCTGCTTTATTCCTTCCCCTAAGGTCTCATGGAAGGGTTGGTGGGAGTGGACCTCAGGAGATCTCTAGTCCAACCTCCTGCCTGGAGCAGGGTTGTCTCGCACGCCAGATCTTATGAGCTGTGGCTTTCGCTACCTGAAGCTCAATAGCTGCTTTGGAAGGAGATGTCGCCACCTCTCTGGGAGAGCTGTTCCATGTCTGTGCTACCCTCCTAATGCAATTAATTTTCTCTTAATATCCAATCTGAACCTCATAAGCCACAATAGTGGCCATTGCCGCTACCTACCTGGAAGAGTGGCACTGTCATCATTGCAGTTCCTGTTCAAATCCTGTGAGCAGGGCCTCGACTGTTTACCTTTTTTATTGGTTTTGTGTTTAGGAATGACTCTTCATTCTTCTTGATATTGATACTGGTGGAGAAAGCTGTTTTCTGTGACCTCCCCATCTGGGGAAGAACTGCACCCGATCCCAGCCCTATGGGAGAGGTGAGAAAGTCCATCTCATACAAGACCATAGGGCAAACTGTTTCTGTGAAGAGTTCACTTTCTTTCTTCCATGGCTTATTCTACTGAGATCAAACGAAGAGAGACTATTTGATAGCTATTCAGTAACATCGATTATCGGTATAAAGGATTATAAGAAGCTCTGATGTGAGTTCCCAGTCTTCCCTGTTATTTTCTCCTTCTTCTGACTCACCTTATCTGGTCGCTGCATGTTGCTCCATCCCGGGGGAAGCAGAGCACTCAACATGTTGCTCACCTCTCCTGTGACCTCCCAGTGCCGCACCTTTGTTGGATGACAGCAATGAAAACAGCACAGAGAATTCCCAAGAGGGTGAGGACTCCTTAATCCCTTCAGAAAACCAACCTGATACTTCGTGGGTGGGTCCCTGCTAGTCTCAGAGTAAGTTAACTTCTCCTTCCTCATCCACAGCTCACTGCCTTTCTGATCACGATGTAAAGCAAGAGCCTATCCCATGTGCCTCTCGCCAGTCTGCCTTCTTGTTTGCAAACGCAGTGCCTGCCTTACCCTCTGAAAATCCCGGCCGTTTTCCCTTTTTCTAGTCCCACGTATGGCTATCTAATCATGGGGCAAGTTATCTGCCTAGCAACCAGTGAGAAAGTCCCCTCATCATTGATGGTTTAGATCGATTGACAGTTTTGCTGCTTCTTCAGTGACCTCCCTCAGTGTTTTCCATAATTGTGTTTCTCTTTGGACTGAATCCTTCGTCTATTTATTTAGCATCTTGCTTCCGTCCTGTGTTTTGTACGGTCGCATCACCATGGTATCGAGACTCCCTGTGGTCAGTATTAGACGTTAACTATTAAGATGTTGGAGAATTTTCCTGCATTTTCAGAGAAAAAGGCTAAAAGATGTTAATAGTCCAGGTTACACGATGAATTGCGGGTGAGACCGGACTCGTGGCCCCCGTTCCTGCCTAGTCAGACCACCCTTTCCATTTGGTGCTTCAAGACAGACACAGAATCATAGAATTGTTAAGCTTTGAAAAGACCACTAAGATCATCAAGTCCAACCATGTTCCATGGGGCAGACCCACCTCACGATCCCTGTGTTAAGAAATCTTGATGTTTTCCTGCCTTTCCCTGGATTTGTAAGGCTGTGGTTCGTCAAGCAAGAACATAGCAAACCAACATCTTGTTCTACAGCATCACCGCAGGGATGATTCATATGGACTTCTGATGGCATCTGGCGCCAGGTTTTGGCTGCTCTTCTGGAAATTGTGAGCCCTTTGTGGATAGTTGGTCATTAGATGATGAATTTTTGTTTGCTCTCACTTGAACTTAATTCAGTCTCAGGTGCCACACATCTTCAGTAATCCTCTTAGCCGTGATTTGGTTGCACCCTCTTAGCTGAAAGAAAGGAATTTGATAATGCACCGATGAAATGAGCTGCAGCGATCTGACACTCAAACCCAGACAAACAAAACTCTCTTGAGTCGCTTGGAGAAAAACCACATCAATTACACTGTCAGTTGTATTTACCTTGCAGCCATCCCAAGGCTGAAACCTCTGCCGTCAACGTCTGGGGCGATACCTCTGTGCTTAAGGATGTGCCCCAGTTGCTGGGATGGAGAGAGGGACAGGGCACGCGGGGGTGCATCTGTGGGCGGAAAGAAGCTACAGGAACAGCAAGGACCACAGTCTCTGACACATTGAGTTCAGCAAAGAACGTTTGGTAAGCTTGGGCTTGTTTACATAAATAAAGGAAAGGCAAAATAGAATCCTAGAATCTCAGAATCATTGAGTGTTTGAGTTAGAACGGACCTCAAAGCTCACCCAGTTCGATGGGTGACATGGGCAGGGACACCTCCCACTGGATCAGGGGCTCCAAGCCCCATCCAACCTGGCCTTGAACCCCTCCAGGGATGGGGCAGCCACCACTGCTCTGGGCACCCTGGGCCAGGGCCTCCCCTCCCTCACAGCAAAACATTTCTGCCTAAGATCTCATCTCAATCTCCCCTCTTTCAGCTTAAAAGCATTTCTCTCATCCTGTCCATGCACTCCCTGATCCAGAGCCCCTCCCCAGCTTTCCTGGAGCCCCTTTCAGCACTGGAAGCTGCTCTAAGGTCTCCACGCAGCCTTCTCTTCTCCAGGATGAACAACCCGAACTCTCAGCCTGTCCTCATAGCAGAGGTGCTCCAGTCCTTGGATCATATTTACGGCCTCCTCTGCTCTTGCTCCAACAGCTCCATGTCATCCCTGTGCTGAGGACTCCAGAACTAAACACAGGGCTCCAGGTGGGGGTTTCAGGAGAGCAAAGCAGAGGGGCAGAATCCCCTCCCTCACCCTGCTGCTCCCACGGCTTTGGATGCAGCCCAGGACATGGTTGGCTTTATGGGCTACAAGCACGCACTGGTGGCTCCCGTTGAGCTTCTCATCCACCAGCAGCACCATGGAACCTGCTGGAAAGTGGTGGTGGGATGCTTACTTGGTTTGTTATGCCCCTAGACTTTGCTTCTTGCTCGTGCCCAGCTATCTGCACTGTTCAGCAATGCCTTTCTCTCCGCTTCCTGGAGTTAGAATGGAAACTTTGCTCCTCATGGTAAGCCGGGAATGGCTGTCTGTGTGCCCATGCTGAGGAGCGGAGGGCAAGCGTCTTGCTCGAGCCCTGGCCTTGCGACACCCATCACTCTTGTCTCTGTCCGCAGTGCTTCTGGTGCATCCACTTCTCTGAGCTCAGACAGCTGCCACCGCAGCTCTCGAGAGCGCCTCTCCTCCTGAGGCCGACGAGCAGTGAATAAGGAGGGTATTGTTTTGCTGTCGTCTCCGTCTGCGTATGAGATGGGGAAAATTAAAACAGACACATGAGCGGATTAAGTGTCAGAAAACGTCTAATTATGGCTTATAAAATTACTGGCTCGGTGGCTTATGAATGGAAATGTGCAGGGGAACCCTGTATCCGTGAAGTCTCTAGTTTATCCCTGAAAGCCTCATCTCCAGAGAAAAGGGAAAGGAGGAAACCTGCCAGAGCCATCTTCTAAGGCTGTGGAAGATGCAGCCGGTCCAGATCCCATCGTGTCTGGTTCTTTGGGAGCAGCGTGTGGCCTGTGTTTCAAAACAGCCTGTTTCCTGGAGGACAGCTAAAGATGCACTGCTGTTCATCACACAGGTCCTGTCTGCCCTCAGCTCCTTGGGGTGCTAAGACGTTTTCCTTTGTGCTTTTTGATGGACGATAAGGTTCGATGCTCTTTGTTGCACCGCTACAGTGCTTGGAGTCTGTGCCTACGTGTGCAATGCTTCAAGAAATTCAGACGGAGGCCTTTACCGCTCCAAACTTTTGATTTGATGGTTTAATCGTCATGGTTTAATGATACATAAGGTTTTAATGCTTCTCACTTTTAACCATTTTCCATGATTTTATGAAATTCTGCACGACTGGTGCTGTTGAACGTCTTTGTTGCAGATGCAGACAGTGGGATTGAGGGCACCCTCAGCAAGTTTGGCTTCTCAGTTGTCAGGAAGATGGACATGACCTCAGCACACTCAGCAAGTTTGCTGATGACACCAAGCTGTGTGACGCAGTCGACACGCTGGATGGAAAGGATGCCATCCAGAGGGACCTGGACAGGCTTGAGAGATGGGTCTGTGTGAACCTCATGGGGTTCAACAAGGCCAAGGGCAAACCCAAGCAGAATTGCAGGCTGGTCTTCCGGGAGTCTTCTGTTCTCCAGGATGAACAAGCCAAACTCTCTCAGCCTGTTCTCATATAAGAGGTGTTCCAGCCCTTGGATCATTTTTGTTGCCTCCTCTGGACTTGCCTTAACAGATCCATGCCCTTCTTGTGCTCTCAGTAACCAATATCCTGTCCTGGGTATGTCATGTCCATCTTCCTGGCTGCTCCGCAGCCAAGTGCTACTGCACATTCTGAGGGCCAAACCTTGGATTAGCTCAGTTTGGGATCACAGAGGCCATACACACATTGGCTTTTCCTTCTAGTGACTCATTAAAATAGGTGTGCCCTCAATGTTTTTTGGAGCACATAAGTGGAATAACTCAAATGGAGAGGGAACGCCTTAGACCTTGCCTTGTGTGCTTATACTGGTCTTGCCACAGCACTGGTGACCACCCAGAGTTTTAGTCCTACCTTAGAGGCATCCTGTGCTCAAGGTTTCATGGGGAGTTGCTCAAACTGGCTTATGTTTTACAGGAAATAGGGTTTGGTCATTTTGTGTTTTAAAATGGGTTGCAGAGCATGTGTATCCCTGGGCTGCAAATCTCTATCCTTTGCCTATTTACCTGTGCAAATCTGATGAGTGTTTTACTCAGCTTTTGTATGCCATTTCCTATAATGCCTTAATTTTGTGACCGAGATGACATTGTCCTTTAGGAAATCCCTGAGCTACTCCAGTAGGAACACAGCCCAAATTGCTACCGACTTTGGCAGTAACATTTGCTGCTATAGGTCAGAAAGTCATAATAATTTTAAGAGAAAAGTTTTGTAGGAGTGGATGAATGGGGGCAACGAGGCTGGGGAAGGGGCTGGAGCACAGGGGTTACGGGGAGCAGCTGAGGGCCCTGCGGCTGTTTAGCCTGGAGAAGAGGAGGCTGAGGGGAGACCTCATTGCTCTCTGCAGCTCCTGAAAGGAGGTTGTAGCGAGGTGGGTGTTTGTCTTCTCCCGACTAATAAGGGATAAGACAAGAGAGAATGGCCTGAAGTTGCACCAGGGAAGGTTTAGATTGGATATCAGGAAAAATGTCTTTCCTGAAGAGTGGTAAAACACTGGCGGAGGCTGCCAAGGGCAATGGTGGAGTCTCCACCCCTGGAGGGGTTCAAAAAGCGTGGGGAGGTGGCAATTCATGACATGGTTTAGTAGTCATGTTGATATTGTGCTTGTGATTGGACTGGATGATCTTGGATGTCTTTTCCAACCTTAATAAGTGTATGATTCTGTGATTAAGTATGTGAGGTCCTCCAACAAATCTCGATGCCCTATTATTCTATTATTCTATTATTCTATTATTCTGTTATTCTATTATTCTATAATGCAGTGTTGCTCCACATGCAGAGTGTAACCTGGAGAGTCAGCTTGAGTGTGTGAAGGTCAGTGCCACTTGTGGTCAACACCGTGCAGTGTTAATCATAGAATCAAAGAATAGTTTGGGTTGGACGGGACCTTAAAGATCATCCAGTTCCAACCCCCTGCCATGAACAGGGACACCTCCCACTGGATCAGGCTGCCCAAGGCCCATCCAACCTGGCCTTGAACGCCTCCGGGGATGGGACATCCACAACCTCCCTTGGCAACCTGTTCCAGTGTCTCACCAATCTCATGGTGAAGAAATTCTTCCTAATGTCCAGTCTAAATATCTTAAAGGAGGAATCCTGACCCCAAAGTGGTGAAGAGCAAAATTATCGTGGGGCTGAGTTTTCTCGGGGCTCCCCCAGAAATACGGATTGTCAGATTTGTTGTGCAGCTTCCTCTTTTCTTTGGTTCAAAGTTGGAGTTTTTGTTACTGAAAATGATCTTTTTCCTGTGCACATCTGCTCTCCACCCCAAATCCTCGTGTATATATTTTGTTCGACTGACAACCAAGCTGTTCTGGCTGAAAATCAAAGTGGTTTTGTGCAAAAAAAAGGCATTAACATGTCTCAGGGGAATTGGTTTGGTACCTTCTGCTTCCATTCTCCTTTCTGGGCCAAATTTTGTTGCAACTTGCGACTCCCAGGATGTGTGTGGACAGGAGAGCGTGTGCACTAAGCTAGAGAAGTCTTTTCCTTTTCAGCTCTTATGAATTTCAGTGAAAGAACTCAGGTTACGACACAAAATGTGAGGGGAAAGAAAGCCTTAAGGGACAAAAACTGAAGCACAGTGACACATTTTTGAGCCACGGTGTTTCACTGATATGATTTTCATGGTATTTCACCTGGAGTCCCGTGTTCAGTTCTGGAGACTCAGTGCAAGAAGGATCATGGAGCTGTTGGAGCAAGTTCAGAGAAGGCCACAAATATGATCCGAGGGCTGGAGCACCTCCCGTCCGAGGACAGGCTGAGAGAGTTGGGGTTGTTCATCTGGAGAAGAGAAGGCTGCGGGGAGACCTTAGAGCAGCTTCCAATGCCGAAAGGGGCTCCAGGAAAGCTGGGAAGGGGCCCTTGATTTGAGGATGCTGGGAAAGGATGAGGGGGAAAAGTTTTAAGCTGAAAGAGGGGAGATTGAGATGAGATCTTAGAAAGAAACGTTTTGCTGTGAGGGTGGTGAGGCCCTGGCCCAGGTTGCCCAGAGCAGTGGTGGCTGCCCCATCCCTGGAGGGGTTCCAGGCCAGGTTGGATGGGGCTTGGAGCCCCTGATCCAGTGGGAGGTGTCCCTGCCCATGACAGGGGGTTGGAACTGGCTGGGTTCAGGGATGGGACTGAATGGGCTTTGAGGTCCCTTCCAACCCAAACCATTCTTTGAAATATTTTGTTCATGTGGAAAATTATGATAGAACCCAAACTGTGTATCAGCATTTCCTAGAAGAAAATGCCTTTTCCTCCATTTTTCTGCCTTGTCTGCTCCTACAACAAGAAAAAACTTTTACTTGTAATTGGTTTATGTGGGATTTTAACAGCCTGACTGAAGGCATTAAAAGCCTTCAAACTATTTCATTGAAAGATTCACTTGAGTTTCATAAGTGTGGTCCTGAGCCCTGAAATTTGGGGAAGTATTTTGATACCTGAAAAGTTTATTTGCAGAATTACTGAGTTGGATGTGTCTCTGGCTGAATTCAGTCTAGCTCCATTGACTTTAGTGCTACAGTGGTTTACAACGGTGATGAGTGCCGCTCGGTGATTTGAGCTTGCAGTTTGCCCTGCATAGAGCTGTCAAAATCAGGGGCTGCTCAATACACCCGGCTTTCATTTCTTGTTGTGAGAAAAGTTGTATTATGTGACTGCAAGTGTTTATATAAATGTGCTCATTTCCATGAAGGGAGAGGATTTTTAATTTGGAGGTGGTGGTGTTGTTTTAATTAGATGATGCCTATAGTAGCGGTTTTCTGGTATTAACTGTGGTTTGTAAATTATAGCACCACTGCTGACAGGTTGGATCGATGGGCCAAGGCCAATGGGGTGAGGTTCAACAAGCTTTGGGTCCTGCACGCAGGCCATAACAACCCCGTGCAGTGCTCCAGGCTTGAGGAAAAGCGTCTGGAAAGCTGCCTGGCAGAGAAGGACCTGGAGGTGCTGGTTGACAGCGGCTGAACATGAGCCAGCAGTGGCCTGGATGGGCCAGAAGGCCAACAGCATCCTGACTTGGATCAGAAATGGTGTGTCCAGTGGGAGCAGGGAAGGGATCGTCCTGCTGTACTCAGCACTGGTGAGGCCACACCTCGAATCCTGGTTCAGTTTTGGGCCCCTCACTACAAGAAGGACATTGAGGGACTGGAGCGCATCCAGAGAAGGGAATGGAGCTGGAGAAGGGGCTGGAGAACAAGGGTTCTGGGAGTGGCTGAGGGACCTGGGGGTGTTCTTCCTGGAGAAAAGGAGGCTGAGGGGAGACCTCATCGCTCTCTGCAACTCCCCGAAAGGAGGCTGTGGTGGGGTGGGTGCTGGGCTATTCTCCCAAGTAACAAGGGATAGGATGAGGGGAGTCAGCCTTGCGTTGTGCCAGGGGAGGTTTAGATTCGATCTTCGGGAGAATGGCTTTGCTGGCAGAGTGGTGAAGCCCTGGTAGAGGCTGCCCAGGGCAGTGGTGGAGTCTCCATCCCTGGAGGGGTTCAAAAACAATGTAGAGGTGACACTTGGGTACACGGTTTAGTTGGCATGACCGTGTTGTGTTGATGGTTGGACTCAGTGATCTTAGAGGTCTTGTCCAACCTTAACAAATCCATGATTCTATGACATACTGAGAATTGGGTGTACGTTAGTCCCATCTAAGAAAAATGTGAGGTTTTTTTTCATTTAAAAAAAATTCCTTTTGGAGTCAGAAGACAATGCGTTCAGCTACACCAGTCCATGGAAAGCACTGCTTGTGTTTAAACAGCAATTAAAGGGGGATTAAAGCCACTGGGGAGCTCAGCACCCTGGTCCCATCCGCTCCCTGCACGCACCGGGAGCCTCAAAGCCACATTGTTTCCCGTCGCTGTCAGTGCCGCCAGCCTGGGGACAAGGTGGGTCGGGAAAGTGGGAGAGGGTAGTTTTGAGTGAGATTTAAAGAAAAATAACAAAAAGAAAAATGAAGAGGGTGGGGAAAGGAATGATAGTTATGTTTTCTTTTTCCAAAGGTGTTTTCCATGGCCATCGTTGGTGCAGGGCAGCGGGGAAGGGGAATGTCCTTTCCAAGTGCACCCTGGAAATCATCCTTCGGGGGACGTGTTGTGAAAGGTGCTGTACGAGCATGTGGGCAGAGGCTGTCCTTGCCTTGAAGGCACTGACTTAGCGTGAAGGACTCCATGTGGAGGTGGCGTCCTGAGGGCCAGTGCTTCTGCTCTGCTCAGAGTTCTTGTCAAACCTTTGAGCCAGGGATGGGGTGAATCACAGAGGCGAATGCGCGTCTCCGTTTCAGCAGGATCCCTCGGGCTCTGTGCGGTGGGAGGGCCACCAGCAGAGCCGGATTCCTGCTCCCCATGGAAACAGCCTCCCGTAGCGCCCATCCCTGCCCAGACAGCCCTAATCCTCCCTCCGCGGTCACCCTGAGAAGCTTCCCAGCTCTCTTATCAGTCAGGATCTCCCTTTGGCAAATATTTACGTGAGGCCACTTTGCAGGGTGGGCGGTGAGCCAAGGCCGGTGGCGGGGGCCCATGCAGCAGAGGAGATCCTGGTGGGGACAGGACAGGGAGCATGGCATGGCTGTGGGGTCCCTGTGGCCTGTGGGGGCCACCACAGCCCCCCCCTCACCCTCCTGTGTAGGGGAGACCTGGCCGTGCTCCTCCAGGTTGCAGCATCCCCATCTCTGCTGCCATCAGGAAGCCTTTAAAAGAAGTGTCAGGGTGAGTGTCGCCAGAGGAGATTATCCCCTGGTGACTTAGAGCGTGGGTGGAGGTGGAGAGATGTGGGCTTCTGCTCAGAAATGAGGAAACGGCTTTTCTTGCAGAGAGAGGAGGTTCAGCGGGGATGGGGAGCCCTACTCCATGCTAGGTACAAGCCCAAGTGCTGAAGAGCCACAGGCTGTGGCTGAGAGACAAAGGCTTTGCAGTGAAATGCTCAGATAGCTCCATTCTTAGCCCTCAGACATTTCTTGAAGACCTGCTGGAAAACGAAATTCAGCATTTATCCCCTCTTCCTCACAGGCAATGGATGGACAGTTGTCCAGAAAACACATCTTCCAAACACACCAAGGAGCAGGAAAGGCATCGGTCCCTCCCCAGTGTCAGGTATAGATCCAAACCCTTACCCTGATACTTGCACGGGTCTTTATTTCCACAAGTAAATGTATTTTCACTTGGCTGCAGGGCAGGAGTTGGTTTGTATGATGCTGTGGAGGTTGCGAGCTGAAGGCCCCAGAGCAGAGGCAGCGGAAGAGCAGTGCGGCAGGGATTTACAGCCCTGGTGGGAGAAGGACTCAGGTCAGTGCTAGAGGGGAAAAGAGAGGGCTGTGACTGCAGCGGAGGAGGTCCAAGGGCTAGAGATGAGGCGACAGTGCGTGCACCATGTCACTGAGGTCTGACGCAGCGACTCAATGCGTGGGACACTGAGAAAAATTTGAGCAACCGATGAGAGATGATAAATTATAGAGTAGTTTTGTCAGAAGGACCTTAAAGCCCATCCAGTTCCAACCCCTACTGTAGGCAGGGACACCTCCCACTGGATCAGGGGCTCCAAGCCCCATCCAACCTGGCCTTGAACCCCTCCAGGGATGGGGCAGCCCCCACTGCTCTGGGCAACCTGGGCCAGGGCCTCCCCACCCTCACAGCAAAACATTTCTTCCTAAGATCTCATCTCACTCTCCCCTCTTGCAGCTTCAAACCATACCCCCTTGTCCTCTCCCTGCCCTCCCTGATCCAGAGCCCCTCCCCAGCTTTCCTGGAGCCCCTTTCAGTCCTGGAAGCTGCTCTGAGGTCTCCCTGGACCCTTCTCTTCTCATGATCCCAGCATCGGTATCATGGACAGAACAAGAAGATTCAAAATGAGTCACAAGGCACTTCCTGCCCAGCCTCTCCATCCGTGAGAGGTGCGTGTTGGTACAGAACAGGTCCAGCCCCCAAATCTCTGTTTCTCTGAGTGCTCAGAAGTGCAGAGCCAGGTTTGTAGCTGAAATTCATAATGAAACTGGTGCTGACCCCACCCACAGAGGCACACGAGGCTTGGGTAATCTCTGCAAAGAACAGAGAGATCTTCAAAGGAATTGAAAAAGAAAACACCACCAACAACTAAAAACACCAATCCTAAAACACAGGCTATGGGAGAGTAGCAGGTTCTGTCCCAGGTTTTGATCTGACCGTGGTCAGATCACCACAGAAACACCAAACTGGAGTGCCTCACTCCTAACGACAGAATTGTAGAATGGTTTTAAGTACTGGAAGCTGCTGTGAGGTCTCCCAGGAGCCTTCTCTTTTCCAGGCTGACCAACCCAAACCCTTTCAGCCTGTCTTCATACGGGAGGTGCTCCAACCCTCGGATCATCTTTATGGCCTCTTCTGCTCTTGTTCCAGCAGCTCCATGTCCTTCCTGTGCTGAGGACTCCAATACTGAACACAGGGCTCCAGGTGGGGTCTCACCAGAGCAGAGCAGAGGGGCAGCATCCCCTCCCTCACCTGCTGCTCCCACAGCTTTGGGTTCAGCCCAGCACACAGTTGGTTTTTGGGCTGTGAGCACACATTCCCAGGTCGTGTTTGTCTTCTCATCCACCAGCACCAAATCTTTCTCTTCAGGGGTATTTTCAATCCATTCCCTGCCCAGCTTGTAGTCGTGCTTGGGATTATCCTGACCCAAGTTCAGGACCTTGCCCTTGGCCTTGGTGAACTTCCTGAGATTCTCACAAGCCAAGCTGGTCCTTGGTCCATAAATAGCTGTGCATAGAGATGTAAGCTTATTTTTCTTTATTTTTTTCAGCTTACAGCCAATTGTGCCTTGTGAAGGAAAGGTGAATATGAAAGCTGGAGGGGCTCTGCTACCCTGCTAATGGTATGGAAAGTAAATGAGGGCCTGGGAACCACTGAGCTGAAAGCAATAATCAGCCTGTGTTACAACATCCTTTTCCCTGGACAGACAGCATCGAGAACATCTGTGGAATTGAGTTGTCACTGCACAGCACAGCACAGTAAGTGAGGTCTGGAGGCTTTTGGGGCATTTATTGGCTTTTTACGTCTCCCTTTATTGCTCTCCTGCTCTGTGCAAACTGGCCGGTGGAAAAGGAGGTGTGCCTTCACTTGTGGAGCAGCACAAACTCCAGCGCAGGGGAGCAGCCAAGGGCTACTAAGACTTTGTGTTGGTTCTGAAGCCCCTTTGCACGCACATCCCATGTCCCTTGTAAAAACAGGGCAGTTTTGCAGAGGTAATGCTTAGTGTCAAAACCCATGGCAAACTAAAAATATACGTCTTCTCCTTGGGTTGAACCTCAGCTTTGTCTCCTCTGCCTGCAGGAACCCAGGCGGTGCCCAGCAGAATGCGTGGCTTGCAGGGGCATCTAGTGGCTGAATGCTGTACGAGTGCTCGGATACACCGATGCCTTTTTTACGCTGCTCTGATAAAGGATTCCGTCAGCCCTCACATCCTGAACAGGTTAGTGTCCATCAGTAGTGTTCAAGGGCAGGTTGGATGGGGCCTTGAGCAGCCTGATCTAGTGGCAGGTGTCCCTGCCCATTGGAACTGCATGATCTTTAAGGTCCCTTCCAACCCAAACCATTCTATGATTCTATGATTACATACATTCAGTCAACACCTGGAGACCAGAAGTGTTCCCAATAACCTGATTTGAAAGACACCCCTCTCACCATTCCCCACCCCTCCTTCCCAAAATACCTGTTTTGGATAAGAAACAAAACTTTGCAAGTGGTTTCAATCCTCCTACTGTTGAATGTGTGGAAATAGCGCTCAGTGCCTGCAGCGTTGTCGTAGTTTTCCACACAGCATCCCTTCATCCATCGCTGTGGCTTCCCCAGGGAGCTGCTATGAGGAAGCCTGCTAGTATTCCGTAAATTTTGATGATTTATTTAGCTCGGGCACAGCTTAAAAACACCAAAGAAATCACTGAATTGGGTGGGAGTAAGAAAAATCATCACGTGCCATTTTGCACACCTGAAACTTCTTGGTGCACCGCAGATGTTCAGGACCAAATGTACCTCTGCTCGCGGTGAGATGCCCAGGAAGAGCGTGACACAGCACTGCCTGGGGCTGTCTCCAGTTCTGGAGGTGGGAAGGGGACAGGGAGGAGCCGGGGACACTGCAGTGACGCTGAGCGTTGCGTTCCCTTTCTTGCAATCTTCAGAGGATGATACCCGTGGCAAACACTCCCTGAAAGCAAAAGTGCAATATAGCATGTTCAAGGCTGATAAGGAAGGCTCTTTTGTAAGGACCAGTGACTCACGTCTCCTGGATTTTATAAGAAAATGCACCTAAAGGTAATTACTGGGCTGTGAATTATTTTGTTTCTTAATGACCTCACAGTTTTGACAGTTCCTCGCTCGTTATCTATCACAAACTCTCTTGGTCTCCCAACTTTAACATGACTTTTTATTACACTTTTGTGTGTTTAAAAGGACAGACAATCCACAGCCTGGTTTGCATTCAGTCTTAACATATTTCAACAATAAGGGAAGCTTTTCCCTCTGACAGGGTGAGAAGGGAGGTTTGGTTGTCTAATGTGATAGATATGGATGAATGGTGCATCAGTGCTGATGGATAAAAAGCTAAACATGAATGAGCCGGCAGTGTGTGCTCACAGCGCAGAGAGCCACCCATGTCCAAAAGCAATGGGAGCAGCAGGGTGAGGGAGGGGATTCTGTCTCTTATTCTGCTCTGGTGAGAGCCCACTTCGAGCCTTGCATTCAATTTTAGAGTCCTCAGCATAAGAAGGACATAGAACCATTGGAAACTGGTCCAGAGGAAGCCACAGAGATGATCCAAGGGCTGGAGCACCTCCCATACGAGGACAGGCTGAGAGAGTTGGGGTTGTTCAGCCTGGAGAAGACAAGGCTGTGGGAAGGGGCTTTCCAGGACTGAAAGGGGCTCCAGGAAGGATGGGGACAGACTTTTTAGCAAGGCCTGTTCTGACAGGGACTAATGGTTTAAAACTAAGGGAGGGAAGATTTAAACTGGATATAAGGAAGAGAGGTGGTGGATACCCCATCGCTGGAAACATTCAAGGCCAGGTTGGATGGGGCTCTGAGCAATGTGATTGAGTTAAAGATGTCCCTGCTCCTGCAGGGGGCTTGGACTGGATGACCTGTAAAGCTCCCTTCCAACCTAAACCATTCTAGGATTCTTTCTTCACTTCCCTTTTGGAGCTGCTGGGAAAGCCTTCTCTTCCTGGCCATGAGCCTGGCGAGCCTTTACTGCACCTGTGGTTGCTGACGGAGGTTTGAGTTTGGAGTGTTATTCCCAGTCAGTGTCCAGTCAGGGAAGGGGATTCCTGGGAAGAAGCAGACATGAGGAGGTCCCAGAGAGGCTCAGCTCCACACCAGATATAGCAGAGCTGCAGGGGTTCCAGTGTGTCCCAGGCTACAGGGAGGCTTTGGAGCTCTCTCTGGAGACTCTCGTTTAGGGTAAATTTATTTTCATGGTGGGAGGAAAATGTCTTTTGTTGAACCTGGTAGAGCTTTTGGTTTCTCACCTAATCCCAACCATGTGCACGGTTTCTCAGTGTAACAGCAGTTGCTTCCCAAAATTATTACAAACCCAGCTAATTGCTCTCCATAGTTGAGAAAGGAAAAAACTGTAAATTGAGAACTTAAGAAATAAGAAATAATTTTATCACTAGAGGCCTGAGTTATCCATACCTTTGTGGTGTATTTTGCTATGAGGGCAGTAAGCAGCACTACCTCACCTAGAATCATAGACTCACAGAATGGTTTGGGTTGGAAGGGACCTCAAAGCCCATCCAGTCCCACCCCCTGCCATGGGCAGGGACACCTCCCACTGGATCAGGCTGCCCATCCAACCTGGCCTTGAACCCCTCCAGGGATGGGGCAGCCACCACTGCTCTGGGCAACCTGGGCCAGGGCCTCACCACTCTCAGCATGAAGAAATTCCTCCCTCTGTCTAGTCTAAATCTGCCTCTCTCCAATTTAAAGCCGTTGCCCCTCATTCTTTCACTCCAAGCCTTTATGAACAGCCCCTCCGCACCTTTCTTGTAGCCCCTCGAGGTACTGGAAGGTCTCTATAAGGTCTCCTTGGAGCCTTCTCTTCTCCAGGCTGAAAAATCCCAACTCCCTCAGCCTGTGCTTGGATGGGAGGTGCTCACCCTCTGGTCACCTTCATAGCCTCCCCTGGACCCGCGTCAACAGTTCCATCTCCTTCTTATGTTGAGTATTCCAGAACTGGACACCATACTCCAGATGAGGTCTCACAAGAGAGGAACAGAGGGGCAGAATCCTCGCCCTGCTGGCCACGCTGCTTTCGATGCAGCCCAAGACACGGTTGACCTTCTGGGCTGCGAGCGCACGTTGCCGGCTCACATTGAGCTTCTCCTCCACCAGCACCCCCAAGTCCTTCTCTGCAGGGCTGCTCTCAATCACATCATCTCCAATCCTTTATTGAAACCACAGATAATACAGGGATCATGAATTAATTTTTCCATATGACCATATAAACATCTCTTAAAATATTGCACAAGAGCAGCGTATATGTCTCGGCAGCCTCTGGAGTTGCAGAGATATTAAATAGGTCCCATACATCAGTTGTTTGTTGGTCTGTCTAGTGACAGGTTGGTGTTTATCTTATGATAAAACAGCATGGGAGGGAAATGCCTCTCTCTGCTGCATTTCTATAGAAAATGTTTTTGCAGAGAGGAAATTTAAAGAAAAGGTAAGATGAGAAAAGTAAAAAAAAAAAAATTAAAAAAAAAAGAAAACGTAACTTGAGAAATTCGGGGGCAATAAATCACCGCACCAGATGGTATTCATCTGTGAATGCTGTGCAGAGCTATCAATTTAAAAACGTGCACAGGAGCGTGCCATTAAAATACAGATGGAATATCTGCCCAATTCCATTGCCAGTCTTTACGGTGTCTGGGCAGGTAAGAGGTGACTTGGTTCCCCCTGCCAACATCTCTAGGTGCCTTCAGAGCCCACCCAGCATCCCTAACACAACCTTGTAACATTAGACTTGGTGGATTACATGTCTATTTACTTACTAATTCTCTGAATTATAGCGAGGAAGTGCAATTACTACTTCAAGGAGGGCAATGAGTCTGGGGAAGGGTCTGGAGCACAAGTCTCTTGAGGAGCGGCTGAGGGTACTGGGATTGTTGGAGAAGAGGAGGCTGAGGGGAGACCTCATTGCTTTCTACAACTATGTAAAAGGAGATTGTAGCAAGGTGGGTGCTGGTCTCTTCTCCAAAGTAACAAGTGGTAGGACGAGAAGGAATGGCCTCAAGTTGCACCAGGGGAGGTTTAGATTGGATATTAGGAAAAATTTCTTTAATGAAAGAGTGGGGAAGCCCTGGCAGAGGCTGCCCAGGGCAGTGGTAGAGTCTCCATCCCTGGAGGTGTTCAAAAAGTGTGTAGACGTGGCACTTAGGGACATGGCTTAGTGGGCACATTGATGTTGTGTTGATGGTTCTACATGATGGTCTTGGAGTTCTTTTCCAATCTTAACAGTTCTATGATTCTGTGAACTAAACAGATGTATTCTAAATATTATTTAAAAAAAAATCCATGAGATATTGATTTACCACGATCTTTCTGCCAGCTCACACTCCTGCAGAGAAAAATGCTTTATGTTGAGTTCACATGCTTCTTGTCCTAGGTTTCATAGGCTTTTGGATGTGTTGGCCACATGTATGAAGAGACAATCTGCAACACACCTGTGTGTGGTTCTGGAGATCAGGAGTGAAGTTTTGTGTTGCCATCAATGTGTAGTCCAGTGGAGGCTCTTCCTGCTGCGAAGAACACTCTACAGACCCATCCTGGTCACTCTGAATGAAGTTTTTCAGGTAATCCCAATTGCTGGGGTACAGTGAGTAGGAAATAATACGTCTTAATCCCATCTTGTGTCTGCAATATAGAGCATCATCAGTGAGAAAGCATCACCAGCCAGGCAGTGGGAGCTGCCTGCTCTCCCAGAGAAAAAGGCTATGTAGGGACCAAGCCATAAAATACTGTGAGGATGCAATCAGTGTCAGCTGTAAGGAAAAAAAAACAGCTTTATTTAGCCATTTTTTGGGTTGACGAAATGGTGGATGGAAAGGAATCCAGGAAAAGATGCAGAAGAAGGTAGCACACAAATTATGAATCGTAGAATCATAGAATCATTTGGGTTGGAAGGGACCTTAAAGGTCCAGTTCTAAGCTCTCTGCCATGGGCAGGGACACCTCCCACTGGATCAGGCTGCCCAAGGCTCATCCAACCTGGCCTTGAACACCTCCAGGGAGCCACACCTTCCCTGGGCAACCTGTTCCAGGGCCTCACCACCCTCGTGGTGAAGAAATTCCTCCTTATGTCCAGTCTCAATCTGCCCCTCTCCAGTCTATACCCATTGTCCCTTATCTTATCACTACAAGAGTTTGTGAACAGTCCCTCCCCACCTTTGTTGTAGCCCTTTCAGGTACCGGAAGGTCACTGTAAGGAGCCTTCTCTTCTCCATTGAAGCTCACATTGAGAGCTTGAGAAGTTATAGTTTCCCTAAACTGAGACTTCAGTGACATTAATTAAACCCCTTTATCTCTTGAATCTGATTTTCTATCGTCCTTACCTTGTAGACTGCAGTGTGAGGATAAGTTCAGTAAAAGATTGTGGCACGGTTGCGTAAAATGAGGGCGGCTTTGCACTCAGGAACCTGCGATGTGGCTGTGGTTGTCGTTTAAGTTTTTGTGAAGAAAGGGAAGGTGAAGGCTGGTTGGAAAGCTGTGGTTGTGCCAACGTGGAAATATTTCTGCTCATTGCAATCCAAGCTTCCTGCCGTGCCAGCGACATGGGTTAATTAGGGGACCGAGAAATGGGGCCCTGGGACCAGCTTTTGCCTTTCAGGGAGGGAGGACTGAGCGATGTGTGCAGGCAGGGATGCAAGGCGGCCTGGGTGAGCTGTCCGTACTGGCTTGTAACTGGGAAAATATTTCCCCTGCTTTAAATTAAAGTGGGAGATGCTGGCTTTGTGCCTCGTGAGTCCCGTTTAGAATATAGTCAGAGTATGGGTATTATTCTTTTTATAGTTAATAACGAAAAAAGGTGTTATTCCATCGGCCAGTCCTCAAATGATGATTTGTAAAGAAAAGAAAATTGATTTAAAGGCCACAGGAAGAAATTGAGGGGTCAGTTTTGACTTTAATTCCAACAATTAATTAAGGAACTCTTCTGGAGAGGATTGTAAAATGAATATTGATCTCGGAGCTTGGGCACTCTGCAGTCATGTCTCCGTCCTGGTTTTTATCCTCCCAATTTGATTTATAGATTTCGTTTAGCAGCAGTGGAACTACATGACAGGGCTGTTCAGCAGAGCTGTGTGAGCGCCCATCCTGAGAGCACAGAGCTCATGACACTCCTCTGCACAGCAGAGCTGGAGTATTTTAACAGGGTGAGCAGTGCATGTGTCACGTTCGGTGTGTGCTCTTTAGGCTGGAAGGGACCTCAAAGCCCATCCAATCCCACCCCCTGCCATGGGCAGGGACACCTCCCACTGGATCAGGGGCTCCAAGCCCCATCCAACCTGGCCTTGAACCCCTCCAGGGATGGGGCAGCCACCACTGCACTGGGCAACCTGGGCCAGGGCCTCCCCACCCTCACAAGAGAACATTTCTTCCTAAGATCTCATCTCAATCTCTGCTCTTTCAACTTAAAGTTGTTCCTCCTTGTCCTCTCCCTGCCATCCCTGAACAAGAGCCGCTCCCCAGCATTCCTGTACACCTCCCTGGGTCGAACAGATCCTGTTCTGAGGACTCCAGAACTGAATGCAGTATGATGATAATAATAATAACAATAATGATAATAATAAAGAACAAGCTGAAGACATGGTCTTCTAGGTCAGCTTTACAGGGAAGTCTGTCCAGCTAGACACAGGACACTGCATGCGCCTCAGTGCGACAGCAAAATGACTGTACACATATCAGCAGCTGTGATGTGTGTCCGAATATATGTGGATCAGTTCATTCTGCTGGGCATGGAAGGAGAAGTGTTTCTTGCCTTTAAGTCCTTCCAGTTCAGAAACCCAACACACCTCGGGGAGGCCTGGAGCAGGCAGCGAGCTGGCTCTAGCTCTGCAGATAAATCCCCCCTGCAATGAAATGGGACTGAGTCTCCACAACCACCATGTGGATTTTTTTTCCCTATTGTTTCATTCTGAGCATTCCTTTATTACAGAATTTTTAATCACCCTGGAGTACTCAGTGCTGCATCTCTTATAGTACGTGAGAGGTATTGATCTCTTCAAGTTCATCCTTGTAAGTGGTTCCCATCAAGTCAACCAATTTGATCTGTGTAGCCCATCTACAAGTTCCAACTTCATCAGCCGATGCTGAAGACAGTCTCTTCCTCCTTGTTGGATCCTTCTGCTCCTCCTGCACTGTTTGTTGGGACTGGATTGCTCTGCGCCAGGCTCAGAGCTGATGGAGATGTACAGGTAGCGATGAAAGGCTCATAGTGGTAGGAGTAAGAGCAATGGGTATAAACTGGAGAGGGGCAGATTTAGACTAGACAGAACGAAGAAATTCTTCACCACAACAATGGTGAGGCCCTGGAACAGGTTGTCCAGAGCAAAGGTGGCTGCCCCATTCCTGGAGGTGTCCAAGGCCAGGTTGGATGTGCCTTGGGCAGCCTGATCCGGTGGGAGGTGTCCTTGCCCATGGCAGGGGGGTTGGAACTGGATGATCTTTACCGTCCATTCCAACCCAAACTATTCTATGAAGAGGTGCCCATTCAATCCCTGCCACTAAATTCTGACAAATCATTTGGGTTTCCATGGCACTTGGCCAGAAAAGTTGAACAAACTGAGAATGAAGGAGCTGAACGGCTAACAAAACTAATGTATGCTTTTTTAATGATAAATTACAATTTCTCCAGTGGAGGGACTGGAAGAAGGCCAGGTCCACATCAATCCTTTCAGAAGGAACTAATGGTTCTCCCAAGACTCCCAGTCCCTCCCCACCCTACCAGGAAAAACAGCAGCAAAGATCCTTAGGGAAAGCTGTAGAGCCTCTTGATGAATATAATATTTGAAGGGTGAGGCAGCGTGAGCTTTGCCAGGGAAAAAAACACCACTGTGCACTAAATAATAAGAATTTACTGAAAGGAGAAACAAAGTAGTGGTTGAGAGATAGGCAGGAGATATCATGTGGACTCTCAAAGGAGCTTCATCTCAAGTGCCTCAGAAGACTATCAACCCTTGGAGCATGAACTGGGAGCGCGTGCTTTCAGCGCTCACTTTCAATTATCTGCACCGAGGGACTGCTGAGCATGTTTACCTCTGGATTCCCCATTTTCATAAATGGATAAGCGCACACGTGGGTGCCTCTCTCTCTCTCTCCAGCACCTCTTCTCATCTCTTCCTGCTCACAGACTTTCCTTCTGATACTGGTTTTGATGCCATTTAAAAACAGAGAAGAGGGACGTTTTACAAAGGACAACGAGGAATGGCTGTAAATTGGAGAGGGGAAGATTTAGACTAGAAATTCTTCGTGGTAAGGGTGGGGAGGCCCTGGCCCAGGTTGCCCAGGGAAGTCATGGCTGCCCCATCCCTGGAAGGGTTCAAGGCCAGGTTGGATGGGGTTTGGAGCCCCTGATCCAGTGGGAGGTGTCCATGCCCATGGCAGGGATGGGACTGGATGGGCTTTGAGGTCTCTTCCAACCCAAACTATTCTATGCTTCTACTCATATAAATCAGGAAAAAAACCAGAGGGAAACCTGCCTGAATGATTATCACCAGCCTCTAGCTCTGCAGATAAATCCCCCCTTGCAATGAAATGGGACCGAGACCCCACAACCACCATGTGGATTTTTTTTTCCCTATTGTTTCATTCTGAGCAGTCCTTTATTACAGAATTTTTAATCACCCTGGAGTACTTGGTGCCGCATCTCTTATAGTGTGTGAGAGGTATTGATCTCTTCAAGTTCATCCTTGTAAGTGGTTCCCATCAAGTCAACCAATTTGATCTGTGTAGCCCATCTACAATACTCGGGATGAGATGATGGTGAGTGCTCGGAAAATGGAAGTTCACCTCTTTTTTTTCCAGAGGGAACTCAAATCTGTGTAACGCTCTTAACACACTATGTTTGCATGCCCTTAAAAACCATTTTATAGCCGTACTGAGTGCCTCCAGCATTAAATATGTTTTATAAGTAGTTGACTAACTAGCTGGGTGTGCTGTAAATGCAGTAGCAAATAAAACAATAAGGCTCTAAATATCAGCTCTATTGCATAGTCAGGGGTACAGTTTCAGCGCTGCAGTAATTCCCAATGTTAAAAACCTTGGATTTTGCTTTTTTATGCTACACTGTGACTAGAATTCACACCTAATGCTTTACATTATGCTAATTACCACCTGTTAATCTGATTATCCTCCTGCGAACATGATTTAGACTGAGCAGGTAGGACTGTTTTCTGGAGCTGGAAATCTGCTTCCCAGGTTTCTCCATGCAGCACTACTCTTAAACCTGATGCAAATCCGTTTAGGTCGGTGTAACGCAAGAAATTTGTTTCATGTTATCACTTGCTGTAGGATTACAAGTGTTGGGGCAGTTTTTGTATCACTGAACTTTTCCTGGGCAGAGGTGATTTTCTTGGCAAACTTATCTCGCTCAGCTGGAGAAATCCGTGCTTTGTAGTCAGTATCGAGGGCATCGCAAGAAGAAGGGAAACTGGTAAAGTGGTAAGGGCAGCTGCTCGGATTAATCCTTCCTAAAATTTTCTGTTTAAGGCACAGCAGAAGTTGACAGAAAACAGAGTTATGTCCTTCACCCCAAATCCGTGCCTCTGGAATCCGTTCGCTTGAAAGAAGAGCTCATAAGGGAGTAGGAAGAAGAGAGAGAATAAAGTAAAAGGTAATAAAAGAGAAAATATCGTCTGTGTGAGAGTTTTAATTTATTTTTTAAGTATTTCAGGAATTTTTCTAGGATGAGAGGGAAGATTGAGGTGAGGTCTTAGGAAGAAATATTCTCTTGTGAGGGTGGGGAGGCCCTGGCCCAGGGTGCCCAGAGCAGTGGTGGCTGCCCCATCCCTGGAGGGGTTCAAGGCCAGGTTGGATGGGGCTTGGAGCCCCTGATCCAGTGGGAGGTGTCCCTGCCCATGGCAGGGGTGGGACTGGATGGGCTTTGAGGTCCTTTCCAGCCTAGACAGTTCTATGATTCCCTAAACAACTCCTGCTTCTTTGCTTTGGGGCACTCACTACTTGTCCTGTCAGCATGGGTGTAGAAGTTAGAACAGAGAGACTAATGACTCCTCCGTGTCTTCTCTGTGAATCCTTCCTCTTCCCTGACATTTACAGGTTTTTTCCCCCATTTGCCTCAGACATTTTCCTCGACTCAGTAGAAGAATTTCAGCAGAAATATCGCAGTAAAAGAAGTAATGACTCCGTGCTGCGCTATCACATGTAGGACCGCTACCCGTGCTACGCTAACAAGTTTATATGCCGGAGTAATGCAACAAACCCTGTGCCAGCTCACATCTACGTGTACCTACGGACAGGTAATATATAGCACACATAATGCTGCCTTGCGTTAACAGCAGGATGGCCAAATAATACAGGACAGCAAACTTTCTCTCCTGAGATTATTTAGCTGGTGCAGGCACCAAGACTGAGACGTTTAAATGAGAAGATACAGATCCCTGAGGCTGAACATAAAATATTTATATGAAGAGACCGTGGACCAATAAATTTCAGTTATAAATGTTTACAGCTGAAGGTAGTAATAAATAACCTTCCAAAAGCAGTATTTCAATTTGGACTCTATTGTACTTGTACCACACATTATATTTTCAGGAAACAATAATAATTATAACGGGACATGGAATTAGCTCATGTTTAATGAATGATTACCCAGTTTAGTTGTGATCGTTATAACATCAGGACACAATTAAAACTGTGAAATGTTGTTTATTCTGGAGAGATATGGGGCTGTTTCTCCATGGCTACCATTTATACGTCCAACCAATGCATAATCTGTTCATTAAATTGTGACAGATGTGGGGACGCTTTAATAAATTTGTCAGGCGACTCCTAGTTCTCAAATTCCCAGTCATCTGCCCTCAGCTCAGGCTTCACACGGTCTTTGGCAACTGAGAGTTAAAGCCAGGAGAAAATTTACTCTTCAGTGAGCCTAATGGCCTTCATCTGCTGATCCGCAGGAACCCAAGTTGGGATCATGGCAGGTCGTTCTCCTCCTTCCCCTCCGACACGCCGGTTGTACCCAGCGTGGCTGCTTTCTCCTCATTACTTCAGGCAATGCTGTCACCTTCTTCAACCTGTATGCTCCTTGTGGGGCAAGACATATCTTTATTTCAAGTTGTTTTCTCGCAATTAAACACTTGGGATGGGTTTTAAGGAGAAATGCCTGGTGAGACAGATGTAAATACCGTGTCAACATCTGTGTTGGATTGATCTAGCTTTGTCTGGTGCAAGAGGAGTGGTTTGTGCCATGAAAAACCAAGTCACTGTCGGTGCAAGGCAGGAGCTAATAAATCTGGTTGTCTATCATGTCATCTCTTGGAGACGGCAGCTGTCCCTGGCAGGGACCAGTAAGCTCTTTCCAGAAGTGCTCGTGGGTTGTCTGTCTGGCACTTTAACCCTGACTAGAGAGGGAGATGATGAGTTGGCACGCAAGCTGGAGAACTCTTTTCTAACTTGAGCCTCTAACAGGCAGCCTTCACCTTTCGTTTGGAATGGCAGCTGTCTAAAACGTCAGTGTCTGGTCAAGCACAGTCCTTGGGCTCCTGTGGGTGATGCGGAGAGAGGCAGGGGCGTCTCCTAAGGACAATCTACCCCACCCTTGTTATAGGATGCCAGGAGTCCTCTCCTACGGCGCCTTATTTCTTGTTGTTGACTGTAGACAGTGCTCTACAACTGTCTCTGATCAGCTTTCACTAGACAGACAGCTCTTGGATGGCTAAATATGATGAGATGACATCTGTCCTCTCTAATGTTTTTGATATCCTCTTGAGTGAGTGTCTCCTGCTTAATTAGTTGCACGCTGGTAATTTTTCCCTTCGTTTAATTCCTGTCTGTCTATGAGTTCCCCCAGTGCTCTGTGCCTGGCTGCCTTTATCTAGCCTGTGTGTCTCTGGGGAGAAAAGACCGACTTTGGCAGGAAATACGTTTTTAGCCTTTCCCGGAGAGGACACAACTTGCTGCAAGGATAGATGGGAACTGTAGACAGGCTGAACCACGCTGCAAGGGGCCTCCAAAGCCTTCTCCAGACAGGTTTCAGATGTGTTTTGGCCAACCTGGTATTCAAGACACCTCTCAGTAGATGAAGATGCCTGAGGAGTGATGCTTTAGAAGTGAGACACTTCAAGGCATGAGTCTTCGTGATAGTGCCATGATGGTGTTGGTTTAAAGATAGGGGTGAAACAAGGTCTGGAGGGATGAAGTAATGTATTGAACAAACTACCATTAGCTAGCAGGAGAAAACAGAGAAGCTTCAGGTCACACAAGCATGAAGTAGGAACAGCTTGTTAATAAAACCAGCAAATTTCAATGCTGAGTGCAAGCTGAGCACAGTTCCTCCAAGTCGAGGTAGATATGGAGCAAGTTAGCTGCGAGAAAATGTGATGGGCACACACAGATGAGAGGAGGTATTGGTAGTGTGGGGGAGGTGATTAGTTGGCTTTCTCCTAAGTGAGAGGTACCAGCAATTTATAACTTAGATATCTTTTTACTGGTTTTTGCAGTTAATAAATGTTACGTTTATTTTCCAGGCAGTGTCTAGATCTGCTTGGTGGCTGTTGGAATTTTTTGCTTGCCTCTGATGAAGCTTAACACCAATGGGAAGGCTCTTTGGGAGCTGGGAAGGAGCAGTGCTGGATAATGGTGAGACAAACTTAACTTTTCTTACACTCTCCCTGGCCTAATGCATTTGGTGAGCTGCTGTTTCTCTTTTCTTTTGTAAAAGGCTATGAGAAAGCTGCCAAATTTCCCCCTCGTAGTCCACATCTCCCCTAATAACTACCTGAGATAAATTCAGCTGGGAAAGCAAACCGGTTGGGTTGCCTTTTGGGGGAAAGCAACCTATTTGTAGGCTTTGATCTTTGCTACGACATTTGGAACGTGCAAGGAGGCAGAAAAAGGAGAAGCGGGCAAATAGTTGAATGCAGCCCTCTGTGACAGCTCCCTCTAGCAAGAACTCCACCCAGGAACCCCTCGGAAAGCGTTCTGCTGTGTTATCTCAGGAGCGGCCCTTAGACAGGCAGGTGAAGATAGCAAAGGCAGGTGTAGAAGTAAGGACATGTTTGCTAAGGATGCACAGCGTTTCGATGCTGTTTCCTCCACACTTCCAAACAAGGTTGGACCCTCATACCCCCAAAAAATGTATTTCAGGCAGATTTTTTTTGCATTGAAAGCAGAAAGAACGTTTCCAAAAGCACGAAGGTGGTTTTGCCGCCAGGAGTGAACTCCTCTTGCTCTTAAAGCCTAGAGCATGGTTGGTTGTCTTGGTGTGCTGGGACCTTAGAATAGATATGAGATCACGCACTCTACACCTGCCCTGACAAAATGCATCACTTGGGCTCTTGTTCAGCTGCTTTTAGCGGTAGCTTTGTGCAAAACACCCAGACAGATGGGAGAATGGGCAAACTTTGACAAAATGATGAAAATATTAATAGATATTAAGATTCCTGTTAATAATTGAATGACTAATTCAATCCCTGAAGAATCATTATTAATATTTATAGCATCTAGATTGGTGATGATAGATTAACCACGATGGCGTAATTTAACAAATAACATTTCCACCGTTTTTCCATCTTAAAATAAACTATGAAGGGTTCGTGAACATGTGATCTTTACTGATTTTAAAACATGTTTTCGTATATTTTATTATTATTATGAATTGCTTTATTGGAGATTTTATCCTCAGGTTATTTCCTAACAAACTACTCCATTCACTAAGACAGAAAGAAACCTATGGCAAAATAAGCTTATAGCAACAGCACTATAAATCTAGGGTGTAAGTGTAGTAGTCAGTAAGTCCATAATATGTCTCTGTTTCTTTCTACCTATTTCTTCTTCTGAAGTCTGTATAACACAGTGATTGATGTATATAAAAACCATTTAGCGCATATTAAACTGGGGAGGAAAATATTACTCTAAAGTTTTCCGAGATACGTTGATCCAGATTTGTGTCAGAATCTCCTGAAAGGTTATGTTTTGCAATATTAATTTTCCATTGCAAAAGTTCCTGACATCTTCCTCAGCAGTGATATTGCAGTAAAATCTAACATAGATACGCACACCAAAATAACAGAATCATGGAATGCTTTGGGTTGGAAGGGACCTCAAAGCCCATCAAATTCCAACCCCCTGGCATAGGCAGGGACACCTCCCACTGGATCAGGGGCTCCAAGCCCCATCCAACCTGGCCTTGAACCCCTCCAGGGATGGGGCAGCCACCACTGCTCTGGGCAACCTGGGCCAGGGCCTCCCCACCCTCACAGCAAAGCATTTTTTCCTAAGATTTCATCTCTATCTCCCTTCTTTCAGCTTAAAATGGTTCCCCTCATCCTGTCTCAGCACTCCCTGATCCAGAGCCCCTCCCCAGCTTTCCTGGAGCCCCTTTCCATACTGGAAGCTGCTCTAAGGTCTTCGCGGGGCCTTCTTTTCTCCTGCTGAACAACCCCAACCCTCTCAGCCTATATGGGAGGTGCTCCTGTTCCAGGAAGAAAATTTCTGAAACAAAACAAGTGAGATTTACAGTTTCTGCAAAATGTCAGGTTTGTAAAGGCTTGTTTGGGCTTCTTTGTCAAAAATAGTTTGCTAGTATTTTCATCCCTAAAAGGTTTATTCTATTGGGGAAAAAAAAAAGGATTTTGGGGAGATCACTCCACCCGATCTTCCAATAAGCCTATGCTTGCCCTGTCTTGAGGACCTCTTTCAACAGATGTTTGCTGTGTGCCATGTTAGAATGTTTTCTCGAAAGTATTTAGTTGCGCTTTATAAGGAAATACGATTCTTCCATTTCCTTCACAATAACATCGTGTCCAAAATAGACTTGGGATCTCATTATTTCTATTACTGAAGTACTGCGCGGCCCTGGCTGAGCACAGCCTGTTCTAGCAACAAATAGAGTACCAAATTACGGTGGGAGATGGTCTTTGCTCTGAAGAACTAACACTCGAGGTAAACAAGACAGACAAGGAGAAGACAGCAAACGGAGCATCCTGAAAGTGCTGCATGGAAGGGGTAGACTACAAGTGGCAAACCTAAGCCATTTCCCAAAGTATCCCACCACTTTCTGTTTAGTCATCTGTCTCCTCATCTTTGCTCTCTAGGGCCTGGGATGTGCTCCTGGTGACATGAGGTAGAATATTCCTTTTTTGCTTCAGTGTTTATACTGAAGAATGAGTTTATTATCAAAGCAGATCTAGAAATGCCCCAGGTTGTACCTTGTAATAACTCAACTGAAGATGAGCTGATAGGGAATGAGGATGACTAAGTTTATTCATTCTGTGGTTGAACTTTCCCGTCTTGCAATCCACGATGACTGATCCATCGTAAAAAGTTGAGCTATTAAACTGCTATTTAGCAAAGACAAACTGAAACATCTCCTGGGTGTCTGAAATGATGACTCTTTGCAAGGTTGGGGGGGGTCAAGCTGGCCGACCTGCTGGTGCGATTGCTTTAGTTACCCCTTCCTGGGCATGGATTGTGAGGCTGGTCAACTACCCAGAAGTTCAGAAAGGAACCCAGCTTACAAGTTCATTTTATTTAAATTGGTCTATTATAGTCTAATTATTTTTTGGGGAAAAAAATAACAGAAAATGTGCAGTTTTTTCAAAGCATCAGAGTAAGTTTCTCATTTCTTTGCTAGTGCCATTCCCAGGATGCACGTGCCACTCCATGTAAGTGCTCCGGACTTCAGTTTCTCCTGCCCTGGGTCACATCCCAGCTGTAATCTCTTTGCCGTGAATTTACTGGAGAATATGTAGAGTTTGCAAATAATATTTCCTGGCCTAAAAGACAAGGGGATCCGCTCTTTAGCAGCTGCTGTTCTTTGAGCTTATCCGAGGGCTTTGTCAGCAAGCAAGCTCTCTTCAGCATTCTGCTTCCTCTGATATATTGGAGGCTATTTCTTGGCATGAAGTAATTAAAGGCAAGCAATTTTACAGCAGAAGGCACGGGTGTGCTCACTAATCATGGCTCAAGTGCTGTGCTTGCTGACGAACCCCTCCTTGCGTGAGGCAATTGTGTTTTCTGGGGCACATCAGGTCACCGAGATCTGCAGGCTCCCTGGTGGCTAATGCAATAAGCAGGAGCTCCAGGAGATATCCTTCCAGGACAGCACTTGCTATGGGTGAATGTGGGCACCCTGAAAAGTGATGGTCATTATTGAGGCTGTGATGGAAATGCAAATGCTTATGATGAGGCAATGAGGAACCTGATGCAGTGGGAGGTGTCCCTGCCCGTGGCAGGGGAGGTGGAACTGGATGGTCTTTGAGGTCCCTTCCAACCCAAATCTGTTCTATGGTTCTCTCTCTGCCTGGCAGAGTTAAGGGGTGGGAGCTGATCTCCCGGTGCTTTCATTTGCAAATAAGTGCTTGGGTTCAGCCAAGCATGAAGAGAGACCAGACAATATCTTCTCTAGAACAGGAGGCTTTGCCAGCAGAATTAGTGCTCCATTTGAAGGGGAGTGATCTCCCTCACCATCCTGAGCAGCCTGGGGGAAAGCAGAATCATAGAATCATAGAATAATTTGGGTTGGAAGGGACCTCAAAGCCCATCCAATCCCACCCTCTGCCATGGGCAGGGACACCTCCTGCTGGATCACGCTGCCCAAGGTCCATCCAACCTGGCCTTGAACCCCTCCAGGGATGGGGCAGCCACAGCTTCCCTGGGCAACCTGTTCCAGGGCCTCACCACTCTCTCAGTGAAGAAATTCCTCTTTCTGTCCAGTCTAAATCTGCCCCTCTCCAGTTTATACCCATTCCCCTCGTCCTGTCTCCACAAGCCTTTATGAACAGTCCCTCCCCACCTTTCTTGTAGCTCCTTCAGGTATTGGAAGGTCACTAGAAGGTCTCCTCGGAGCCTCCTCTTCTCCAGGCTGAACAACCCCAACTCTCTCAGCACAAGGCTGTCGCATGTCCCATGGACAATGATGATATTCCTCAAACCACAGATCATTTTAGAAACCCTCTGAACAAGCAGGATGGTGGCCTGAAGTCTTTTTACTGATGACTTCAAATGTAAACAGTTTCATTGTATGGGATACAAGGGAAACCAGATGTGACACAACTGAGTGTCTGAAAGGTGTGACCTCTTTAGCTCTCTCCGCAGTTCATGTCATGATGATCCTCCGAAACCGAAGCTTTTTTCACTTTGACATGTGCGGCTTAAAACTGCTTCTTGTCTATAGCCACAGGACCGCAATGTGTCTGTGTCATGGGAAGAGCTTGTTTTCTGCTGAGTACTTTGGTAAGGAGACGCAGTTTCTCCAAAGAGACCGCAGTTCCATTCCTCACCTTTGTCAAAACAGCTGGAACCCAAAATGGATTATTTCATTTATTTTCCAAGCATTAGGTTCCTGCAAAGAAGTTTCAAGTGGAGCTTCAGTTGGTGAGACTCCTCCAAAGGGTCTCATTTCAGGTTTTCCATGGAGAAGCTGCTGTTTTTATCCTTCTTCCCTGCTTTTACAAATGTCATTGATCCAGCTCAAGGTCATGGCTGATGGATGGAACTGTCTTTCAGGATGTGGAGCTGCTCGAGGGCAGATGCTTGACGAAACAGCAGTTTTCTTTGCCAGGAGGTATGTGAACACTGGAAATTGGTGGCAGTCACATAGCAGGTTTTCCTGCTTGTACTCGTTCTTATTCTCAAAGTTAAAATCTAGCATCCTCACAGGATGATGCTAGATAGGAGCGGTGCCCTATCCTTTACTGGTAAAGTCACACCTGGCACGGAGAAGAACCAGAGAGAAAATGATTTTCCTGGAGAAAAAAAAATGTCTTCCGAGCAGATGGCTCGGCCATCCAGCAAGGATTACAAACCTCTCTGGAAATCCTTTCTTTATGGCTAGTAAGAAGGTGATATTGCTAGTGACAGCACAGAAAGACTGGCTGAAATAAAATAAAGAGGTTTCCATGGTGATCCCTTCATATCGCAGTAAATTTCATCTTGCAGTCAGCTGGGTTGTGTTTCTTCTGCCTGAGGAAGAGTCCAGCGTTCCCCCCACGTTATTAGTTACTACTGGTGCTAATGAATGTCAGCGGACCCCGGGAAAAAACGGCGAGTGGAACTCTCTGCGCTGGCCTCATTAATTATCCCAAAGAGGTCAGACTGCCCAGGCAACTTGCAGGTGCTTTGGAAATAATCCTGCTTTCTGTTTTAGCTGTGAGGAATAAAGGCATAGCTGTGGCTAGAGATAAGAGAGGGAAGAAACAGGTTTCTTTCCCATTTTATAGCTGGGGAAAGAACCATAGCCGAGTCGTGTAGCTGTCCCAAACCCAGAGCTCAGCTGATGTTAGAGGGGGGAATTAAATGTGCGTTTTCCAAACTCCAGCACGGAAGATGCCTTTTCTCCTGAAGTTAATGCCAGGGAAGGCACTGACCTGCAGAGAGGCCACTAGTGGGAAAGAGAAGCTGTTTGCACTTGGGTGGTTGACGCGGTATCACCTACAGGAGCATAGCAAAGGGAAGATGTGAGGGGTCCTCCCGGGTTGTGTGCTGACAAAACCGTCCGATAAAAGAATGACTTTCTTTTTGGGAGACGAGGAAACCCCTCCAGCTGTCAGAGCTGCTTACTCACCAGTTCTACGTAAGCGTAATCTCTCCTACGGCGCTCAAGAAATGAGCAGCTGCAAGACATGTCTTGCTGTGGGTAGGCTCAGCGACGAGCTTCCCGGCTCGTTACTGGGATGACAGCATCTTTCCATCTGTATCTGAATTCGAGAGTCACCAACGCAGTGCTAGGCAAGCTTTGCCACCCAAGGCGTGCTTATTAAAGAAAGCATTTCCCTAAGAAGATGTGGCATTGAATGCAAATGAACGCTGCCTTCAGGTCATGTTAATTTATGCTACAGAGCAAATCTCCTTTATCTGTTTAATGTACTCCACAGCTGAAAAGGCGTTGACCTACCCACGGCCACATTCAAACCACTGGTAATGAAGTGTCTTTGGGACCATTTATTTTATATTCTATACGATTCGAATGATATACTGGAGACTTGAGAAGCAAAGAGGGATGTGCGGGAGGGATGCGCTGATCCCTGCTAGGTGTAACAGCTTAGAGTTGGGAAGGTGGCTTTGGGGAAAGCAGAAAGCGCATGAGGGTGAGCTGCTCCTAAACATCACAATTGCTGGAGGTGGCTACCACAGAGAAGGAGAAAATGAAGCCTCTCAAGGCCTTTTTCTTTCTCTTTCATTTCTCCTGAAGTTAATCTTTCTACCAGGGTTTGGGAAAGCTGAGATTTGTTTCTCGGCTTTAGCCAAGCGCTAGCTCTGGATTCCCACCTTCTGCTTTCTTGTTTGTAATTCTGCTACTTCCACACTGTTGGGAAGTTGGGAGCTGAGATTCCAGCCCTGGGCTTGGAAAGCCCCAGCTCACAGCCTGGCGGACGGACCGGTCCTCCTGCCCAGCAGCCACAGTGGCCGAGGGCGTGATGGGGAGGGTCTGCTGGCCACCAAACCAGCTGGTTAGACAGGCTGATGCACTTGGAGGTAATTGCATGGTTGGTGCTAGGACACGTCGTACCTGGAGCTTTGGGATTAACGTGCTCAAGTTTGTTTAGCCCCGGCTGCTTTTCAACGTAATCTTTCATCAGGTGGGCACATTTCAAGACAACCTCCGTCAGATGGGAGGAAAGGGGGTGCTTGGCTGATAGGTGCTTTTTGTTGCACTTTTTCTTATTTTACAGTATTTGGAAGAAAACTCTTGCTTCCACCTGCTGGAGGACCGGATCAGTGCTCCACAGGGATGTCTTGGGAGGACCCAGGACACCTGGGAGCTTTGGTAGGGAAAAAGGAACTGGCATGAAGTTGCCACTCTGAGCAAGAAAGTCATCCCAAGTGATCCCCTAGTATCCTGCTGGTGGTGATGTGAATTTGGGCTGAACCCTCTAGTTAGCGGTAGGGCAGCTACAAAAAACATGTTTGGCAGCCAACTTTTAATGTACAACCAGTGACACTCGTATTGTTATTTTTAGGGAAAGCTGTGATTCTTTCTGCGAAGAAAGGGGCTGTTTTAAAAGACACCCACAGAAAACAATGAGAGATCAAGCCACATGCTGACTGGCTCTGCAAGAAGAGCCTGAGATAGTCATACGAGGCAAAATAAAAAGATAGTAGCTGTGTTTGTTACCCTGGTTCAACGCTGTGAAGCTGCAGCACCTCGGCGTCAGCCAGGCAATCTGCTCCGAGCAATTGCTCCCATCTCCCTTGCTTCTCCCCAGCGGTGGCACGTGTGAATTACTGGGGTAAATTTGCTTTGCAAATCTGTCTCTGTGTCTTCAGATTAGCTTTGTTTGTGCAAGGATTTGGGAGGTAACGTGGGGGAATATTCATGTTCCTAATAGTCAAAAGTTCTGCTTCTCGTTAGCATCACACCAGCTTGTCAGTCAAGGCAAGCCCCTAAAGTGGATATTTTGGGATTACAGATGTGGTTTTTTTCTTTGCTTTTCAATAGTTTTGCTTGAAGTTACCAACTTTATGGGTCACAGTGCTGTGAGTACAGCTTAGGTTGACGATTGGCTCCTGCTTTTGCGAGGTGGGAGTGCTGCTTAGCAGCACAGCGGACAAACCCTGAGCCTGGTACGTACGGTACAGTCATCTAAGGACACACGTAAACATGAACACTAAGCTCCACCTGTGATAGGTGTGCTTTTGCTGTCTGGTGCTCTCTGCTCTGCCTGCACTGCTCGTAATGCAACCTTCAAGCACCTCACAGAAGTACATCCTCCTGCTCAGAACCCAGCAGCGAGATAGGAGTAAAGAACATGGTCTTCTGGCTGTGAAAGCTGAATGGCTGCTTGCTCTTCTGAGTAACACAGCATGAATTTTGAGGATGATATGGGAACTAGAAGCTGATCAGCTGTGCTTTCAGAGCTGGAGAAGGGGAAGCAAGTGAACCTGGGTCATGTTATTTAGTTGTTTGCCTGTGCCAGAGGAGACTTGTGATGCTCTCCCACTGGACAGTTTTATTGCCAGCAGATTGGTTTATTGTAAGCTTCTTTATTTAATGAGCTGGTCTCTTCTCCCACGTACTGAGTGATAGGGTCAGAGGAAATGGCCTCAAGTTGTGCCAGGGAAGGTTTAGATTGGATATGAGAAAAAAATTCTTTACCAGAAGAGTGATGAAGCCCTGATAGAGGCTGCCCAGGGCAGTGGTGGAGTCCTCATCCCTGGAGGGGTTAAAAAGCATAGAGAGGTGGCACTTTGTGACATGGCTTAGTAGGCATGATGGGTTTGGGCTGACAGTTGGACTGGATGAGCTTAGAGGTCTTTTCCAACTTTAATGATTCTATGATTCTGTTTTCTGATGTCTCGGTCCTCACAGGCTCTGAAACCAGAGAGGAGCTCTGTTACCATGTCTGCTCTGCTGCAGGATTCTCCGCAGGTCGTGGACACGCACACAATCGCTGTAGGCACTCATCCACCAGAAAGCCTTTGCAGCATGCCTAGAAGTGGCGTTGAGGTAGGCAACCACCAACTCCAACGCTGCAGCCGCTGCAGGAATTTGTTACTCTTTCTAAAGTATAAAAAAAAAAAAAAAAAGTGATTTTTTTTCTATAATTCTCATTGTTAAAAACGTGCGAGCATCTCATTAACTCCGATGGTACGACATTCTTGGCCAGCCACATTGCTAAGCATGTGTTAAACTCTGATGAAGTGCAAGAAATTACCTTTGCAACAGCAGTGATGTCTTCTGAATGCAGTTAACGCCTCCCCAGCGCTGAGAAGGTGCGAAAAATGATCTTCCCATCTACAGTTGTGTCAACTGAATGCAATTAGCACCTCTACATGTGTTTAAAATCATGACCGCAGGTTATATGTTTCAGCGGGCTGCAATACATTAGCACTTAATCCCATCTTTGTGAATCGAGGAAAAAATCGCTGCAAAACCAGTGCAATGAATACAATTAAGTGCCATTAACATTCCATTAACTGTTTTTAATGAAGTAAATCCAATCCCAGATTGGTGAACAATGGGCTAGGGGCTTTTCATAGCTCAGGGACAGTGGCTGCTTGCTGTACAGACATGTGTCAGAGGAAAATCTCATGCTAGACTTTATTTAAACAGCTCTGTTGAGCTAAGGTGGCAAAGCCAGGCTTTTCCCTTCACTCTTAGGGCATCCCAGGATACTGCAGTGAGTGCGGGATGCTCTTCCTAAAAATGCTGCCTTCTCTGATGGGAAAAGAAGTGAGTGAAAGAGGGAGGGAAAAAAAAAGCACAGTAGGTATTTTTTCCTTTGGTGTAAGTAGACAAGTTCCAGTGTATTGATCGTTATAACCTTTCAGGCTATTAATCTTGTCTCTAAATGCACTAAAAAAGATCCTGCCTGTGTCTCTGCATGGAAGTTTCTCCATGTCCAAATAATTATTGTCAGCAGTCTCCAAACTCCTCCTTCTCCTGCTATTTTCCTTCCAAGTGTGACTGACTGAAACTCAGTAGAGAGGGGATTAAAGTGACTTACACAGCGTGTCAGCAATTTTTTCCTGCACACACAGTCTGCGTGAATCATAGAATCATAGAATGTTTTGGGACAGAAGGGACCTCAAAGCCCATCCAGTTCCACCCCCTGCCATGGGCAGGGACACCTCCCACTGGATCAGGGGCTCCAAGCCCCATCCAACCTGGCCTTGAACCCCTCCAGGGATGGGGCAGCCACCACTGCTCTGGGCACCCCACCCTCATGGGGAAAGATTTCTTCCTAGGAACTCATCTCAATCTCTAATCCTTCTCTAAAGAAGAAAGTAATGCAGGCACCTCAATGAGATTGAAAAATACTTCCATCCTAAACATACCTTTTCAATATCTGTGGAACGAATGATGAGTCCAAGCCATTTTCTCGGCTGGGGTCCATACGGCCCCTCTTTCTATAAAGCTGTATTTTCCAGAAGCTTTGCTGAAATCACTGTTAACACCCCACAGGAGTGAGCATCCTTACGCTGGGGCTTGGGATCGAAGCAGGGCACAGCAGCAGCTTCTGTATCTCACCTCTATTCATTTTTTTTAAAGCCAGCTCCTGATTTTTCACTTTCAACAGGGATCTGCAACAGCTGTGACATTTTAATTTAATTTAATTTAATTATTTATTTATTTATTCACTAAATTTGTAAGCAAAAGGCAAAGATTTCCATCTCGGACTCTTGGCAGCGGATGTATTGGGGTTCTCCTGCTGCTGGCAGGACAATGCTGTATGGATACTCTTTCTTCACAGAAAGAGTCATTGGGCACTGGAACAGCTGCCCAGGGAGGGGGTCGAGTCACCTTCCCTGGAGGTGTTTAAGGAATGGGTGGATGAAGTGCTGAACATGGTTTAGGGAGTGTTGGGAATGGTTGGACTCGATGATCCAGTGGGTCCTTTCCAACCTGGTGATTCTGTGATTCTGTGGATACCCTACCATCACAGTAGGGCAGAAGGAAACATCATGCCCGACTCGTTTCACTCCTTACATAACACAGGACATAAAGCTTTGTTCAGTGATTCGTGCACAGAGACCAGAAACTTGTGGGTGAACTAGGGCATATCATCTTTGAGAAAAATACGCTCGATCTCATTGTAATTTATTCTTGACCATCTTTTATTTTCTCTGTGTTTCCACAATGCGTGGCTGCACTCTGCAGGAGTAAATGCTCTGATAAAGGTAAACATCTGCAAAGAGCTCTGAGAGAGTGATATTGTCCTGGTTCTAAACCTAAATCCAAACCCTGTCCCCCGTAACAGAAACGTCTACTGTGAATTGAGATGTTTAGGATTTTTTCTTCTCAATGAAACAAAGGTTGCTGCTGCAAGTGTGGCCGGGAGGTTGAGGGAGGGGGTTCTGCGCCTCTGCTCCGCTCTGGTGAGACCCCATGTGGAGCCCTGCATCCAGTTCTGGAGTCCTCAGCACAGGGAGGACATGGAGCTGTTGGAGTGAGGCTAGAGGAGGCCACGGAGATGATCTGAGGGCTGGAGGATCTCTCATGTGAGGACAGGCTGAGAGAGTTGGGGTTGTTCAGCCTGGAGAAGAGAAGGCTCTCGGGAGACCTTAGAGCAGCTTCCAGGACTGAAAGGGGCTCCAGGAAAGCTGGGGAGGGACTCTTGATTTGAGGCTGCTGGGAAAGGATGAGGGGGAAGAGTTTTAAGCTGAAAGAGGGGAGATTGAGATGAGGTCTTATGCAGAAACGTTTTGCTGTGAGGGTGGGGAGGCCCTGGCCCAGGGTACCCAGGATAGTTGTGGCTGCCCCATCCCTGGGGGGCTCAAGGCCACGTTGGATGGGGCTTGGAGCCCCTGATCCAGTGGGAGGTGTCCCTGTCCATGGCAGGGGGGTTGGAACTGGATGGGCTTTGAGGTCCCTTCCATCCTAACCCATTCCATGATTTTATGCTGTGTATATCCACACATATCGTTACTCTGCAGTGTCTCAACCTTATGTTTAGCTAATCTTTCTGCTGACATCTGCAACATCCATCTGACCGTGCTCCTTTTCTTGAGGCAATTCCTGCTGGCTCCAGGCTCTAGGAGTCGCACTAGGTGCCGCAGTGAGAGCTTCTGGGGGGAACAGCATCCAAGAAAGATGAAATTGCACCTCACAGGCAACACAATGCAAAGGGCACTGCTGGCTGAGAGTGAATTTAGGGGGCAAAGTGGCTGTGCTGAATTGTTTCGTCCTCAGCCCTCTGACAGGCCATGCAATGCTGTGTTCGACAAAACAGATCAGGAAGAAATAAATCACTTTTTGAAGAAAAGTCCTGAAGCTGGAAGTGAGACAATTCAGCATCATTAAATCTAAGTGGATTTGGGGCCGTGTGCCCGGCTGGGACTCGCCGGCGCTGCAGCAGCCTCTCGCCTGGAGCTGGAGCGTTCTGCAGTCCCACTCGGATGCAGCTGGGAGGATGCGGCGCTGACAGCCATCCATTCTCTAAATTAAATTTCACTCCCCTCGGTCATCCTCAGCTCCTGAACCTGCTCTCTTGCCAAAGGATTGCTGATCGCGCAGATTATTATGGGCTGAGTCCAAAACCTGTGAGATCAGCGAGAAAGACTTCGGCAGCGCAGGAGTGGGTTTCAGCTCACGCGTTGCCTCTATCCGTAGGTGTGAGGGGTGGGACGGCACTGGGGACCTTCTTGCTGCCAGTGAGCTGTGGGTCACTCGGGTTGGATGGGCCTTGGGCAGTCGGATCTAGTGGGATGTCCCTGCCTATGGCAGGGGGTTGGAAGTATCTGATCTTTAAGGTCCCTTCCTACCCAAACTATTCTATGGTTCTATGATTCTATGATTCTGTGTTGTGGAATGCAGGAGCTGAACGGGGTGGGACAGGTTCTGCTAGAACCTGCCTGGCTCCCCTTTTTCTCCATCCCAGCCTGAAACCTCTAAACAAGGACTGAACTATGGATCAAATGAATGGGGTTTACAAGGGGTAAGGGATTTAAGCTGAAAGAGGGTGAGTTTAGATTAGATCTTAGAAAGGTGGTTTTTCCTGTGAGGGTGGTGAGGCATTGGTTGCCCAGAGAAGTCGTTACCTCTTGTAACAGAATGGATCAAAGGACCCCAACTGTCTTGTTCAAAGCAATGAGAGCGGACTGGAATCAGCTGCAGGGTAAAGCATCTCTTCTTGGACCGGGATGCAAGATTACAGCGTCCCACCTCTGCGGGCTGAAGCCCCTGCGCTGGGGAAAGGGAGAGGAAAATGTGAGCAGTTAACTGGAGCTGGGAGAGTACTGCTGTGTCAGCAGGGTCTGAGGGACCCTCTGGCCTCAGAAGCAGAAAATCTCCCCTCTAAAAACGCATGATACTTGCTTGTGGCTCCTGCTGGGTCTTCAAGTGAAACGCTGGGTAAAAACAGCCTGTTCAGGTTATTGCACAATGCAGATATTTATAAAATGGTATCTCTTTAAACAGCGGAATGTGCTTTTTCCCAATGAGGTCTCTGAAAGAAACAGCAGTATGTCACTTGACCCAGGCCTTTAACTGGAACTGTCTTGGCAATTTAATGAAATTAAATGGCTGGACTATGGGGAGTTCATTAGTAAGTAATCCAAAGGCTAAAGCTCTCTGAGCTAGTTCAGCTCTCAAATGCTTATTTGTGTTTGCCAGATTCAGTAAAGCGAAACCCATTAATAGGAGTTGGCAATGTTTATAACATGCTCTCCTCTGATCTGGAGACAGCGACGCGTGTACTGGGGTGATTTCATATTGCTGTGGGAGATTTCAAAATACGAGAGCACCTCCAGGATGGCCACAGGGTTCCCTGCGTTTCACTGGCCAGGCTCGGGTGCATTTATCATGGAATAGTTTGAGTTGGAAGGGACCTCAAAGCCCATCCCATGGGCAGGGACACCTCCCACTGGATTAGGGGCTCCAACCTGGCCTTGAACCCCTCCAGGGATGGGGCAGCCACCACTGCTCTGGGCACCCTGGGCCAGGGCCTCACCTCCCTCTCAGGAAGATATTTCCTCCTAAGATCTCATCTCAATCTCCCCTCTTTCAGCTCAAAACCGTTCCCCCTCGTCCTCTCTCTGCCCTCCCTGATCAAGAGCCACTCCCCAGCTTTCCCGCAGGCCCCAATTTGTGGAGGTGCTTCTGCCGCTCGTGTCCCAAACGTCTTCCTTCTGGCAAAACAAGTGAGGGAATGTCATTTCTTTCCAAAAAAAGCTTTTGGAGATCACTGTTGCTGCCAGCAGCGCAACGCTGAACCTGCGAGGGACTTTATTGTCACCCTGGGCCACGGGCGGGATTATGAGTTGGTTTATTCTGAGCCATTTGCCCAAGGGGAGAGACCATAGATGTAAAACCCCTCTAGGATTTGGGTGTGTTGTAAAAAAAGGATGATGAATTGCCGCTGATGAGTTGATGCAGAGAAGTGAGAATGGTAAGGATCCTCTGCCCGCTGTGCACAGATTTCTGTGTAGCTGAGAGAGCTGGGGCTGCTTTGCCTGGAGAAGAGGAGGCTGAGGGGACACCTCATCACTCTCTACAGCTACCGGAAAGGAGGTTGTAGAGAGATGGGTGCTGGGCTCTTCTCCCAAGTGACAGGACAAGGGGGAATGGCCTCGAGCTGCGCCAGGGGAGGGTCAGACTGCATATCAGAAGAAAATTTTTCACAGAAAGGGTCATGGCAGAGGCTGCCCAGGGAGGAGGGGGAGCTCCCATCCCTGGAGGGGTTTAAAAGATGAGTAGATGAGATGCTCAAGGACATGGCAGATAGGAATGGTTGGACTCAATGATCTTTTCCAATCTGGTGATTCTATGAGTCTTTGTAAAGGTTTCTGGCTTTCTGGAAACCTAAAACCAAAGTGAATGTGCTTGAATTTCACACACTTTAATTCACTGAGTATAAACAAGGTTTACAGATAAGCGAGCTGCAGCATGGCTAAAGGTTTGGCAGGGAGTTCACTAAAGGGGGCTTGAGATCCTTAAAGGAGTATTCTGACTCCAATCTCCTGAATTTATACTTTAAGGTAGTGTGTACAGACCAACCAAACCCTGTGGTGGCCCTTAGGGGTTGTCCACCACAAATCCTTCAAGGAAGGCTCTGTATGCCATGTCCTAGAAGTAGCATTTAGTTCTTAAAAGAGTGATTAAAACTTCTTGCTGTGAGTTTGGTAGAAATCCAGTGCAATCAAGTGGTTGGCCTTTGGGCTGCAGCTGAAGGGCTGTGGATTGGTTCCATGCCAGAAAACTTCCCTGACCTGAGTTAAAGCTCATCACATCCTGGGAGGAAACGAGGTTTTTCTGTAATTGCAACCTATTTCATAGAAAAATTCTTGCTGGGCTCTAGCGTAGCTGCTGCACAAGTTCTTCTAAAAGTAAATAATACCATCTGCCAGGTGTTTCTTGCAAAGAAATTGCAGTATGAATATTACAGAGGGAAATAACATCAGAGTAATAGATAACACAAATATTGTCAGATCTACAGAGCTTTCGGAAGTGCAGTTTTTGTTTTGGAGTGTGTGAAATGCCCCAATAATCAAGTGGATTTTGAAAGGATGGTCCCTGCCAAACACACAGGGGACCTGCGTCGTTTTACTGGGAGTGCCTGAACCTGTCCTGATTTACACCACGATACTGTATCCCTAAAAGAACTCGTGCCTTATTAGGTGTCGCCACACACAACTTCCACGTTTTACAGCGTGGAAAAAGAGATTTTATCCAGAAAGAGATGTGTAAGGTGGTGTTGCAGCTACAGGAAATTTTAAGTTCTGGCGAAGCCCATGTAGCGATCTTGTCTTCTCTTCTACGGGCTTGGACCAGCTGCTAACCTTTGCAGCCACTTCTTCACCTTCCAGGCTTTTACTGGCCTGACTCGATGAAGTCCAGGGACTGATAAAGAGCCAGAATTAGCCACAGCTCTAAAAATCTCCATGCTCGGCGTGGTGTTGGAAAGAGCTTTCGTGTGCCTCTCTCCACGGGTGCTATAGGAGCATGGGCTTCCACGCTACAGCAGCAAGGGGGGTGGCTTTAGTCCTAAACTCTTCTTTCCATGTAAGACAGAATCCCAGCAATCCCATCCGAGCAGTCTTGCTGCACTTGCTGTGCCTATCCAAGGCAGCCCTGCACTTGAGTTCCAAACAGGACAAAGCCCATGCACAACCCAGTGGTGTCTCAAGGTGATGCCACCAGTCCTGCATGTCCGTGGGATGGGAGGAGACTGAGGATGGTTGCTCACCCGCTGAGATGAGTGCCTAGAGGAAAACACGGCTATCTCTTTCTCGGGCTGGTATTTTAGCAAGGGACAAGCACGGGTCAGGTCTGTTGCTTCAGCACCGTCGAGCACATTGTTTTGCTGGGCGCTGCGGGAAGCCTGTCCGTAAACGTCACAGCAGGCATGGGGTGATGCTCCTGAGGAAATGGCCTGGAGCGTACGAGTTTGCAGTTGGATGGGGAAAACTGTACCGTTTCCCTTTGAGGGAAGCAGGGACAAAAGTGGCACAGCAACGACATCTTGTGATGCACAGCGTTGGCTGCATGCGCTTGTTGGGAGAGCTGAGCGCTGCCAGCTGGGAAGCTCCTTGTCCCCCTGCCCAGCTGGAGCACTCAGTGTCCTTGCTGGGAGCGGGGAGCCGGCAGACAGGGAGAGATGTTGTTTCTGGCAGGCTGCAATGAGGCACAGCAGGATTTTGGCAACAGTAGGGCAAAGGTGGAAGGGAAAAACCTACAAAAGAAGTACTGCTTATTGCATCCTCTTTTTTTCTTCTAGTGTGGCACTGCTGAACTGAAAACTCAAGTGCTCTGTGGAAGGCTGCGCTCCACCTACCTGCACATACCTGCTGCTGCACAGGTACACAGTATCTATGAGTTGAGAGCAGCCCTGAGGAGAAGAACTTGGGGTGCTGGAGTTCAGCATGAGCTGGTTTGTGCACTCGCAGCTCAGAAAGCCAAACTGTGTCCTGGGCTGCATCCAAAGCAGCGTGGCCAGCAGGGCGAGGGAGGGGATTCTGCTCCTCTGCTCCACTCTGGTGAGACCCCCACCTGGAGCCCTGCGTTCAGTAGAGGAATCATTGGCACAGGAAAAACATGGATCTGTTAGAGTGGGGAGGCCACAAAAAAGGCTTTGAGCATCCAGATCCAGTGGGAGATGTCTCTGACCATGGCAGGGGTGGAACTGGATGGGCTTTGAGGTCCCTCCCAACCCAAACCATTCCATGATTCTGCAAGAAGTGTGCAAGTACAACGTTCTGTCTTGTATCTGAGGATCACTGTGGCAGGCAACCCACATCTCAGGATGCAGACTGGTGTTTCATCCCAAACAAGGGTGATACTACCCATCCTTTCCCCCTTTATTGTACTGAAGAGGAGCAGTGGCAAAAGTTACTCTAAACTTGCATGCTGGGACTCAAAAGTCAGTGTTTCTTCTGGAAAGGCAGCAGCAGAGGCTGAGGTCTGGTTGAGTTGATGCCCCACCATTGCCCAGTGGCTGAAGAGTGACCTCTTTAGAGTGCTAGCCCAACCTATTAACCGGACAGTTCTTCAGACCCTTTAGCTGTAACCTCGGTTGAATTATGATTAATAATTCATAATAATAAATATATTATTTATACTGAACTAATGCAAAACCATAAAGTTTTGGAACCATGGTGGCCGAGTTTCTTTTTGAAACATGGTCTTTGTACACCAGCGCTTCAGTGCAGAGCTTGCAAGACAGAAGTGATGCTCTGAGATGCATCAGAAATGAAGAAGAGCCTTTGCGTGAAGCCCTGCAACATCAAACTGCTGCTTTTAAGGTCATCATGAGCAGAAACCAGAAGGCTGAGCTGCTCTCTTCTGTCTAACCTATGTTGCATTACCTCTCTGGGTAGGACTTTTGGAGACACCTAAGGTACATGGAGACAGAAGTGCTACTGAAAGTCAATGAGACTTTGTTCAGAACAGCCTCAGTTGCTTTTAAAGACCTGTCCTCTTGTGTGTTCCTTTAAAGACTTTTAAATTATAGTTAATTCCTATGGCTTAGGCGTGTTAGCAGATAAAGCCCAGGATTACATTCCTCTGCTCCTTAGGATCCCACTGGTGGAGCCTCCTCCTAGACAGCCTGGATTGAGAGGTTGGCAGGGCTCAGGAGGAGCAACTCCTGCTTTCAACTGTGTGAGAGAGCCATGAGAACTGCTCGTGTCCCTTTCCCTGGCCTGAAGGGACAGGTCAGCCTGCAGCAGCTGGGACAGGGCTCTTGCACCACAAATGGAACTCAAACTTCTTTGATGCAAACTGCTAGGGGCAAAATAAAGCAGGTTGAGCTGTGGTCATCTTCCAGGTCACCTGCAGCTGAGAAACCGTGCTACTCGCAGGGCACCTTTGCAAGGAAAAGAAGAGCAGCTGCAGTTTTGTGTGGTTTGTGATGCTGACTTCTCTCTTTCTTGTGGAAACAGAAGTCCCTGTTGCAGTGTGACTGAAATTAATGTCAGCAAGGATTGTAACTGGGCCTCAGCCATCGTGGCGCAACACGTCTGTGAGGAGTTTCTCATTGACTTTGGTTTGGGTTATTTTAGGGAATATCAGTCCTTCCTATGTTCTTCACAGATAATCAGGAAGATATCATTTTAATGAGATCTAAACCTGACGACTTCCTATCTGACCTGTTATTCCCTTTGGTGAAACTTCAGCAATTGGCTGCAGGTGGTGAAACAGCTGTAAGGTTTTATCTGCTTCGTCACTGGCTTTTCCAACCCATTCTGATCAGAAGCAGTTTGTTGCCTCCAGTGAGCCTGGCTGAGGCTGTTGGCTTCAAGCAGATTAAATAATCTTGTCCTGTAAGTCAGACGGGTTAAAAAGCATGGTCTGCAAGAAACTACTAGTAGAGGACTAAGGGTAGGAGGTGGGGGGTGGTGACTCTCTTTTGCAGAAAAGCCACTGGTTTTGTCCAGTAAGTGGTGTCACAGCTTGAAACATTATAGGCAACGGTTGGTGCTTCCATCTGGGTTCCAAAATACATCCAGGTGGTTGGCTGCTTCCTCCATTGATCTTGCTAAGGTCTGTATAACTGAATTCGTAGTATCTTGAGTAAACAGGAGTGAGCAGAAGACAAGGCCATGGCTGCAGACAGCAGCTGGTGTCTGTGCATTGGGCTGGAGATCAGCTCTTGGAGATGACTGTTGAGTTTTGTGGGACTTTCCCAATGTGGTTGTCACAGCCCCAAAGATGACATTGGATAATGGAGCTGTAAGTCACCACTGGCATCAAACCCTAGCTTGGAAACCTTTCTGAACAATGCCTGACCCACTGCCTTGGCTGCTTCCTCCTGTTGTGGCTTCTGAAGAGGATGCTGATTCCAGAAGCCGGGCTGGATAAAAACGTACCAGGGACACGCAGTAAACCCAAGGTTAGCTGTGTCACCTGCTTTTTCTTGATCGCTGCAGACAGAAAGTTCAGCTGCTGATGAATCAGGAGATGGTGATTCATCGTGGAAATGGCTCATGCACAGAGAAGAAACTGATGCTGTGTCTTCACGATGCATCACACACTGAAGACGAAAACCTTTTCACTGGAATTGGAAGGGACGGATCTTAGAGCAGTTTCCAGTACTGAAAGGGGCTCCAGGAAAGCTGGGGAGGGGCTCTTGATCCAGGAAGGCAGGGATAGGACGAGATGGAACAGTTTTAAGCTGAAATAGGGGAGATTGACTTGAGATCTGAGGAAGAAATTATTCCCTGTGAGGGTGGGGAGGCACCTGGAGGTGTTCAAGGCCAGGTTGGATGGGGCTTTAAGCAACCTGATTCAGTGGGAGGTGTCCCTGTGCATGGCAGGGGGTGGAACTGGATGGGCTTTGAGGTCCTCAAACGATTCTGTGATTCTATGACTGATCTCAGTCACCTCCAATGTCTGTGTGGTGGAGGGTGGAGCTAAATGGTAGGTGTGATTCTTTTTTGAGTTAATTTTCTTTTTCCCTTGCCCCTACAGATCAAAGTGTCTGCTGTGTCGCTGCTCAAGGGCCACCAGCTGTTGTGAGCAGTGCTCAGGGAGATCCACAAGTGCTCAGGCTTGCTCTCAGGATTGCAGGGGCAGCAGAAATGAATGAATGAAGACAGGAGAGCAACAGGTAACGCTGGGGATCGGCCTTGGTGCTTAGAGCATGGTGGAATGAAACAGGGCTCAGTTAACCTTGGCACACTAGTAGAGGAGGCGCCTGTCTGGGTGCAGTGGAAAAAACTTGCAGAGTGAAGTGCTCGTGGACTATTTTAAGGCTGTGGCATTGGTTGGCTTACGAAGATAACTTAAGTGTCAAACCACTTGGTGCCTTTTGGCTTTATAATCTCTTAAAATAGACCCTTAGTTGCTAGGTTTTCTGCTAATTGATACACAAGATGGTGGTGTATCATCATAAAATACATCAGCTAATAAGAAAGAGGAATTGTCCATCAAGCTATAACCTTTGTGCCACATCTGGTGCTATGATTTTCATAAACAAAGAGAAGTCTGGTGTCCTTATGGAACCACTTCGTTTTTCCTGGGAAGACTTGAACTTGTTGGCTGATTTCTGTCACATCTCATGGTTCCTTACGAGAAGAAGCTGGGTGAAGCAGTTCTCCCCACAGAGGGTCCCTAGGGAAGGACAGGCTACCAAAGCAGGTTCACCAACAAATTCAGCAGCACACAAAACCAGAGAAGAGGACACTTTAGTCTTTTGGTGGAACCAACTCCTCATCTTGACTAGCAAACTATTTGTATAACTGTACAGGAGGCAAAACCCGCTCAAAACCTCTGTGCTGATTGCTGTCTATAAAAAGATCTTGACAACCTCTCCTGTGAAAAGCTCTCACACCTCCACTCTGCAGCACGCCTCTGATGCTTTAGCAAGTGGGTAGTCCTCAGGCTACTGAAGTGCCTTTCCTTTGTCTTCTCTGCTCCTCAGCACCCGCCCACCTGCACAGAGTGGAGGTGGACCCATCAGGAGCCCTCACCTTTGGTGGTATGGGAGCAAGGAGGTTCTTGGAAGGGATTGTCCTTGTTTTTCTCAGGTACTGCAGGTTTATTGCCTGCGCTATATGGAATCATAGAATAGTTTGGGTTGGAAGGGATATATCATCCAGTTCCATCCTCTGCCATGGGCAGGGACACCTCCCACTGGATCAGGCTGCCCAAGGCCCATCCAACGTGGCCTTGAACACCTCCAGGGATGGGACAGCCACAGCTTACCTGGGCCAGGGCCTCACCACTCTCACAGTGAAGAAATTCTTCCTTCTGTCCAGTCTAACTCTGCCCCTCTCCAGTTTATACCCATTGCCCCTCATCCCATCACTCCAGGCCTTTGTAAACAGCCCCTCCCCAGCTTTCCTGTAGGCTCCCTTCAGGTACTGGACGGTCACTATAAAGTCTCCTTGGAGCCTTCTCTAGGCTTAACAACCCCAAAATACCCTGTAGATAATTCGATTTCTGGAGAAGGGAAGAAGATATTTATCACTAGAATTAAGCGTGGGCCAAATTCTCCATCCTCCTTTAGGCAGGGGTTCAAGAGTGATTCCTTCTTTGCTTTTCAACTCCTATTTCATATTTGACTGATAGAAAGGAAGCGTCATCTGTTGGTGTAATGGGATCACAGAAAAACAATGAGGCGTGAAATTATTTTCCTTCTTTCCCAGATAAATCCCTTGTTGTAAATTAAGTAGTTTACCCATTTAACTACAGGTGAATTACTGATGCCTGCGTAAGTCTGCTGTTAATAAGGAGAGAGATTATCCAGGACAAACTTTCAGACCTCTTGAGTCTTTTTTGCTAATGGTGAAGTAATGTTGAAGTAATGTCAGAGGTTGTCTGACACCTGCCAAGGTCTAGTTGGTGCTTCCCAAATCTGCACAGCCTAGCACCTCTCGCAGCTCGTTGGAACTGGTTTTGGGGAGCGCTTTCCCTCCCCTTCCCCATCCTTGTGCTGCCTGCAGCATCACTGCTCCTAAAGCAGAGCCTAGAGCTGCCGTGTGCGTTTGGATCCCAGTGGCGTTGCTTCTTCTTAGCAATTCACTGGCATTAAGATTGTATTGATTCAGGTTCCTGGGGAGTTTTGGTCAAAATTGGTGTTTTCCTTTAGATCTGGCTTACAGACTACTTGTCTCATGGTTTGGCTAAGGGTGTAAAGGTGTCTCCAGGCTGATATTTGGACTAAAATGTTTCCAGAGTTCCTTTAGTAGCTCTTAGGCTATTGAGAGTACAAACAAAGTTGGAGACAGAAGAGATGTTGTGCGGGTGTGGGCTTTGGGGGGTTTAAGGCAGCTCATACTCCCTATGGGAAAGGAATTCCACTCGGGCATTGACACGGTGTCTGGTAATGACTTCTGTGCAATCTGCAAAGGTGTGGAAAGCCCTGACATCCCATAAAATCTTATCTCTTTTGTACATGTCCCAGGACACAGTTTTAGGAGATCTTTAATTGCCTAATACAGAAGAGCTGCTGAAAATTCCTATTTGGATTTCAGCGGGTTTCTTGTCTTCCAGTTGATTCAGCAAAGGGGTTTTGTTTGCTGTTACTGTGGGTGGGGTGGGTTTCCCCATTGTGTGTTCTGCTGACCTCTGCTGCCCCACACATCACACCCAGCCTTAGATTAGTGTAACTAAACCACATCCTGGCCTTTCCCACACATTGAGCAAAGCCATTCTGCACTCCAAGCACCAAAACAGGCAGAAAGCCTTCTTTCTATCCATACGCACGAGTTATCTATGTTTTTCCTCCTGCCATTAAAGGCAAGAAGATAAAAGTGCTGTCTCACTTTATGGGAGAACAAAAGGGGCACAAAAGGACTGCCAGATTTAGGAGCTGAGTCTGAACCCACTGAGTGCTCGGCGGTGTCCTAACAGCGTGCTCTGCTTCTGAGAGATGATACTGATGGACACACAGCTTCGGAAATTATTGTCAACATGCCTGTTTAGGCAAATAAGTGGTGACCCTGTTGCTTAATCCTATTTACGGAAGCGCTGATATAATATCAGGAAATGTCAGCTTTGTGAAAGCATCAGCTTGAAATGTGACGTTTGTTTTCTTATGCCTTTCCATTACCTTTTCTTTTTGGAAGCAAGAAGGTTAAATATGAAGGAGAGGCAATAAGTTAGGACTCGTAATCTTGTTTAGAGGAATAGGGCTGAAGCAAACCTTTGTCAGAGTTAGACCTTAATGCTGGTATTAACATTTCTCCCCTTTGGTGATATGGATGTTGCTCTAATGTATATATAGATGATAACCTATGTATGGATGATCTTTAAGGTCCCTTCCAACCCAAACTGTTCTATGATTATATAACAGCCTCATCTGCAGCTGAAATGCCCTCCAGGAGGATCATGCTCGCAAGAACTAGGATGCTGGAATCACAGCCTTCACAAAGGTCGTCAACCCTCTGCTAAGGTAAAACCAGTCAGATCAAACATCTGACAGAACTGGACCCAAGGAAGGCTCCTCACTGTTCCCAGTCACCCAATGCTTCTTCTTTCTCATCATTAGAAATCTTCCTAATGCAAGCTTACAGCTCTCGATACTTCCACCATTTGCCAGCACCTTGAAGAAATCATTTCCTTCCTGTCGACAGCAACCGTGGAAGGATTTTTCTATTGTCTCTTCTTCTTCAGAGCTGATCTTCCAGCCCCTTCTCATGGCTCATGTTTTCCGGGTGTCTGCTCTTCTACAGTCCGTGTCTTTGCCTTAAAGTCAATGCAGTGCTTACCCGAGGACTGTTTTTTTTCTTACTTGATGATATTCAAGCTGCAATAATCCTGCAAGGACTTTTTCTACCTGATACCAAAGACAAATGGTTTGACTTTTGATCCTATTTTAAGGACCAGCCTACCTCTTTCACAAAAGCTGGAGTCAGCCAAAGAGATTTAAGTTAAGCAACATTTTTCCCATTACCCAAGACATTTTTGCTTTGGATTGGGAGTAGAATTATTTCCACGGTTATCACTAAAATAATGTAATGTTTCTGCCTAGATTAGCAAAAAAATGCCTGATTAGCCCCCTAAAACCTCCCGGGTGCTATAGCTCATGGTCGTAACTCACAGAGGATTCGGATCCAGCTCCATACCAAACTGCAGTGGAAATCCTACCTCACTGCCTCTGACTGCTTGCAGATCATTCCCTGCATCTCCAGTTTAATTTGATCTAACTATAGCTCGCTGGCAAATGACAATTCATGGTTAGGTGATTTTCAAAGTCTAATTGCTCCAGAGTTTTCTCAGTGCTTCAGAATTTCTTAATTGTATTAGCCAAGGTGAGGATAATTGCTGCTTTCTTATCCTTGAAACTTCTCGTACAAAAGAGGCTTATGCAAGAATCTCCTCATTCTCTCCAATAAATGATTTCTCTGTTATTAAGGAGTGTGCGCTGGGGGACTGCTGGGAAGCATTCCACTGCACCATTATGTACTTGAACAAAACCTGAAACTTGCAGATACAAGACTAAATTATAGTCTGGAGCAATCATCAGAACACACTTCTTTTTTTTCTTTTTTTTTTTTCCTGGAAGTTGCTCTTTCTGAAGAGGCAGCAGCCCCAAATCTACAAATAGCGTGATATTTTGCATTTTGGGAATCTTCTGGGTGGAGGAATTCTCCTATTTACAGGCTACTGGTGCTCTGACACTGCTTCTGGTCATCATAGAATCATAGAATGGTTTGGGTTGGAAGGGACCTCAAAGCCCATCCAGTTCCAACCCCTGCCATGGGCAGGGACACCTCCCACTGGATCAGGGGCTCCAAGCCCCATCCAACCTGGCCTGGAACCCCTCCAGGGATGGGGCAGCCACCACTGCTCTGGGCAACCTGGGCCAGAGCCTCCTCACCCTCACAGCAGAACATTTCTTCCTAGGATCTCATCTCACTCTCCCCTCTTTCAGCTTAAAACCATTCTCCTCATCCTGTCCCTGCCCTCTCTGATCCAGAGTCCCTCCCCAGCTTTCCTGGAGCCCTTTTCAGTCCTGGAAGCTCCTCTAAGATTTCCCTGCAGCCTTCTCTTCTCCAGGCTGAACAACCCCAACTCTCTCAGCCTGTCTTCGCATGGGAGGTGCTCCAGCCCTCAGATCACCTCCGTGGCCTCCTCTGGACTTGCTGATATTGGTGGTGACAGATGTCCTGTTTAAAACTATGAGTCTGTGCCAGTCAGTGGTCTCATTTTTTGCTTTGTTTATAAAATCCTTATGAAGTCCATGTTTTCCCCTGGTTTGTGTCATTTCTGGATCTTGAGCAATATGCAGCGCTTCTAGATCATAGAATCACCAGGTTGGAAAGGACCCACTGGATCATCGAGTCCAACCATTCCCAACACTCCCTTAAACCATGTCCCTAAGCACTTCATCCACCTGTTCCTTAAACACCTCCAGGGAAGGTGACTCGACCCCCTCCCTGGGCAGCTGTTCCAGTGCCCAATGACCCTTTCTGTGAAGAATTTTTTTCTGATATCCAACCTGAACCTCCCCTGACACAGCTTCAGGCCATTCCCCCTTGTCCTGTCCTCAGTCACTTGGGAGAAGAGCCCAGCTCCCTCCTCTCCACAACCTCCTTTCAGGTAGTTGTAGAGAGCAATAAGGTCTCCCCTCAGCCTCCTCTTCTCCAGGCTAAACAACCCCAGCTCTCTCAGCCGCTCCTCGTCAGACTTGTTCTCCAGCCCCCTCACCAGCTTCGTTGCTCTTCTCTGGACACACTCCAGAGCCTCAACATCCTTCTTGTGGTGAGGGGTCCAGAACTGAACACAGTACTCAAGGTGTGGTCTCACCAGTGCCGAGTACAGAGGGAGAATCATCTCCCTGGACCTGCTGGTCACACCGTTTCTGATCCAAGCCAAGATGCTGTTGGCCTTCTTGGCCACCTGGGCACACTGCTGGCTCATGTTCAGTCGGCTGTCAACCAACACCCCCAGGTACAGAGGGAGAATCACCTCCCTGGACCTGCTGGTCACACTGTTTCTGATCCAAGCCAAGATGTCTGGGTATTGTGACTGGATGCATGTGCATAAAATGCCGTAAAGCCACTCCAGTAGAGAATGAGATGTAATGTCCTTCCTTAAGTTCTGGCAGTTAAATATAAACATATGCATGCCCAATAAAATGCCATCTGTCACTTGTGAGACTACAGCTACCCCAAAAAAAGGGGTGAAGCATGTATTTTCCATCACGCCAATTCGATAGACAGCTCGCGGGAAAGAGACATGCAGCAAGTCAAATGCTTAATCCAAGTTCTACACAAATTGCTGATAAGGTAGGCAAATTTCACAGCTCGTTCTGGGGAAAATATTACATTTCACGGTGCTTTACAGATGACAAGAAATCCTATTAAAATCCTGGTAAAAAATATGTGTACAAGTTAATGTGAATATTTAAAGTGATCTGTGTTTTCGGATGCAGGATAAGGAGTGAAATGAGCATCTCTTTGGGATAATACCAAGTGTCACAGAGGTTTTACGCAGGGTCTTTGCTAAGAACTAATCTTGTTATAGCTATAGGACCAATTCCTCTTGTACCACATGAAATAATGCTCAGAAGTAGTCTAAGTATTTCTTTCAATTGCTGGGCAAACTCCAGGGATAAATAAGACAGACTCTAATGTTGAGTGTTTGAAGGACTGCAAGAATATCAGACCTTTCAGGTAAGCTGTTTCCTCCCTCCAGGGCTTTAAATCAAGGTGGGCTGTGCCATCATTTTGAGGCAGCTGAGCAATAATTTAGGAGCTTTTTTTTTTTACCATGAGTGGCTGAAGTACAATGAAATGAGCTTTGCAGAGGTTTAAATGATTGCTTTTTGAAATCAGATGCCAGTGCTCTGACTGCAGAGCTACACAGATGCATGGGAATGTGTTGCCTACTGTATTCCCCCTCCATTTGGACATGAAGAACCCATGAGAGGGTGGAACTAGATGATCATTAAGGTCCCTTCCAACCCAAACCATTCCATAAGTTTAAGTGGATCCACACCCACTGGTACACATCTTGGCACACATTCTTTTTGTGTCACATATTTTTCCTACCATACTTTCAAATGTTCCATCTGGATTCTGTCTCTCCAGGACTATCTAGGTCTCAAAGTGTTCATAAATGTCTGGTAGAAAGGTAAAACTTATCCAGATCAGGAACTAGCTCACCCAGAGTGAACTTTGCTCTAGGAATACACCCACCAGTGTGTTTTCCCTCGCTATGTTTCCTGATCGTGTTTGCTTTTCAAAGCACCTCCAGCATCAGGGTTGCAGTAGCATCTGGTTTCTGTAGAAGACAAGGGTAGGCTCCGTAGCACAGTTCTCGTGGGAACACCTTGACTTGATGAGCCGGCAATGTGTGCTTGCAGCCCAAAAGGCCAACAGTATCCTGGGCTGCATCCAAAGCAGCGTGGCCAGCAGGGCGAGGGAGGGGATTCTGCCCCTCTATTCCTCTCTTATGAGACCTCAGCTGGAGTACTGTGTCCAGTTCTGGAATCCTCAACATAAGAAGGATATAGAGCTGTTGGAGCGGGTCTAGAGGAGGGCTACAAAGATGATCGGAGGGCTGCAGCACCTTCCATACGAGGACAGGCTGAGGGAGTTGGGCTTGTTCAGCTTGGAGAAGAGACAGCTCCAGGGAGACTTATAGGGACCTTCCAGTACCTGAAGGGGCTACAAGAAAGCTGGAGAGGGGCTGTTTGCAAAGTCTTGTGGTGATAGGACAACGGGCAATGGGTATAAACTGGGGAGAGGGAATGTCTTCACAATGAGGGTGGTGAGGCCCTGGCCCAGGTCGCCCAGGGAAGTAGTGGTTACCCCATCCCTGGAGGTGTTCAAGGCCAGGTTGGACAGCCTGATCCAGTGGGAGGTGTCCCCATGGCAGGGGGTGGAACTGTATAGGCTTTAAGGTCCTTTCCAACCCAAACCATTGTATGATTCTATGATTCTATGACTTCCAGTGAACGCTCTGTGCCAGGGGGACTTTGCACTTCTCATACATTAACTCATATAGCTGCAAATCTGACCTCATGGACTATCGTATTTCCCCTCAGGGGAACTCCTTGTGGTCACCATGAGTGGAGAAATCCTTATTCTCCTGTTAGTGCCATGTAATGACCCATGCAAGGAGTTCTGCTCCTGAGGGACAGATGTTTGTAGAGGCTATGGCAAACATTTCCGGTAAACTTCCTAGTGCTTTTTGGCCACAATGTGATGTCACGTGAGAAACTCCCCTCTAAGAATATGATGCGCTTTGAATGAAAGGGTAAATATGGACCAAACCCAGCCACACCCCATTTCCTTGTTATAAAGCAGGTACTGCTGAATTCCTGCATTCGTCTGTTCTAATCAGCTGCAGTAGTTACAGAGATGAGAAAATGTTTTGAAGCATAAATCCTAGCAATGTGACAAAGATCTTGGTAGATGAACTGGATGCTCTATCTGCCATGGATCCAGAAGAGTCTGATTTCCCACAGGTTCATCCTGTGCCTTGGCACGTCAGCATGCTCCGAAGTCCAACCAGGAGCTGCTGCTTTCCCGTGACCCAATATGAATAATTCTGGAATAATTGGTCTGAGAAACAACACCCACTTATTTGCTGCTGACCTTCAATAAGAACCATCACTTCTTTGTGGCAGTTAAGTACTGGGAGGTGCTAAAATGGTCATAAGTGACCTTCTTTAGTGAAGGATGACAAATGATTATCTTGTGGGGGCTGTATCAGTTATCAAACACCCAGAAATATTCAAGGGGAAAAATTGCCTCCAAACACAGATTAGGTACTAAAAATAGCGCCAGGGATTACTCTTATGTCGGATGGTGTGAAATGATGTAAAAAACCAAAGCCTTTTTGAGAGCTTCTATCACAAGGGATGTATGGGGTGCTGCTATAATAGTCATTTATATGATTGCCTGCCAGCAGGTCCATATATTTGTTACTGGCAGTGAGTGTCCAAACTCTCAGAGGGAAAAATGTTTGTCCTTAGACTCTGACAAGATAGGTTATCCACTTTGGAGAGGGTCTCAAAGGAGAATTGTATTCCCAGTTACTTGCTCTGCCTTTGAAAGCTCTTCCAAGAGCATTTCACAAGCCAGCTCGGCTCCTGTGAGGTTTCATGGGGGCGCATTGACTTTGGGCTTGAGAAGAGGACGTGAGGTTTCCATTTGACTGTCAGTGTTCAGGTGTGAAATTCTGGTTGAACACCGAGAGATGAGACAGGCAAGCTCACACGTGTGTCTTCTCGGAGGGAGGGAACCTGGAAAGACAAAGAAAAGTTTTCAAGCAAGAATAACTAGAACTGCCTGGGTGTGGTGGTGGGGTCTGGAAGGGAGGTGAAGATGGCTCATCCCTACTGCATTGTGGTACTGGAGGAGCAGAAGGGCAAGGAGATGCCAACAGGGTGCCATAGCTGGAGGGAGTCTAGGATAGCAAAGGGTCAGTGCTTCCACACTGTTTTGCCAGCACGGCTGCTCATCTGACCCATCTATCGCGCCAGGAATGTGTTTTCATTAAAAACAAACTTTTAAGAAGAGATATTCTTTCTAATTTTCTTTTTCTAATCCAAAGAACTGGAAAATCACCTCCGATGAGGACAAGGAGACTTGAAACAATTTTCAAGCATGAAACTACTTGCTATCCAGGTGTGAAACCATACGGCTACAGCGAGGAAGCATTTTTTGATTAGTATTTTCAACTAAAAACCAGCCTAACTATGAGAGACGGGATGAAACGCCACAATGAGGTTCCCAGGTCTGTAAATACACACAATATTTGCCCATCTACACAAGGCAAAAAAGACGAGCGCTGGCGTGAAGTAGGAAAAACCGGCATGTGCCTCTGGGTATGGGAGTCATTGCCACTGTTATTTAATAGGAAACCTTAGGAAATCTTGTTGCTCTCAGGATATATGATGTCTGTTCTTACGAACATGTTCATATAAAGTGCAAAGGGCAACTGTGGGAGAAACCGTAACCTCATTTCAGAAGACTCGTTCCCATTTTCCAAGGGAGCTGAGCGCAAAGTAGGACCAGAGGAGGTTTGTTGCTGAGTTTGACTCCCAGCATGTGCTCAGGAGCAGAGGCTGGTAATCATAGAATTGTAGAATAGTTTGGGTTGGAAGGGACCTTAAAGATCATCCAGTTCCAACCAACCCCCCTGCCATAGGCAGGGACACCTCCCACTGGATCAGGCTGCCGAAAGCCCCATCCAACCTGGCCTTGAACCCCTCCAGGGATGGGGCAGGCACAACCTCCCTTGGTAACCTGTTCCAGGGTCTCACCACTCTCACAGTGAAGAGATTCCTCCTTATGTCTTTGCTGAGATCAGCTGACTTGGTAGCAAGGCACAAGATTTATGGGAACCCCCCTGCACTGTATATGGTTCTGGCAGACAAAATGGATGGGTTCATTTTCCTGGGACCAACACCCTAAATTTTCTGTCAGGCATTTCCCTGGGAGTCTTGAGAAGTTTCTCAGGTGCAGTTACGTGCCAGAGAGGCTCTTCTGGCTCCCCCACCAAGGACTCTGAGAGCTGCTGATGTGGTTTAAGTGAGTAGCAGCTGCTGTCTCTAGTAGAAGAATAGGAAAGGCCAGAACTCCTGAAGGAGAACTGGTTGCAGGTGAATGCAGTTTGGAAATTTTCTAATGAGAAAGGTGATGTGTGGATAAAAGGAGAAGGTGGGGTTGTTCATTTGTTCTTAGTTGTTTGTGTGAGTTTTTCATTGGGGGGGATCTGGCTGTGTAACTTTTCTTTATAGGCTATAATCTAAGGCTTTCCATCTCTTCATAAGTGATCCTCAAAGCTAAGAAGAGGTGCATTCTGAAACAGAGGTTCTTCATCTCTTAAAATGTTTCTGCTCTCCCATGGGGGCACTTCCAGCAGAAGGGGATGAGCTTACGGATCTGGGCTTTCCTGACAGCCAGCGTGGAAGGAGCAGCCATAGCAGAGGGAACATCTCCTTACCTGGTGTGAGATCTTTCTGATGTTGCAGGGATACAGATTTTCCTTCTGTTTCTTCTCAGCCTCAAAGTCGGGTAGAAATGCCACGTTCTGTCTTGATGCTGTTGAGGGAAGCAAGTCCGTCTCATCCCTTATAGAGGTACCCTTGTGGGGCTTCTAGCAGGGCTGGGAGCTTGTGAACGAGAGCACAAGCCTCTTCATAAAGCTATGATTTATGCTGCGCTGTGATGCTTTCTGGAGGTGTTTAGATAACTTAATCGGCCCCTTATGGCATCTGAGGAGACAAGATTTGACGTTCCTTAGCTAACGCTTTGATGAGGAGAACATTTGTGTTTAGTTTATACTGCTTTACAGTAATGGGTATGAGGCTGTGGAAATCTGAGTGGGGATGAGAACGATGTTACCGAACTCCAGAAAGGCAGAAAGAAATTATTAGTTTAACGGGGCATGAAATTATCCCTTCTGTTTTCTTCAAAGTTAATCGTAGTTCACAATATAGTCTGCTATGCTTGACGAAGCCCTGTCAGGGTTGCCCACGCAAGAAACCCAAAAACATTTTTCATCAGTGTAGGACTCTGATGTGGAGCTCTGAGGACTGTTTGCAGATTATCTGCCAAAGACTCTTCCCTGGCAAAGCTCACCTGGTCTTCTTTTTGTTTAATCATATTCTGTGGTAGGGCATTCAGAAGACTGCCCAGAACCAAGAGTTTCTATCAACTTAATGAGTTTTCTCTAAGGGGCAATGGCCTCAGGATGGGTTTTCAGTATATGGCTTGTGGTGGTTGCGTGCAAGAGGGAGGAAATGCTCTCGGTTCACTCCGGGAGTTACAGGTGCAGATAGAGAATCCAGAAAAATGTTGAATTTGGTCCCTGAAATTGCTAACCATAGAAACATCATAGAATCGGAAAACGGTTTGAGTTGGAAAGGACCTCAAAGTCTATCCAGTTGCAACCCCCTGCAATGGGCTGGGACACCTTCTGCTGGATCAGGTTGCTCCAAGCCACATCCAACCTGGCCTGGAACCCCTCCAGGGATGGGGCAGCCACCACTGCTCTGGGCAACCTGGGCCAGGGCCTCCCCACCCTCACAGCAAAACATTTCTGCCTAAGATCTCATCTCAATCTCCCCTCTTGCAGCTTAAAGCCATTCCCCACTGTCCACTCACTGTTCTCAGTGATCCAGAGCCCCTCCCCAGGTTTTCTGGAGCCCCTTTCAGTCCTGGAAGCTGCTCTAAGGTCTCCCCGTAGCCTTCTCTTCTCTGGGTGGAACAATCCCAATGTTTAAGACACTGGAAATGAGAAACTTCATGGTGTTTTTACAGTTGTCTGATAGTTTGTAGTATTGGTGGATGACAGTATAACACTCTGAGGAGCTGGTTTTAATTCTTCCCAGGGAGGAAAGCTGAGGTGCTGTGTTGCTGGGCTGCTTTGAGCTTACAGATGGGAATGGGACAACAATATATCTCCAAATGCTGAACAGACTTCTGCATCCTCATTTTGTCCTGTTCAAATGGTTGGAAATTTGACCGAGCCCAAACCGTCTTCAGAGTAAGATTTTCAGTGTCCAAGAAGTCTTAAAATGTAGTTGACAGTGTGAATAGTTGAAGATCCCATGGTGAAGGAGTGACGAAAGAGTGAACAGAAATTCCCCCAGCTCTGCCAATCCAATCAAGGACAAAATCTTAGACCCTTGTGGTCAATTTATGTTGGAATGTGAAGTCAAAACCGCTTTCCAAATACTGTTTTTTAGTTCAGCCTTGAAAGCTGTCCCATTCCCGCTCCGTTTTAAACAATTCCTGACTCGTCATCCTTTTTCTGTGGTATCTAGGGCGGGTTCCTCAGCAGAAATATGAGGCTATGTGAGAACTTATTTCTTTTGCTGTTATGCAGATGGAAAATTGGCTGCACATCCAGTGTTAATTAGATGTGGCTATGTGGCAAGTGGCCCTTTTCTGAAGCACCGCCACCACGAGAGATGCTGTTGAATGTGATAGAAAGGGGCAGAACCCTTAAAGTTAAAATATAAACATAAACCACTTGCAAATATGTAGCAGTTGGCTGAAATTATGGCTGTTAAGGGCTTATATGAAATGATTGAGAACCCATTGCTTAACCAGTCCGTCGAGTCTCACAGTAATTGTTCTGGTGTTGAAATCAATGACAAAGCTGTCACTGATTTCCTGGGGACTGGGAAAGAACGAAAATGCTTCCTATCAGCCAGAGACTTTAACTGAATTGTGAACAATGCTTTGAAAAGAGGGAATAAAAGGCCAGGGCTGAACTACGTATGTTTTAACACAAACATCATTTGAGTTGCCCTGATTTTTACCTGCCTCTGCTATGGGGGGACTTACCAGTCTGTAGTTCTTCAGTGGTTTAGTGATCGTCAGACTTGGATACCTTTTTATGAATGATGTCTTTAGACAGTAGTGGGATGGCTGAGGGCTTGTGGACAATTTTATCCAGCCCGAACTAGCCTGACTATAAGAATAACCTTGTGACGAGCGAATAGCCTGTGGTACGTGGATTAGTTCTGCATTGCTTGGTAGCAGTGGCTGCAAAACCAAAGACACACGGCTGATGCCATTCATAACGCTTCGCAGGATTGGATGCGTCGCTTTAAAAAGTGAAAGGCTGACACGGTCACAGCTTTCCTTCAGCAGCACTTTGTTCTGATGGTGCGTCTCTTGATGTCGATGGGAGCTGTGGCCATAGCAAACCACTCGCTCGGTGCTGCTGGCGAGGGGCTCCTGACGTGGTGTAAAAATAAGCGCCTCGTGGGTTCTTAAACTCGTGCGGTGTCTGTCTGCTGGTTTGCCTTCCTCACCCCATAAGCTGTCTGGACTTTTCAACAGAGACTGGATTTCACCAAAACAAATTGATGTTTTGTCCTGCAATATCAGGATGATTTATGGTTGATTGATTTATTGTTTCCAGCCAATACAACATTTGAAATATCAGTTTATATTATGGTCCCTTCAAACCTGTATTAATAGGGATCTTTTGAGCTGTTGCTAAAAAAGCAAAACAAAAGGTGGCTGGAGAGCTCTGTGGCCACCTGCTGTGGGGACATCAGGCTCCGAAAGCCACAAAGGAATGTGCTTCCCAGGGTGGAAGCATCTATTTCTTTGGAGAAAATGCTTCTTTGTTTCAAAAAGCCTTTTAATCCTGTGTTAAGAAGGAAAGCAGTTACTGTTTCCTCACTCATGCCCTGTCCTGCTGGTGCTGGGTCTGCCCGACATACCCTTTCTTCCCTGAAAAACCCCTCTACTGAACTCGAGTGGTGGATGCCAGTCTCCGTCTGCATGTGTTGGGATGTTAAGTGATTAGATTTGCTTTGAGTTATTCATAGTGCACTGATTCAAGGCCTGGATTCATCAGGCTGGAAGAACACTAATGGCTTTCCAACGTTTGAGACAGGAGGGTGCATTAGATGGTCACTGATAGTTTTGGGTTTCATTTGTTTTATTGGGTTTTTTTTTCATTCTTCAGGAAGCAGACCAGAAAAACGAGGGGGTTTTTTTCTATCTTTTTATTCTTTTGGCCAGGCTTTGTCTAAAAATAAACCGTAAATGTAGTGTTGTATTTGGCCATGTCATTACCAGCTACCTCTCGAGTGCAAAGGTCCTTGATATATTCTTTGAGAGGGCAGCTTAGCCCTGGATTTAATTTCAAATATGAGTATATCCCTGTCTTTTCAGTGAAGTTTTACAATTTTCCGTACTTGTTTGAAATCGGTGTGACCTTTGCAACACTTTGTTTATGAGTAGCAACATAACAAGATTAACATTGATCTTTCTGCAGTAAAGGTGCTCCCCTACCTTTCCCTGAGGCTTCTGTGCTGCCGTTGAGCACAACCAGCACCACACACTTGAAATTCCATATTGAGCTTAATACATAGGTATCCTGGGGGGAGGGAAGGGCGGGGAAGGAATATATGTTTATTTTGAGTCATACCCACTTGATGGCACACGGTTTCTCATTCAATCAACACATGGAAAGTGGGATAAAGCCTACGTGTACTGAGGGACAAAGGATAGCATGACACCTACCTTGAAAATTTGTAGGTGTTCATCTTTATTTTTCATTTGATTTTCATTTACAGGCCCTTTTTAATCTAAATTAAGAGTACTCTGAATGGCAAGTGACAGTATGTTGTGGTTGTCCAGCATGGAGCACTTTTGATGGGCAAGGAGGGCTGCATCGGCGCGGAGCAGAGCTGGACAATCCCATCCCTCACCTGGCTGGCGATGCCATGCTGGATGAACCTCAGGACATGGTTGGCTCTCTTGGCTTGACCCACTTTGTTCTCTTATCACTTCGTTTCAGAAATTGTTGATTTTCTGAGTCCAATCAAAATGACCGGTTGTCGTCCTAGTTGCGTGAACCGAAAGATGAAGATCCCAGCCCTAGTTAATATGGTCAGTGCTTTTGAACCTATTTTGTTATTTGAACTTAAAACCAGTTTAAGATTGTAGTAAAATTGCTTCCAAGAAGATTGAGACTTTTCCATATAGCTAAAACCTATCCATTTTTTTTTCCCCCAGGTCAAAACCTCGATGAGTGTTTTATTATGTAGTAAAAAAGATTTCAAAGAAATTGATATGCTTGCTTCTTTATATTAAAAAATTCGTGGCTAGGGCTCTTAAGAAGCCCTTAGCAAACACAGGCATAGTTTTTTGCTCCAGATAATACTGCAGGCGCTCTCTGAAGTGGAATTAAGACACCTTTGGTGTCATACATCTATTTGTCTCAGTGATTCTTCTTCAAATTACTATTTCCATGCAAAACCGAAGTGGGGAGGGATTGGAAATACAACTTGCTTTTGAAAACCTTTTGACCACCTGCTGCTGTTTCATTGGGGCTTAGGCACTGGAGATCTTTATGCTTTTATTTATTTATTAGTAACTCTTCATTCACCGTGACTGGGAATTTCTGTAAGTGTAGGTAAAACACTGACATCTAGTGCCGAAAACAAAGCATCCAGGCATGCTGTGCGCCTCTGATCATGTCTTCTGTGCTGGGTATTGACTGTCTCATAATATTATGGGCTGAGCAATATTATAGATGTTAGATAAATGCTGTGGTTTGGCTCTGGATGAGTGAAATGGAGTGTTTGTGCACTTGATATCACTAAATGCAGCTGGAAGGTGGTTGGTGAGATGGCATGGGAGATGAAGGTCTCTGTCTCCTGGGAGCTGGTTGAACTGTGATGCCAGTCAAACAAGAAAACCAGAGCTATACCTTATCTCTTAGTGGTCTGGAAATATATTACCTTTCCAGGTCAGAGAGCTGGAAAACCCACCCCTTGCTGAGGGATCACCAATTCCCTTCACCCAACACCTTGGGCTAGTTCTTACTGTTACCGACCTGGTGCCTACCATTGCGGTGGACAAATTGCAAACAAAATACTGGGGAAATGTGCAATTTTTTGAGCAATGGCAGCTGATAATGTTCCGCTTCTTGCTCATTTCAGTTTTGTTTTTCTTTTAAAGACACCCAGATGTCTTGCTTCTGTTTCAGCCCAGAGACTGATGCCTCACAGCGTGGTGGTTTGGGTGCTGGTGGCCCTATTCATCAGAGGCTTTTTCTGAACCACCACAAACTTCAAAGTAAAATCCCTGTTGAGGCCAGCACATGGGAGGAATGTCAACCTAGTCATCATAAGGCAGCGTGCCTGTATGGACGTGCTTTCATGGGCCTCAATGAATAAATTTGGGTTGATGCATTGTGTTGGCTCAAAAACTTCTTGCATAGCTGTGTCAAACCTGCTGTAAGAAGCAGCTGTCCCTTCTGGCCTGTGTTATTCCTCTTGGAGGGCTGCTCCATAAGTAGATGTTGCTATTGGTTCTCTAATCTGTTTCTAGATTCAAGCTTACCTTATTCATAGCCATCTAGACTGGCTTGCTCTTGTGCCATTGCTAATCTTCATTTTCTCTAAGAGCTAGAAGAAGGAGCTGAGCTGCTTCTTCCATCACCAGCTGATAGAAGCAACTCCTTGAAATGAACAGTCTCAGAAGAACACTCGGTTGTTTCCCATCTCCTCCAAAAAAAAAGGTCTCCTGATCCCTTTTGGAGTTGCTTTTGCCTTTCCTGTAGCAGTCTCATATTAGTGGTCCAGAGGGAACTTAAGAGATCTCTGAACCAGACGTTTCCCCCTCTTGTTTGTTGCTGGGTGATGGACGCATTTATCACTGCAAAATATGTTACTTAGCGTGTTACGCTTTCCTTATTATACAGGTCCTTAGAATTACATATTTCCTTCTGTTTATGATGATCTATGTTAGTGATGACTTTGATCAGATGCTTCCAAAGAATATCAAAGACACCCCACCACCACCAGTGCCAGGGACCAAACTTTTCAGGTATCGGCAGTGCTGGCAGCAGACTCTTCTCCCCAGCTGCATTCCTTAAGCTGCCCTTCAAAAAAACCACACTAACAAAAAAACCAAAAGCCCGAACGCTAAACCCCTCAAACTGCAGTTTTGCCCCTAGATTTGATCACTTTTTCCCCGCTACAAATAAAGAAGCCAGAGCAAAGTCCACTTAAAGTGCTTTTCTTGCTAAGTGGTTCATTCAAATGCTTTCATTTTCCATTTCTTCTTCTTCTTTTTATTATTTTTTTGCTTTACCTTCATAGGTTTATTGTTCTCAACAAGAGAGCCCTGTTCAAACCATTTAATAGCAAGCTGGAATTACAGACAGGGTCTCAGGTGCTCTCACACAAGTGGGTACAACTTTGCCTTTTCCTCCAGTGCCAGTTCTCCTCCCCACCTCTCTCTTAGCCATCACCAGCAGCACATTTAACTCATTCAAGGCTGAGGTACCATGAGCTTTTCTGGCAGCTTGTGTGAAGATACCTTCTTAAATGAAGGCTGCCTACTGATTTTTAACTGGCATTTTAAAATATGGGGATTTTTTTACCAGTAATTTCAAGGCTCTTGTGGAAATGGCAGAGAAGCAAGCTTTGATACTGCTGCCCCCTCCTCTCCTTGCCCCTTCCCCATTTTTTTTATGCCTAATGAGATTTATTTTTAGTTATTCTGCAAGGTGAATAGTGCAGACTGGCACAGCTGAGTCCATCAAGGGAGAGCAAAAACGTAGTTGGGTTTGCGAGGCTATTTTTTTTAAGGCAGGTTTGAGGCACCGGAGTGCATAAAACCACAAGTTGTTCTGCACCTGCAAATCCCAGGAGCATTCACACATAATGTACCAACCTAATGCCTTTAAAAACTAACAAAAACCTCCAAACAAAGGAACGGAAATATGTTTTTTGAGTGCACCCTCAGCAGTTTTGCTGATGGCACTGAGCTGTGTGGTGTGATCAGTACACTGGAGGGAAGGGATGGCATCCAGAGGGACCTGGCCATGTTGGAGTGGTGGGGCTGTGTGAACCTTGTGAGGTTCAGCAAAAGGCCATAGGCAAGGCCATGCATCGGGGCAATCCCAAACACAGCTACAGGCTGGGCAGAGAATGGATTGAGAGCAGCCCAGTGGATTGAGAAGAACAAAATGAGCCAGCAATGTTCACTTGCAGTGCGGAAAGCCAACCGTGTCCTGGGCTGCATCCAAAGCCCTGGGAGCAGCAGGTGAGGGGGGGATTCTGCCTCTCTGCTCCGCTTTGGTGAGACCCCATGTGGAGCTCTGTGTCCAGTTCTAGAGTCGTCAGCACAGGAAGGACATGGAGCTGTTGGAGCGAGTCCAGAGGAGGCCACAGAGATGGTCTGAGGGCTGCAGCACCTCCCATGCGAGGACAGGCTGAGTTGGGGTTGTTCAGCCTGGAGAAAAGAAGGCTGCAGGGAGACCTTAGAGCAGCTTCCAGTGCTGAAAGGAGCTCCAGGAAAGCTGGGGAGGGGCTCTGGATCAGGGAGGGCAGGGACAGGATGAGGAGAATGGTTTTCAGCTGCAAAAGGGGAGATTGAGATGAGATTTTAGGAAGAGATGTTTTGCTGTGAGGGTGGGGAGGCCCTGGCCCAGGTTGCCCAGAGCAGTGGTGGCTGCCCCATCCCTGGAGGGGTTCAAGGCCAGGTTGGATGGGGCTTGGAGCCCCTGATCCAGTGGGAGGTGTCCCTGCCTATGCCAGGGGGTTGGAATTTGATGGGCTTTGAGGTCCCTTCTGACCCAAATCGTTATATCATTTGTTCAGTGTTTCCATGTGCAAGAACCAACACAGCCACTACCAGCTTGGGCTTTGTTTCTACAGGTGGCTCTGGTGTTTTCAGTTATGATAACAAATGAGCATGGAAAGGAAGGGAAAGGAACCTTAAAGCTCATCCAGTTCGACCCCCTGCCATGGGCAGGGACACCTCCCACTGGATCAGACTGTTCCAAGCCCCATCCAACCTGGCCTTGAACCCCTCCAGGGATTGGGCAGCCACCACTGCTCTGGGCAACCTGGGCCAGGGCCTCCCCAGCCTCATCACGAAGAAATTTCTCCTTATGTCTAGTCCAACTCTGCCCCTCTCCAGTTTATACCCATTGTCCCTCATCCTGTCATTTCAAGCCTTGGTGAACAGTCCCTCCCCAGCTTTCTTGAGGCCTCCTTCAGGTACTGGAATCTTTAAAATCCGCTGAGAAACTAGCTCAACAACCTGGAATAATTACATGGCATTTCTCACTCATTTTTGTATAATCCATTAAGTGTCTCCTAGGTTTACCTTCCCCTTTCTACTGTTATACATCATTTGCAGTTTCTAGTCTAAATAACTATATTTATGGGATTAGGCAGCAGACAGGCTGATGAGATTTGGTATTTAGGATCTAAGCTCAGGTGCAAGGATTTATTTCAGTCTGCCATGAATAACGCATTTTAAATTGAAAGAGCGAATATATTCTCAATACTTTTTGTTTCCTTCTGGCTGCTAAAATACGGGAATTACAGAAACTTTCTATGCTAGCCTGTTTTTAGGAAACCTGAAATAGTATCTGAGTTATTAAAGTTTAATATCTTGGGGGGGAGGTGGGGTAGTAATTACTTCCCATAACGTCTTTCTCTATCAAGGATTTTGTTGTAACCCTTGTGCAAAATTATTCCACTGGCATTATAAACCGTGGTGTAATGTCGTATAATGTCACCTCTTACTACTGTGGAGAAAACTTTTATATTATGACTTGGGTTATACATTCATAACCTAAACCAAAAATGAAGATGAATATAATGCAATTGGATAGCTAATGTGTCAAGGTGGCATTTGAGCTGAGAAACTGAGGGGAGAAAAAATATATATAGGAGAAGGTGAAATTTAGTAGCCAGATTTTTGTCTTGCCAAAAAAGCAGCCAAACTCAATTATCTTAGCAATTTGGCCATCAGGAGCGGGGAAGTGATTGTGTCCCTGTACGAGGCGTTGGTGAGGCTGCACCTCGAATCCTGGTTCAGTTTTGGGCCCCTCGGTACAAGATGGACGCTGAGAGGCTGGAGCGTGTCCAGAGAAGGGAACGGAGCTGGGGAAGGGGCTGGAGAACAAGGGTTATGGGAGTGGCTGAGGGCCCTGGGGCTGTTTAGCCTGGAGAAGAGCAGAGTGAGGAGACCTCATCGCTCTCTGCAGCTCCTGAAAGGAGGTTGTGGTGAGGTGAGTGCTGGGCTCTTCTCCCAAGTGATATAAGTAATAAGTAAGATAAAAGTGTCCCTGCCTGTGGCATGGGGTTTGGAACTGGACGATCTTTAAAGTCCCTTTTGACACCAACTGTTCTGTGATTCTTTTATATTTTCTTGTTTAACAGCAGCAGTTATATTATCATAGCAAGGTTGTTTGCCTCACCACAAAGTTTTCTAATGCCTGTCACAGAGACAGGTTTCTGACACACGCGGCGGTTCTGCTGATCGTATTTCAAGTGACCCTTGTAATTGGTGAGCATCAACTGGCAGTGAAGTTTCACCATTAAACTTTAACTTTGCTCATTTGGGCTCTTAATTGTGCTTTGAAATGTTTGATGGCTTGGCTGACCTTTATCTGGGTGAGCTGAAGACTGAGATTTGTCTGCCAGGAGAGAAGCTGTTGAGGAAACCTTGGAGCACAGCCCTTTATTGGTTTCAATTAAACAGCGTGGTGTGGTATCTCTTGGTTTAGAAATGCCTCTGAGCTTTTTGTGGGTTGTGAATGGAGCTATAGGAAAAAGGAGACACTAGGAATGCCAAAAATTTTAAAAAGAGTAGGCAATGAATGTAAGCTGAAGAGCTGCTTGTGATAAAGGCAGGGATTGGATGCTGTAATCCCTTTTTGTATTTCTATAATGTTTCTAAACTTTCCTTTCCCTACAGGAAATATTCCAGGAGTGCAGTGGATGATGCTGCTAGTGGGAAATCAGGCATTGCCATCTACCACTTCCCTGCCACCACTGGGACCGGTGCCCTGGCTCCCAGCACCAGGTGAGGGCACTCTGGATGGGGCTGGGTTGAGATGTTTGCCGAAAAGCCTTATGGTTTGCAAAGGATCTCCTTTTCTGACCTGCACCTGTTCCAGAGACCTGCAGTTTCCTCCAAAACAAGCAAAAAAAAATTTTTTCATAGAATCATTTGATTGGAAAATACCTTTGAGATCATAGAATCCAACCATACCTGTCCACTACTAAACCAGATCCCTGAGCACCTTATCTGCCCATCTTCTAAACATCTCCAGGGATGGGGACTCACCTCTGCCAGTGCCTGGGAACCCTTTCAATGAAGAAGTTTTTCCTAATATCCAATCTGAACCTCCCCTTGGCACAACTTGAGGCCGTTTCTTCTCATCACGGTGTTAGACTTATAAGATGCCTTTTTCTGCATTTTTGGTATCACTATCACTGCTATTTGGGAGAAGAGACCAGCAGAGACAACATCCTCTCAGGGGACTGCGGAAAGCAATGAGGCCTCCCCTCAGCCTCCTCTACTCCAGGCTGAACAGCCCCAACTTGTTCTCCAGCCCCTTCCTCAGCTCCGTTCCCTTCTCTGGACTCGCTCCAGCTCCTCAATGTCCTTCTTGGAGTGAGAGGCCCAAAACTGAAGCAGGATTCAAGGTCTGGCCTCACCAGCACGGAATCCAGGGGCACGATCCCTTCCCTGCTCCTGCTGGCCATGCTGTTTCTGATCCAAGTCAGGATGCTGTTGGCCTTCTTGGCCACCTGGGCCACTGCTGGATCATGTTCAACTGCTGTCAACCAGCACCTCCAGGTCCTTTGCCACCAGATGTCTTTCCAGCCACTCTTCCCCAAGCCTTTTGGTCTGATTTTTTTCCTTTTCTTTAGGTCCGATTCAACACTACGTACAGGGACATACCATGAATGCAGATATTGTGTGTGTAGATCTTTCCTGACCCTACGAACTCTTGATTTCCATGCTGGCCTTATGGCTCTGTGCTGAGCCCTGTGGAGCTCAGCACTGGTGCTGTGTCCCAAGTGAGGATGTGGTCCTCATCACTGTGTAATTAGTCTGAGAGCCGCAAGACACCAGAAACCTCGCCTGACCTTGTTTGTGCAGGAGGTGAAGGGCCGTGTCAAACACAGAAGGTGGGCAGCATGCCAGGCAGCTAAATTCAGCCTGTGGGATGATTTGGGGCAGCGTAAATAACAAGGGGGGTTCATTTGAGGGGACTGCAGTGCCTGCCATGTCACCAGTGACCAGGAAACAACATCACTTGAGATGCTGCTCTTCAAAGCTTTGTTCTTGATAAAGGGGAATTTGGTGCCTGAAACCAAATCCTCTGAAGTCCTGCAGGAAGGATGCGCGGGCGTGTCCCAGACTGCATCCCAGCCTGTGGGTGGCACCCACATCTCCACTGGACTTCTGAGCTTTCTAATAAGCACGACCCGTGGGCTCGAGATCAGACCCTAACAGGGAAGATAGACTGAAGAGGAGGAGAAAGGCTGGCTTCCTTCCAGCCACCAGCAGAAGGGAAAACCCTGCGGTGCTGGGAATGACATGGGCAGCCAGGGATACCACACGTTTTGGTAGAGATGATGAAACCACCCATTATTAACCTTGATGTGCACAATGCTGTCATCTTACCTGGGGGTCCCCAACAGTCCCACTCTTGACACAGCATCCCCATCTATTTACAAGTCCTCTCCCTTTGGCTGATACCTTGGTAAATATTGGCCTCCTACAATAATATTTTATCTTGTATTTATAATCACATAGCACTGCAAAAGAAATACTAAGTCGATTATCTTACCTTCATCCTCCAGAACACTGGGTTAACCCCAACCACTGAGTAATTGCACCTGCAAAATGGCTTTTAGTGGAAGAAACAAGAGCGGGAAGACTCTGCAGGCAGCAAAGATCAACATTGATTGCCTGTGTAAAACTTTTTCGAGCCTCTTGGCTTGCGATTACATCGTTAACCTAAGTTGGTGGCTAAATGTGAAGTATGTATTCAGTAGTGGACCATTTGTTGTACACAGTTTAGTCCATTTTAGTCCGTAATCTATTGACTGGCCCATCATGCGGTAGTGCATTACAACCACTACTGTAACAAACTCTGACCTCTGCAGAAACACCTTTTGACTTTTTTGATGGCAATTTATTTTCTTATCAGGAATAAGTCCAGGAGATCTCAGTCTCTCAGCAAAACCTTGCCAGTTATTTTTCTTCTAGCAGGCCTTGGTCCTGAGCTCACCGGTGGTGCTCTGTTGAGATCATTGATTAAGCATCATCCAGTCGGAGCCAGTGTGGAGAAGGGCAGCGATGGTGGCTGATAAGCAGAGTGTGGAACCTGAGGCCCCAAGTCTGCAACTAAAAGGTGAAAGTTGAGGCTCCAAGTTTTTATTGAGTCTTGCAGATTGGGTGAAACATCATTGCAGATGGCTTCCTGGTCAGCTGGCAGCATCCAAATGCAGCCTGTGCTTGTACTTGCCAGGAATCATAGAATAGTTTGGGTTGGAAGGGACCTTAAAAATCACCCAGTTCCAACGCCCCTGCCATGGGCAGGGACACCTCCCAGTGGCTCAGGCTGCCTAAGGCCCATCCAACCTGGCCTGGAACACTTCCAGGGATGGGGCAGCTGCAGCTTCCCTGGGCAGCCTGGGCCAGTGTCTCAGCACTCTCATAGTGAAGAAATTCTTCCTAATGTCCAGTCTAACTCTGCCCCTCTCCAGTTTATACCCGTTCCCCCTTGTCCTATCACCACAAGCCTTTATGAACAGTCCCTCCCCAGCTCTCCTCAGGCCCTTCAGGTACCGTAAGGTTGCTTTAAGGTCTCTTTGGAGCCTTCTCTTCTCCAGGCTGAACAACTCCAACTCTCTCAGCCTGTCCTTGTATGGAAAGTGCTCCAGCCTTCTGATCATCTTTGTAGCCCTCCTCTGGATCCTCTTGCCTGTTTTATTTCCAGCTTAGGAATCTGAGCCGTGCAGCAGAAATGCTGTAGGGTCAATTTTTCATAGCATCTTGCACCTTTTTAGGTTTTTTGGTAGAAGCGTCTGAGGCGCTCATGGAGTTGTTTGCTTAAGGAGTAAATCCAGGGATTACTTATACAGAGGAGAGTTGTGAGACTGGAGCTCAGGGGACACAGCTGCCTCCTAGGGATGAAAGCATTTAGTTTCCAGCATGTGTAAACTGAAACCCATTGGGTGTGGGCATGATTGGTACGTTTGGGCCAAGGTAATGAGAATGAGACTGAGCAGAAGAGCAACCTCTCAGTCCTCCGTGGTACTGCCCAAGTAAGATTTAAACCCACGGTCAGTGTAGGGGAGAGGCCGCACAGGGGGAGAAGGATGAGCAATGCCGCAAGTGCCTCTACGCCCTTCTTCGTGCCAGGGTGAAGGGGCAGGGAGACTGTACTGGATTTTTTTACCCTCTGTGTCCACTGCCTATACACCCCAAACCATCCTTCAGGGTCCTGGAGCAGCCCCAGCTTGGCCTTCCTGGGCATCCACAGGAGCAAATCTTGCTGCCTTGTCACCCATTGAGGCTGTTTATGCCAGGCAAACATCTCCTTTCCCTGAGTTCAGCACCAACTGAACCAAAGGGAGTTTTTGCATGTTAAGAAGGAAAACTGTCTCTTTTCCGTTTGCTCGGCAAGGTCAAAGCAAGGAGGTTTCGTGTCGGCAGCACTCAATGCGGTGCTGTGCTCTTCTGTGTTTATGGTGTAAAGCTGGGGAGAAGGTGGCATCGCTCAGTTCCATGCAGAAGCAGGATGCTGCAGCACACCAGGCATCGGAGACTTGGCTCTCCCTTTGGCTTCATCCCCCCGGTATTGGTGATGAAAGGCTGCAAACTAGGAATGCAACTCACCCATCCTGCCTTCAGCCTGGGGAGCGGATGCTGGGGTGCAGGTGGCTGGAACCTCTATAAAGCGAGGTGCATCCCCCAGCGATGCTGGAGCTGTAGAGGGGTATAACCCCAGAGTTTTAGGTCAAGATTACCTGTGTGTCCCCGTAAATGCTCCCTTTCTCAGCAGAGGGGCCGTGAGAGGGCAGTGTTGTATTGCAGGAGGAGGATGCTGTGGGAACCAGGAGAGGGGGCAGGGCTTGCAGCATCCCCGACGGCTTCCAGGAGCATTTTGGACTGTATTTTGTGGTGTGGAGCCGTGGTGCTTCGCAGCAGGGAGTAGCTGCGACAGACTCCTTGTTGCAAAATTAAATTTGGCATTTAAAGGCATTTAAAGATGTAAGGAAAGCCATATTTTTATAGCCAGCGCCTGGGGCTGTACAGCAGCGCTTCCAGAGCACCCGAGGGCTGGAGGGTGATTATTTATCAGCTTTACATCCCTGCCATGGGTGGCTCACGGGTGGGTGGGTGCCCAAGCAGAGTTACCCGTGATGCCCTGCCACATCCCGCACTGGCCATAGCATCACCGGGTTGGAAAAGACCTCTTGGATCATCAAGTCCAACCATTCCTATGCCACTAATCAGCCAGACTTCAGCATCGTGGCCACCTCTGCTGCCTGCCTGCTGGGGTGACCCTCCAGCTGCCAGGCCCCAGAGAAGTTAAGGATGGGGTGTCATCCAGAGGGACCTGGACAGGCTGGAAAAGTCGGGCTGTGAGAACCTCATGAGATTCAACAAGGCTGAGTACAAGGTCCTGCATCCGAGTCGTGCCAATCCCCAATTTCAGTACACAATGGGAGATGACGTGATTGGGAGCAGCCCTGCAGAGAAGGACTTGGGGGTGTTGGTTGATGAGAAGCTTGACATGAGCCGGCAACATGCACTCACAGCCCAGAAGGCCAAGCGTGTCCTGGGCTGCATCAAAAGCAGCGTGGCCAGCAGGGCGAGGGAGGGCATTCTGCCTCTCTATTCCTCTCTTGGGAGACCTCATCTGTGTCCAGTTCTGGAATCCTCAATGTAAGAATGAGATGGAGCTGTTGGAACGGGTCCAGAGGAGGCTACAAAGATGATTTGAGGGATGGAGCACCTTCCATATGAGGACGGGCTGAGAGAGTTAGGCTTGTTCTGCCTGGAGAAGAGAAGGTTCTGAGATCTTATAGTGACCTTCCAGTACCTGAAAGGGCTACAAGAAAGCTGGAGAGGTGCTATTCATAAAGGCTTGTGGTGATAGGACGAGGGACAGTGGGTATAAACTGGAGAGGGGCAGACTTAGGCTTGATATAAGGAAGTATTTCTTCACCATAAGAGTGGTGAGGCCCTGTCCCAGGTTGCCCAGGGAGGTTGTGGCTGCCCCATCCCTGGAGGTGTTGGAGACCAGGCTGGATAGGGCTTTCGGCAGCCTGATCCAGTGGGAGGTGTCCCTGCCCATGGCAGGGGGTTGGAAGTAGATGATCTTTGAGGTCCCTTCCAACCTGAACTATTCTACGATTCTAAGTGGTTATAAGACAGATTTTCCCTGATGTTAAAAGAATTAAAAGCCTTAGTAGCAACAGCAATTTGAACAGGTGAAAACATGCCATGCCATTGTCTTGCACAGTTCAAAGCTGCCTGCTTCCCTATGCTGCTTTGTATTATCTCGTTTTTCAAATGCTAAGTGATTGCAAATTATCTTCTCTTATTTGCTTTCCTTTAATTTCCTGGAATTGGAAACTTTTGAGAGGTGCAAACTGTTGCACCTGAACCCGTGTGGAAGCGAGCTGCCTTTAATTTTATCTGATGCTGTTGGACAGATGAATCCATGCTACACCAGAGCACTCTACAGATTAATTACTTTCATGAACACTTACTTATTGGTATAAATGGCATCTCAAGATGGGAAAATAGGAGTTCAGCTACCTCACCTTTCTTCCAGCAGGTCAAACAATGAGGAGATGAGAATTTTCTTCTACTACTGCAAAGCCACTGTCTTGTTTTAGATTCCTACTCTATATGACAAGAATATTAAGAGTGGGAGGGAAAGACAAGATTTTGAGGGACTAGCTCTTCCCCTCGCTGTTGATGAAGGGATGCTTACCAAGTAGAGATGGAAGGACAGGTCTTGCCAGGGCAGACATCTCTTTGTGCTCCCACAGACTAAGTGGGGTCCTTAATGTTGAAGCCAACCTTCTACTTCACTGCAGTTTTCTGTGTTGTGGAACATTTCCTTAATATGTCAAAAACCCAAACAGCCTCAGCAGTGACTGGAATGGGAGTCATTCCTTATCTGAAGCATTCCCTGCTGTACCCCTTTCCCCAACACTTGTCAGATCAACACAAGGTGACAGTTTTGATTTTTTTTCTCCTTGGACTTCTTTAGGTTGAAGTTTTGAGAGGATAAGGATTATCTCTGGGACCGAATCTTGCTGTTGAGTTGACTGACCCACCACAGGCAAAGCTCTCTGCTCCCTTCACACCCTCAGCTCCCTCCAGCAGCAGAAGACACGTGCGAGCCAGAAGAGCCGCCAGCAGCAGCTGGGTGTTGTTTAAGATCATTCATCTACAGGAGCAGTGAAATTTGTGCCATCGCCTCTTAGCAAGGTGGCTCATGTGTGCTCTGGAAAGCTGGGGGTATGTCCTGCCCTTGATGGCTCCTCAAGCCTTGCTCCTGCGAGTGAACTCAGCCCTGAGAGTGAAGATCAGGAAGCTGGTTGGAGGGAAGCCCCTTCCAGCACTGTATTTTACAGTGGTCCAACTGGCTGGTAGGTGCGGTTTCTTCTTATCTCTAATGGTGGAAGGTTTGGTTGCTTTGATCTTTAATAAGTCTAGAGTATTGAAGAAGAACGTTGTCGGCCTGTTCGGCGTAGTCAAAAAAAATATCCACCCCAAAGCATGATGGAGGGAATGTCTGTCTGTCTGCATCAGTGATGCTAAACTGGCATTTCAGCCCATTCCCTGGGAGAACTTTTCCAGGTAGTTGAATGAAACACGGTGGTATTAGAAGTGCTACTTGTTCCTGGCTTTGTTAAGCATGGAGATCAATAGAAGTGAATAAATAACATTTATCTTTCCTCCTGAGCCTGTGAAGAGGGGGTGGGTTAGTTTAACGACTCTCTATTTTTATTGAAATCTATCTTTGTTAGGATTTACAATGACTAATTCCTTTCCTACCTCATCTCTTTATCAACAGAGACAACTGTGTTTACAGGGCAACGTTTTTCACCTGCTTGTCAGCCTGTGTCGAGCACCAACGAACAATCTCCTCCTGAATCCCACAGCTGATCACTCATTCATTTAAACATTCTGTGGTGTCAGAAACGGTATTGGAGCTGAGTTGTCAGAGCCATGCTGCTGCCGCTGCTTGTGGAGAGATGGAGATGTTCACAGCATCCACCAGACAGGTGCCACCAGTTAGAATCATGGAATGGTTTGGGTTGGAAGGGACCTCAAAGCCCATCCAGTCCCACCCCTGCCATGGGCAGGGACACCTCCCACTGGATCAGGGGCTCCAAGCCCCATCCAACCTGGCCTTGAAGCCCTCCAGGGATGGAGCAGCCACCACTGCTCTGGGCAACCTGGGCCAGGGCCTCCCCACCCTCACAGCAAAACATTTTGCCTTAAGATCTCATCTCAATCTCCCTTCTTGCAGTTGAAAACCATTCACCTTGTCCTATCCCTGTGCTCCTTGGTCAAGAGTTCCTCTCCAGCTCTCCTGGAGCCCCTTTCAGCACTGGAAGCTGCTCTAAGGTCTTCACACAGCCTTCTCTTCTCCAGGCTGAACCACCCCAACTCTCTCGGCCTGTTCTCCTACAGGAGGTGCTCCAGCCCTTGGATCATCTTTGTGGCCTCCTCTGGAGTCACTCCAACAGCTCCATGTCCTTCCTGTGCTGAGGACTCCAGAACTGGATGCAGGGCTCCAGGTGAGAGTAGAGGGAAACCCTTCTTGGCACTGTTTTGTTGGGTTTTTTTTTTCTCACAATTAACTCTGGATACACTTAAAAGGAAAAAAAATCTAGCTTGCTATTAACAAGTTGTGTCACATTGACAGTGGCACTTTCCAGCATAGTGGGAGGCATAAACTACTTAGTGTCATAGAATCATAGAATGGTTTGGGTTGAAGGGGCCTCAAACCCATCCAGTTGCACCCCGTGCCGTGGGCAGGGACACCTCCCACTGGATCAGGCTGCCCACACAGCAGATCAGCGTTTCAGTTCATGTGTCTTCGATACGCAGTGGCAGCGGACGTTCCCCCAGATATTGCAAGCCTCGCGTTTCATTTCTGGAGGAGGTTTATTCACAACAGGAGAAGAAAAATTGATCAACTGATGCACAGAAGGGAAAGAGCACTCTAGGGGCTAAGTCAAGAGAATTAAGACGGGCAAACAGATTTCTACAACTCATATACACAAATATCTGTGCCTGATAGACCTAGTGAAAGGTCTCATCTTTTTAGCTCCTTTTCTCCAACCCACACAAATATTTCCATCCTTTGGAAGGGAAGGGAATTTCATTTTTCATAAAAGCTCTACAGTGATCCTGTTATTAAAAACAGAGGGGAAAGATGTATCGGCAAGTCAAAGTAGTCGCGGCCGCATGGTTGTTTTCAATAATCTGGTGAGTCACTACATCCGAGCAGCCTTTCATTTCTCCCCGTGGTTCAGACAAAATTGTTTATTAGAATTTTTGTGCATTATTTAAAAAAAAAAAAAAAGGAAATTGTAGCTCTTTATTTTAAGGACTACTGCAATAAAAATTCAGATTATTAGAATTTATCAAGTGCATTGTATAAGGCAGTAACCACAACTATTTTTTTCTTAATACCGCAAAATATTCACTGGCTTTTCCATCTCATTCATAGGCATGAACAAGCAGGCTGTTTACAAGACATTGCTACAGGGAAGAGAAATATTGTAAAAATGAAAACTTGATCCAGCCAATGGCTGGAATTGGAATGAAAGACCTAAATGGAAGGTAAACACCAGCTTAATGTAATTCTTTAAACATAATTCTTGAAAAGCTATGAGTATTAGCTGCAAAGGGGGTCTGCTCTTCAGATCTTCACTCACGTAGAGGTGTGGAACAGCAACACAGCTGTGTGCTAACAATAATACACACGAGAGCTGCCAGAACAGACAAGCACAAATAGTTGAGATATTTCACTATTTCTTCTCATAGCAGGGTTAAAAAAAGAATCATGTTGGGACCAATAATTCAGGTGCCTGCAGCTGCCCCATCACCTCGCTCCTTGCGTTTGGCTTCTCCCCTGCCATAGGAGAACTTTTTCCCCCCCATTTATGTGCTGACTCAACTCAATGTTTGGATCAGAGAATCATAGGATGTCCTGAATTGGAAGGGACCCACAAGGACCATCGGGTCCAGCTCCTGTCCCTGCCCAGGACAGCCCCAACATTCACACCGCGGGGCTGAGGGCGTTGGCCAAACCCTTCTGGAATATTGTCAGGCTTGGCGCCATGCAGGGCAAGGGAGGAAAATGAGAACAAATGGTTTTTTTAAAACACAAAGATAGTGAACTTGGTGGGAGAGTTTCCTGGAAATGGGACAATTTTAAAATAAAAGGAGGCTGGCAGCAAGCATCCAAAAGCTCCACGGGGATTTCTTGTGCCATTTCAAGGGAAGTTTTCCTGTGTTCTCCGACATGTAAATATTGTTTGGGGTTTGTTTTGATTTTGTTTTTTGCTTGCCAAGCAAATTGAACCTTACAAACATAATTAGCCAGGGGCTGAACATTTAATCTTAAATTCTGAGTCTTCATTATGTCTTAATTTAAACCTCAGGAGGGAGGTGCACGACAGTTCCTAGCTTGCAGGGAAGGATGCATTTTGTGGCAGGTTTTACGGCAGAAGAAGGAAAGTACTCCAATGAAAAAAGCTCAGAAAGCCTGCGTTGTAGCTGGTAAGTGGCCAAGCAGTCGACCCATGAGTAGTGGGACCGAGATCTGGGCTAGAGTCGTCTCTTGCCTGATCAAAGCAGGCTGATTAGGGAGTTGAGAATGGTATGGGAGGGTTTGGTGGGCTGGAAGGCAAGGATTGTCCCTTCCTCTGAGGGTTACGACATATCAGGATGGGGTGTTTTGGGGTTGGTTGTTTTTCCTTTGAGCAGTCTCCCTGGAGATGTTTAAAAGCCGGGCAGACGAGGTGCTCAGGGATCTGGTTTAGTAGTGGACAAGTATTGTTTGGAATCAATGATCTCAAAGGTCTTTTCCAACCAAGCGATTCTATGGTTCTACGATCTTCCAACAGTGGCATTGTTAGTTTTACCTAAAAAAGGGGAAAAAAGTGTAAATTTCTCCGTTTGGATCATTTTTTTCTATCTATCGAGATAAATTAAAGTGCTATTATTTAACTTGAGATAAATTTCTAAATTAGAGATGAGTGACAGGAGCTGGAGGACGAAAAACTAATTAAAATGTGACCTTACATTTCCTTCTGCAGGTGCTTCTACAAGCTGGGAAATCGTGGAGAAATGGGAAGGGGCTGTGATTTCGTTTTCTACAACTCCCTTTCAGCTTTTTCAGTGATAACAGGCATCAAGCAATGTCTCTCTGAGGAACCTGCCAGACCTTCTCCACGTAGAATAAAGCCTGAAAAGCAGCAGAACTAATTCCTGTGAGTGTTCATGCCAAATCTGTTCTTCTGTTTGTTGTTGTCAGGGTGGTGGGACCTTTGTCATAAGTTGAAGTAGCCTTTTTTTTTTTCACCCTGCCAAATATTCAGGGAATCAGTAACAGAAGTTAAAAATAAATACAAAAATAAATTTCAAAATTTAATTAAAATATTTATATAGGACCTAGTATTTGCTGGTAGTTTATTTTTCTAGTACACGCTCTTAAAAACAGAAAGAAAAAGCAGTGCAAGAAGAGAGCATTCGCCTCGCAGATGGCTGGATTCCAGGGGTAAAAAAAAGGAAAAAAAGGCAAAAAAGGGAAAATTTGGGCAGAGATTTGCACAGTTGCCTGCAGACAAGGCGAGCCGCTGGCCTGCTGCCTGCTCCTGGCCTGCCAGCGGAAGTTTTGCCCTTGCCTTGGCAGCAGCGCCCTGAAATCCTGCTTGGCTTTATGCTGCGGTTCCCGGTGGGCTCCAGCTCCGGGAGGAGGAGGTGGGCGGGAGGCCCTGCATGTGAAAGCACCCGCGCGTGAGCTGCCTGCCAAGCAGCGCCCCGAGACCCAGGTACCACCTCAGCATCGGCCCGTGAGCCCCGTCGCTGCCACTTTTGCCATCTTGATGAAGACACGTGATTTTGTTCACTGTATTTACGACAAACCAGGTTCTTCAATCCATTTTGGTGCAGCTTGCTAAGTCATTGAGTACTCCTGCTCACATCGACAGCTTCGTGACTTCTACAACCATATGGAAAATTAAGAATTAATGGAACTACTGAACACAGAAACAACAACCTGAAAGGATCTGACTGCAGTCATTCCTACAAAAAAAGTTGATATGAGCCTGCGCATTCCAACTTATAAGCCAAGGAAGTGGTGGCTGCCCCATCCCTGGAAGTGTTCAAGGCCAGGTTGGATGGGGCTTGGAGCCCCTGATCCGGAGGGAGGTGTTCCTGCCCACGGCAGGGGGTGGAACTGAATGGGCTTTGAGGTCCCTTCCAGCCCAAACCATTCCATGATTCTGTGAAATGGGATTGTCCCCTAGAAGTGACGGAACATCTTGTCCTGGGCACATTAACAACCAAGCTTGAAATAGCAGCGATTATTGGAAGCTGATTTTGATAACGAGGCTCTATTTGTAAGGCATTTGGAACTAATAAAGTTATCGTGGTCCTGGGAGTGCCCTTGTCTTCAAGTACAATGGAAAACTCTTCTCGGCAGGATTGCTATAGAAACAATGAATTATGGGGCAAACGGGGACCATCCAGCAAATTGTGCCAAGCCAGGGACGTGCACTGATAACGCAGTGATGTTAGTTTTCTCTATGTTGCTATAAGTAGAGCTCATTGCCTATAGAAATGTAAAGAGGCAGGTGAGCGGGAATGTCTATTATCTATAGACACATTCTGTTCTGTGTAAATGAATTTTTCATAGGAAAACTTTGTACCAAAAAAGGCTTCTGAAACTGCTTCATAAATAATCGTGATTGGGAGCTTCAAATGTGCTTCGGGAAATGGGTGGATATCCTTTAGTTCCTCTTGAAATTTTCCAATTGCAACCCAGAACGTGTTGAGAATAGTGGGGCTGCTCTGACCCCAGAGTAGAAATCCCAGCGTGATTATTGTCAGTCTATAGAAGATGACTTCTTTTTTGCACAAAGCGTGGAAAAAGCATATATCACCTTCAGTTGTCCTGCAGAATTACGTGAGACATTAGAAGAAGGTTCTTCCCCCAGAGGGTGGTGGAGCCCTGGAACAGCTCCCAGGGAAGCAGGCACAGCCTGACAATATTCCAGCAGGGTTTGGCCAACGCCAACACCCACGGTGTGAATTTTGGGGTTGTCCTGTGCAGGGACAGGAGCTGGACTCGATGGTCCCTGTGAGTCCCTTCCAACTCAGAGCATTCTAGGACTCTATGAAAATTGAGTCCCCCATGAGCAAAAGCGAACGTTAGCGTGCTGCACTGTATGGCTTGAGAAGTGGTGTATCAGGATCAGACTGAAGTATGATCCACCAACTACAAGAAGAAACTCTTCTGGTACCAAGTGGGTGACCTCTGACTTATCTTTACTGTGCTTTGCTCAACATCGCTTGGGAAGAGGCTCTTTTATTTTTCAAAAGTGGGAGATACACGAAATATGGCAGGAAATCATTGAGCTGCGAGGAGCTGACTGCAGACGTGAGACTCGCCACCAGGATCATGAAGAAGGTAGAGGATAAGTGGGGAAGAAGGATGAGTGAGAGAGGTCTAGGAAAGAGGATGCTGTAACTGGGTGTCATGTATGACTCTGGTATGAGAAAAACACAAATGCACTCACCTTTTTTGCATGTGGATAGCTGAAAATAGCTACTTCTTCTAATGGGCTGAGAACCAGAGCACTTTAAGAGAAGGAGATGTGAAATGCAAGTGAGGCCCTTGGAAAGCTGGGTTACCAGGGAGATGGAGATATACAGGAGGACCACAAAAAATTAGAACACTCAAAATGATATGATGCCTTAATTCAGAGAGAACCTCGTAGACCTGTCGTAGGTCTCCCTAAACTGAGTGTGCTTTAATCCTTTTGGTATGAACAGACATAAAAACTACTAAAAACCAAGCAGGGTCTAAATTATTTTCTTGAACTCATTCCTTAGTTCCAGAAAATGCAGTTACAAAGTCTGTGTTGTCTTGATGATTTGTTGGATAGATTGGTACTTCTGGAATTTCATGTTTCAGTTTTTTTCTGTGATCTAATTGGCTGCCCTCTTTCAGGTTCCCAGAATACACTTCTTTGTGATCCAGGGGAATTTTTGTTACTCCCCAAACAATAATTCTGCAAAAAAAAAAAATAAGACAAACTAGTGCTTTGCACCCCTCCTACAAAGGAGCCAGTGTTGATGCTGGGTTAACTGGCCCGGTGAATGGCTGAGCTCACATCTCTGCCCGCCTGGAGCTCCACTCTGCTCAGCCTCTGGGGTTATGATATCATCTCTGAAGTCCCGCAAACACAGCTGAGCTCCACACTGCTCCCATTGTAGGTCCCACTTCTCTAAACGTGGAGCTGGGGATCTCAGCCAAGCGGCAGAGCATCTTCTCTGCGGGAGATGGAGGAGGTGGGGATGCCTCCGTGCCACTCTTCCTCCCACACAGGCATTCACCACTGTTATCCGCAAAGGCAATGCACCTCCAAAGTGCTGCTCACGTGGATGTGTGTGTGTATCCTATATTTATTGTCCTGCTTGTCCATGTGTGAAGGGAAAAGCGTGCATCTATAAAAAACCTCTGTAATTAACTGTCTCCGTCTCAATATGAAGTGAATGAGTAGGTATTTCTAAGCATTCAGGCTGTCCAGAGGTGAGAAATCATCTTTTTCTTGCACAAGCTTTCTTCTTGCACGAGGTTTTGGCTGGCTCATCACTCATGAGCGAGGCTGTGCGGGTGTTGCAGGGGGGTTACCTGAGTGAATGCTTCTCTCATGCAATGCGTTTGCATTTGTTTCAGGGCTGCCTGTGACTCTTTACTGACCCGCTCTGCTCGAAGATGCTTCCCTTCCAGCTTCATGTGCTCCAGCACGTGTCGCCTAATGACCAGAGCTTCTCGTTCGGCGCGGCTGACACGGAGCGTCTCTGTCACCACAGCTGACACACGCTTGCTTTGTTAAATGACATAGGATGCTGCTGTGCAAGGCACAAGTTCTCGCCCATGTTTTCAGCTGAACAATTTACCACTGTGATATATATATATCTCCTTCTCCAGCCCCGCAAGCAGGAGGAACCAGGAGTTTGTTATGCATTTAACCCATGGAGAACCCTCCTGCTTCCACAGGACTGTTAGAAAGGGCTTGGCCAGCTTGGCTAGCTCTGTCCCATTTGACATTGCAAGAAGCGATGAACATAAAGTGATGCATTGACCTAATGCCTTACAAGGATGATTCAAATCTACTCTGCATGACATCTCCAGAGGTGCTTTGCACTCTCAAACTGCTTCCTGAGGTTTAGCCCAGTGCAGCATTTTTGCTCTCCTACATCACAGCTGCTGTAACCCTCCTGCCTCTGCACCAGCCCGGGCATCAGCAAATCCGGGGGTTTGGGAAGCACACTTGTCCCTGCAAAATGCAGTGTTTTCTGCAAATCAAATGCTTATCGGCAACTGGGAACATAACCAAAGAGTTGGGGAGGAGAAGAGGAAACCACGCTTGATCCCACAGAAGCCACAACCCCAGTTTTGCGTGGAAGGTAATTAGCCAGGCACTCATTTGGTCAGGGTGGCTGCACTACTTTGTAAGCTGTGACCTTTTAATGAGCTTAGGTTTAGATCTGGGTGTTGGATCTGGGTTTCCGCTAGTCTGCACCGGCAAAGGGAAAGCACCGTTGATAAATTATTACCAGGAGAGGGGAGCAGGGGTCAAACAGCTGTCGAAACCCACTCTGTGTACACCCAAGTCCCGTTCCGCATGACGGGACCATACGCTCGACCCCGTGGCATCTCGCTCAGCCTCCCTCCCAGAGCCATGGGGATGCTGTGGCATCCTTGGATCGGCAGTGCTGACTCAGGCAAAGGGTCCTGTGCCTGCTCCCTGGCACTGCTCTCTCCCAAATATTTCATAACTAGATATAAAAATCTTAGTTAGACATTTGTGGCTGCGTTCCCTGCAAGAGGAAGCAGTAAAAGCGTGATTTATGCTCTGAACTACAAAAGCTTTTTATTGCTTCCTTTTTTTTTTTTTAATGTATCTGTCTTGCCCTTAAATGTCTAATCCTTTTTGAACAGCCCTGGGGAAGAGGTAGGGCTCTCCACGGGTTAAATGTGCTGTTTTTCAAGAGGACTAAGATGCTCACCAGCTCCCCAGAACCCCACTTGCCCTGGCATGGGTGCTCCTCCTCCTCTCAGAGAGGGAAGAATGGCAGCAGCAAGCTGTCTGCTGCCGATGTGGTCCAGCATGCTCTCTCTCCCATCCCTCAGCTTTCTGGTTTTTTTGGAGTGTTATTCCATCACTTCGAGTATTCCCTGTCTTTCTGGTTTTGTCTTACCCTGCTGAGACAGTCACGGGAACTGCTGCTCCTTCAGGGGAGGAAAAAAAACCCTACACTACTCTAACTGAAGTGGGGATTTAGGAGTTTGACTCCAGGCATATACATTTAAAGATATTGCCCAATTATTTCTTCATTTTTATTAATTACCGTTAGTCATTTATGACCCTTCTTTAATTCAACCTCTCAAGAAAAATATTACTTTAAATGAAAAAAAAAAAAAAAAAGTCGTTTCATGAACAATTAGGAAAAGCTACAGCTGTGCCATAAAAGAGAAATACTTGGGGGGGGGGGGGGGAAGGAATGTTTCAAATCAACTGGGGCATGCGAGTTGGCAGGTGGATGGAAAGGCAGCCGAGATCCTGACAAAAGGGTGATGCTGGAGAGAGATGGTTTGGGCAGGGGGAAATACACAGCCTGGCATTGCTGGGTTCATCATCGGGCCTGCTGTTCATTAGTGGCTTTATTAATCATAGGATCGTAGGATAGTTTGGGTAGGAAGAGACCATGAAGGTCATCCAGCCCAACCTCCCTGCAATGAGTAGGGACATCTTCACCAGATCAGGTTGATCAGAGCCCCATCCAGCCTGGCCTTGAATGTTTCCAGGGATGGGGCATCCACCACCTCTCTGGGCAACCTGGACCAGTGTTTCACCACCCTCAGCATTAAAAAAAAAAACGATTTGGAAGCAATGGGAAATACATTAATTACATTGGAAGATGGCAGTACATTGGGAAGAGCTGAAACCATCAGTGAAGGCAGAAGAAAGAGCGGAGAGAGATGCAGGAGAGCTGCGGATCTGAGCAGAGGGCTGGGGGATATACCGCAGGATTTTATTTGATACAAGGTCCAGGGGCTTTTCTATGCCTTGTCCCTGATAAAAAAGCACCGATAGCGTTTGTGGTTATGATTTAGTAGTGGACAGGTACGGTTGGACTTGATGATCTCAAAGGTCTTTTCCAATAAAACGATTCTATGATTGTGGATGTGGAGGGGGGCCCACGAGAGGTCGGGCAGGAGGGTCTGGTTAAGGCAGGCAGCCACGGGGGGGCCTTCCCACCACCCTCCTTGGAGGGATGGAGGCTTGCCTGTGGTATTGGCCACGCAGGGACAAGTCAGAAGAAAATCAGTCAGCTCCGAGGGGCAGCTGATATCAGAAGTTCTGCCTTCTTCTACGTTATATAGTGGAGAATAATCTAGCATGTTTAAAAGAAAACTTGAGTGCTGCCAGGTTAACACATGGCTCTGCCTGCTGTACAGCCAGACTGCAGAAAGGGGGAGAAAGGAGAATCCTGAATCCAGATAAATTCAGAAATTGTGTTTGGTGACAAACCCTAGGGCAAAATTGAAGGAGGGAGCGAGCTGCTGTCAGCTGGCAGGGAGGAAACTCACTGCCCACCGGATGCCACTGTTGCTCAACACTAAATCACGCAGAGAAAACTCCTGTGGCAAGAGAATATTTGGTGCTTAAAGACCCACAGTGATCCAGGCACCCAAACATTGCCCCTTTCAGCAATTTATTTTGTGGCAGAGTTAAATCTTTTTGCAACTCATCATCCTGGAGGTAGGCAAAGGTGGCAAAGCCAAGGACAAAGGACTGTTTAAAGTTTTACTTCTACTAAGCAGGCCCTGAAAAGCCCAATCAGAGTTTTATTGTGCGGCTCCTTGGGCTGACAGTCTCCATTAACCATTGTCGAATCCTGCAGAGTCAGAGCAAACCCGGTGTCGCGGCCCTGCGCTATTAGAAAGCATCCTTCGTCCCAGCAAAAGACCTCAGGGTGAGAATATTTTGCATGAAGACCATAAGAGCCGAACCTCTTGGCTCTGCATTGCAGTCGCCGTGGCGTGCACCGTCCCTCCACGCCGCAAATAAATCTACAATTTCTCAGCTGGGTGCCTTTGGAAGCCACACGCTAATACGCTTATACAGGAAGAGAGACCAGACAAGGTTCAAATAAAGAGCTCATGTAATAAATAAACATGAGGTCAGTACGGGAACAGCAATAATTGCTTGGTATGACAAGATTTGCATAGCAAACATTTGTGATTAATGTACAGCCAGTGTTAGGTAAGGAGCCTTCACTATCATTGCTCCATCGGCACCTTCCAGTCTTGAAGGTACAGCAGCTCCAGCCAGAGCAATTAGTCACTGTTTACTGAGAGGCAGATAGAGCAAAATTTTTCTAGTTCAATATTTGAAGAAGTTTCGTCCCACAGCCTCCCATCGGATCCATTTCTGTGACAGAAAGGAATTTGTTTTTTTTTTTCCCGGGGCTGGCAAGAGGGCAGTATTAACGTTGCTGCTAATTCCATCCGCAAGGGCACGGCCTCTCCGGGCGGCTGCTTTCACCCAAGTGATGGTCTCAGGGAAAACCCTAAGGCAGATGCTAAAGACCCTGCAGGTCTCTGCTTCCCCACTGCCTTTTCTTTCTCCTGCGCTGCCTTGTGGAATCAGGAGGTGGAATTAGCCTACAGAAAAGGAGGCTGAGGGGAGACCTCATCACTATCAACAGCTCCCGGAAAGGAGGTTATAGTAAAGTGGATGCTGGTCTTATCTCCCCAGGAACAAACGACAGGATAAGAGGAAATGGCCTCAAGTTGCACCAGGTGAGGTTTAGACTGGATATCAGGAAACATTTCTTTACTGACAGAGTGGTGAAGCACTGGAACCAGTTGCCCAAGGTAGCGGTGGAGTCTCCATCCCTGGAGGTGTTCAGAAGACAGGTGAATGAGGTGCTCAGGGATCTGGTTTAGTAGTGGACAGGTATGGTTGGACTCAATGATCTCAAAGTTTTTTTCTAACCAAACAATTCTATGAATCGCCACTTCACCACCACTGATGTACGTCGAGCTGTCGCTGGGCGGTGAGATGCAGTGCCGAGAGCAATAAAACCTCCTTCTTTACAGCCTCTTTTCTGCAGAGCCCAGCTAATTCTTTTCAGATGAAACTTTTGGCTCTTTGGAGAAGGAACTGTAATCCGACTTGAAATACCACCTTGAGTTGCGGATTTTATTTCTTTGGAAGTCAAGCGAGCCTCGGGCTTCACTGGAAAAGAGGCTCTTTGGCGAGAGGGGCTGGGGTTGATCCTCTGAGGCTGAGCTAATTCCTATGGGAAAACTCTTATGTTGGAGCCAGCTCAAGGGAAGATGCTCACTGCCTTGCTCTCCCACTAATGCACTCAGAGGTGCCGGTGAAATCCATCGGGATCGCTGGGAAGAGGAGTGGTCTAAGAAGCATTGTGCAGACCAGATGGGAGCGGACGATGAGCTCCTTCATGTTGAGGAGCTCCACGAGGTCTGGATTGGGGTGAGCAGGCAGCAAAAAGTTGACTCAGAGCACAGATTTCAGGGAAGAAAAATGAAGAAGTGAAGATGCTTCTTACGTTCTTCTCTTGCACGCTTGCAGAGTTCAGTTCAGCTCTGACTGAAGCTCTGAGGATGCCAATCAACTCGTCAAGAGTGATAAATGGCAGGTGCTGTCTCAAACCTGCGATGAGATGTTGAGATTTTCAGTCGCTGTCTTGTCGAAACGAGACTTGCTGAGGTGCCAGTCCCTGGACCTGTTAGGGAGGATGTCTGTGTCGGCATTTCACCCCTCTGCGGGGTGGGTGGTAGTGAGGGGGATGATGTTGGGGCTTGGCTGGTGCTTGCAGGACCCCTGCACTGCTGCTGTGGATCGGGGTGCTTTTGTCTTTGCCCATGACATGAGGGGACCGTACGGGGCTGTGAGCACCTGGTGAGGGGGTGGCTGTGTGGCGC